>NC_053411.1:9642500-10000000 GCF_016859285.1 Xiphias gladius
TTTGTTTCTTCATTTATGTAAATACAGAAAGGAAGAAAAAAGAAAACATTTACATTGTATCCCCACATTGCAGAGTTCTCTCAGTGTACCATTTCTTTTTTTGCCTTCAGGGTAGCCACAGAAACAAAGTGAAATAAGTACAGTACAGTACATGTGATGTGGAGTGGAGGAGAGCAATTAATAGGTGCTAATGGAAGTTGCAGAAAAAAAACCTGTTCTAGTAAAAAAAAAAAAATAATTAATTTGGCCGTTGAATTTGCTTGGAGTGATTACTGTGAGCAGCTCTCACAAAGCTGGAAAAAAAAAGAAATGTAAAGGAGATGGTTAAAGAGGACAGAAATGGAAAAATCGAGCGAGTTGGAAAAGGGAAAGATAGGAGAGTAACAGCTCACGGAAGAAGCTGTGTTGTCGATCTTACGCTGACAGGCGGCTTAATTATTTCTGTCAAAGCAAGTTTGAGGAGCTAGCTGCTGACATAGCAGAGTAGGTCTTGGTATCTGGTATGGCATCTGTCTCTCCAGAGCCTCTCTGTGAGCGCCGTCCCAGTTGGCCCCTGTCCACCTCCATCTATTCCCCAGTAAAACTCTATCTCTCTCAGAGATACAATGCACAAACTCAATAGCAAATAATTTCATGCATGCAATCATACACAAAATCTAAAATTCAGTAAAAACTTTTTCTCTCCGCACACATGACTCCAGGGGGCTCTGTGATGGTGTGGTTTATTTCTAGGTAAAGAGAGCCCCTGTTTGTCACTCAGCAGCATGACTTTTGGACCCATTAAACGGTTTGCAGGGCTGTAGCCGAGTCTCGAATAGAGAGGGAACTGCGAAGAATGGGAGCCTTCACGCAGTGAAAGCATAGCAGCGAAAGAAAAAAAAAAAAAAAAAAAAAAAGCAGTAAAAGGAACGCATTCAGTCAGGCCAGTCCCTAACATTTTGGAAAGCCTGGCTTGCTTGTGGCTCTGCATTCATCGGAGGAAAGTGGACAGTGGTTACACCGCAGTTCTGACTGATAGCGATTTTCACCTTCTCTTATTCTTTATCTTTCCCACTTGTATGTAATAAAAGGCCGCTTGTTGGAAGGTGCCATTAAATGGGAGATTCAGAGGTTTTTATTTATTTTTAGTTGACAAACTGTCACTGTGTTGCATCTGAGAACACAGTGAATGGAGAGAAAGTGGAATGTGTGTGCACAAGAGAGAGGCAGAGAAAGAAATTTTATAAATTGACTATCTGTTTTTGTATCCATGGCAACAGAACATACCACAGCTCATCTCTGCATTGTTATTACTCATTACCCTCAGAGCAACAGATTATATTCTAACCTTGTTTATTTTTCAATGGCATCTCAGAAAAAAAAAAAAAGATAGGCAAGCCATAATTCCAGTTCTCCTTTGGAGGACAGAGGCTTGCTACAGTATCACCATCATCTTTCATCTTGTTTTTTTGGCCAATGGATTGTATGCACGCTAGTTTAAAATAATGGTAGTGTTATATTCAGAGATCTTTATGCTCCGCCTAATAAATTGTTGTCTATATCGCACTTGTAGTGTTACATTTTTAGCACAAAGTTATGATTGCATTCAAAGTGCCACATACTTAGCGCAAATTAGAAGTCAAGCAAAATGTTCCTGCTTGTGCATGTGACAATATGAACGCTGTCATTTTGTCCTTGTCGGTGATTGCTGTATGGTTTTGGATGCTTGAATTTGAACAGTTTTACCGAGCAAAATTCAAGTGTGTTAATATTTCAGCTCATATCAAGTAGAAAAAGAAAGCCGGTGCCGTGTGAAAAAGTTCGTTTGTAGAAACTGATTTTCTCCAAGTGTTGTGTGTTGCATTGTCAATTGGAAATAACAATAATTATACAGTCATTATGTATTATCAGACCTGGCATGTCCTACGTGTCTTTAGTTGGTTACCTACCATAAACTTTAGGACTTCCAAGGTCTTGCTGACTAAACTTTCACTCCTTTGATACCAAACATTTATTATAAAATGAAAATATGTACAATAATAAACTTTTATACAATAAGCCTTGTAATCACACTCAACCTGACATTGGTTTTTAAATGTGGGCAAGGTAAAAACTTTGCCCACACATTCATATTCATAAGAAACCTTTCAGCTAGAATGTACTGTACAGACTGTGAGATTATTAGACACAGTCAGCAGTGGAGACTCCACACTGTGTCTCATCGGGATTAATTATGTTTGAAGTCAATTAATTCCTCAGAATAATTTCTAATTCACATACTGTAGATGTTGGAACGTTGCTGAAAATTTGCGAACGAGTACCCAAAGATGTTTAGAGCCTCGGTGGTTTCTGATGTAATAGTCTTACCAAATTACCAAATGTGAAACCTTTTCAAAGTAGTAGACTCACAAGAACTCATTTAGGAGAAATATCTAAACCAAGCCTCCTCCTTTTCAGGAGTACACCCATTCACACGATATCGGTCAGATGCAGGAGGTAACGACCACTCATACGATGAGAAGGGCATCGAGTGCTGTCACTGCTGCCTGTGTCACCACTTGAGCCCTTTGTTTGCTAATTTTGAGCTATCTAGCCAGAGAGCTGGTGCCTCTGACTGATCCTGCAATCCGAGCAGAGAAGCGCTGTTGGCCACATAAACAAATTAAAGCTGCACTCAAAGACGGCAGCTGCGTGTGAGAGATTATATGTCTCTGTTGTATCTTTTCAGAATGATAGCAAACAGAGTTATGGAGGGGAGCGATGTGAGAGTGGGTGTACTTTGATGTGACTTTGCCAAGAACGCTGATGATTCTAACCTTGAGATGTCCCATTACTGAGCCTTGAGACTTTTACTGCGATCAAAGATGCTTAAAATGTATTGGAAGTAAATTCCTTCCGCTCACCTCAATATCAAAAGGCCGGATTTAACTCCGTCAGCGGTGGTGCTGAACTTGCACACCACATGAACATTTCAAATGAGATCTTTTGACCTCCATATCAATACATAATCGTGGTGATGTTAACTTGTTTTTGGTGCACAGATAAGTCTCTTCGTTACATAAACCTTTCTGGGTCACTTGGGCTTCAGTACTGTAGAAGCTCAGTGAATGCCACAACAAACACCAATGGACCACTATTTCATCACGCTCTGCCTTAGACATATGTTTAAGATTACCTAATGGCTTATGCCCATCCAAGCTCGAAAAGCTCCTTATTGAACCCTTTTCTTGAATTTAAGTCTGCCATTTTTGAAGATAGCTAGTGGGCATTAAGAAAAAAAAATCTTAATGTGGGATAAAGCGCAAGCCCCAGCTAAAGAAATATAGACCTGCTCTGGTTCCACCTACAGGCCATTATTTACGTAGTAGATGTATGTGCTAAGATAGGCTCCAGGGAGGCATTGAGCTACTGGTAAGTGGCACTATTCCCGACAGACCAGTAAGTATAAATCAATGGGACATCCCACTGGATGATGGAGAGGGTGATATTTGGGTAACATTCATCACTGTCTTTACAAAACATCTCCACGCTGGCACCATCAGACAGTAACTATGATGAGGAAGGACAGTCAAGGTTAGTTGTGTATTTTATGAGGTAACATATAAGCATGGCACAGTACTGTACGCACAGCGGGAGAGATGGTTCAAAATAATTCTATTTATATGTTTAAGGCACAGACGGAGAAGACAGAGACCCTTTAAACTGCCATAGCAACCGAAATGCATGCTGATATTATAGTTATTGTAGCTTAGAACATAGTGTGATATTAGATACATGTGCTGAATGTCATCTCCCGCCATGCAACCTAGAATCTTTCTCCCAGCCCTTTGAAATGTGACAAATTTACCAGGACCCCTGATTCATAAGCCCTCCCTGCAACTGTTCCTCATCCCTGTGCAGATCATAAATCCTCGGTCATACCGTAGGTGAACTTGTCACATGACTCCCTGCAGTGGGCCACTACCCCTTAGCGCAACTGTCTGCTCTGCCTGACTGTATTTCATGAGTCAAAGCCCAGCTCTGGAGGCATATAGGGAGATTTATGCATTTTAATTGGATTGCGGAGAGCAGTTCTTGAGGTATAAAGGATTGACGCTCTGCTCTCTTCACCATTTCACCCTCTTACACTTTCTGAGACCTGGTTCACAAGATTTTGGCCCTAAATACAGGATGTTATGGCAATTAAGTGCATATGATGTGATGTCAGGTTCAGATGGCTTGGCCAGAAAGACCAGTGCTAATTGCTACATCTGCTCCTCTTCGTCAGACTGCTCAAGTGCCCAGAAACCTTATTTTGTGCAATGTGTGAGCAGATCAGAGGCAAAGCCAATCTCCTTGGGCATCCCTGGAATGAGAAATAAGTGTGTTTAAGAAATAAGAGAAAAATGTAGGAGAGAAAGATTGGAAGACAAATCGAATGTGTACAAATGTTCCCCGCCTGCAAAGTAACATGGATGCTGTATGACTTGGCTGCCCTCGCAACACAGCGAGTTGATTTCAGAGCAAATTTTACCTGCCTACTTCAAAGACCCCTATACGGATTCCCATCATTGAGGATTGTCAGTGTGTGTTTAGGTGCAGAGGCTCTACAGATCACATCATTTGCCATCCTGCCTGGGCAGAGCCCTCAGCAAACGGGAACTTTTCAACAGAGACATTGTGGCTGCTGACGTCTCTGCTATCATCCACCACCCAGAACAAAGAAATCATTCCACAGTAAATCCATCACCCAGGTGTAGATATGCTCCCTGCCCTTCTCTCTTTGTGTCTATAGCTTTGTCTCTTTTTCCTCTGTTGCCTTGTCTTTCTCTCTGACCTGGCCCCTCTCCAATTGAAGGTGAAATTGTGATGGATAGAGCCTGCAGCCACGGCACAGCTCGCTAGCCCAGGAGACCTTAGGGTCCACTCGCAATGCACTGCAGCTATTACCACCCACTGTATCAATACCAATGTCATGCAGCGGACCGAAAACAGACTTGTGTGTCACATGCACCACACACCTACAGAGCATGCGAGCACAAACATCAACATCTGTTGCCACCCACTGCGTAGGCACTCCTTTAAAGTAAGGGGGCTGAAATCAGCCTTACTTTCATACAGACAGACACACATATACACAAAGAGACGTCTGCTCCATATAACATCTTTTCCAGCCCCTCCACCCCTCCAACGTATACACAACGGCTCATCAGGCAGGAAAATCAAAAGAGCGCTTTCCCCAGACTCAAGGAGCACTGCGGCTGTTATTGTACCAGAGCCCCTTAATGATCAGCATCTGTTCCCCTCTCTGCAAGCGTTGGCTGAGCTGCCACCAAACAAGGCTGTTGTGCGATACTCCATCGCCCAAGTTTTCTCACTTTTACCTGACTGGGGGGGGTGGTCCCTCTCTCCCTGCCCCTGCAGGAAATACTGCTGACTGTGACCGAAATATGATTTAAAGAGGTGCTTGTTTGAGACATATTAAACAGACAGTATGCTTTTGCGGGGTTATTTTTCAACGTAAGCAAATATTTTCTTGGGTTTGTCCTATGCTATAGCTCGGAGTCATACATTATTTGCTGGAGGCCAAGACTGAGTACACAGCCTTTGATATCAAACAAGCAAACTGTACTCAAAGTCTTGCGGTTAATATATAGTGTCAGTGCTTGATGTATACACAGTTGAGGGGAATGTATCTTAGCTTTCACCTCTGCGGATTTTTAACTGCCCGTCAATGCTAATAAACTGTCTGCCTTTAAGTATTTATTACATTCTTCTGTATTGAAATAATGTCTATTTGATCTTCATTCAGGCATAGCCATCATTTCAAAACTCAAAAGTTCCACCCAGATAGTCCTTGACTCCCAGCAGGGATGACAGTCAATTGTAAGGAGGTTGGCAGATTTCTTTAAAATTACCCAAAATTACCCACTTCCCTCACCCCTCCTCCCTCTTCTTTAAATCAATGCCCAGGATGCTGAAAAAGAGGATGATTCCTTTGGGAAATAAGGACGCCTCAGAGGCTGACCAAAATGTTTGGATGCAGTAATTATGTTTAGTTAATAAATCAAGATGTCACTCTCTGATGCTAATCTCCATGTTTTACGTGTATGAGACAGTTTTTAAATGCCAAGCTCATGTTTTGGCATCCGTCTTGGCAAGTCTATTCTTCCCCACTGGTAGCTTGATGCAGAATTGTCAGATGAGGACAGTGCATTTCCTAATTCCACATGTGAATTGCACTATAACTGTTTCATTTATGTGTGCTTGTTCAATGTTAAATCTTTTAAGAGGAAATCCACGAGGTTGCTGAACATGTAAAAAAGGATTAGGGCCTTTCAACTTTTGAAACTGCTTATTGGTAAGGTGTCATCTATTATACCACACATTTACACAGGAGAAAAGAGAAAATTATCTAAAAGGCGCAGTGAAACTTATTGACCATGCTGTGGTTTGATGGTATTCCTGTTGCGATGGCCTTAAACACCTGCGGCCCTTTGGACTGCTAACTTGGTTTCCTGACCAAAATGAAACAATAGGGGTGCATTTCAGATTGATTCACACTGACTAATTCATGATTCATATCTGCCACCTGTGGCTCCATGTGTAGTGGTTTATTGGAGGGTAGAGTGAATGCACTTTACATCCCCCAACCTCACCACTCCCTCTGGTCCATCTAAAAAAGAAAATAAATGAAAATAAAAGCTTTAGGGTTTATTCCATTGATATGATGGTGATTTATTTAGTTCATTTTTACGATAAATTGTTTTGTGTTTTGTTTTTGTTTTGCTTTACAAATGAATCCCTGTACATGATGTACATACATTATCTTTTCCTTAGATTCTTGTCAAAGACCAATGTGGTTCTGGTTACAATAATGAGAAAAATATTTGTAAAAATGTGTTTTTTTTCCAACATGATGAGAACCAGAGATGGACTGGATGTTTCACTTTCTCTCAGAACACAGACCCTGTTCACGACATGCTTCTGGATGTCATTACCTGGGTCGGCATCCTCCTGTCCCTGGTCTGCCTGCTCATCAGCCTGTTCACCTTCTGCTTCTTCCGTGGCCTCCAGAGTGATCGCAACACCATCCATAAGAACCTGTGCATCAGCCTGTTCATTGCTGAGTCCCTGTTCCTGGTGGGCATCAATCGGGGTGACCAGCCGGTAAGACTACTGCTGGTGTCGAGATGACGACTGTAAAGTATTGATCTATTTAGCACCATCACAGTTAGCATGCTGCAAGAAGCACTGCAAAACAATGAAAACCATTAAAGCAGATATTAATATAAGCAACTATTAATAGAGTCATCACTTGACAATGCATATGCTGTAATAGAGGTAAAACAGAAAAAAATAAAGGAATAGTTAAAAATTGCCAAGGTTTGGTTTAAGGATTAAATTAAATTCATTTGAAGTCTCAGATGTTGACTTGAAACCAGTGTCACTGTCCCTGTACAGTCATCGTCAAGTGTGCGTGCTCTGCACTCACACTGTGGACAAATGTGGAGTCATTACATGTACACAGGACCGCAGAGGGCTTTATTCCACCCACATCTTATTGCAATCATGCCATTTTAGCTTGCTAATGAGGCAGAGTACACAGTTAGCTTTGCTCTCGGAGGGAAAAAAGAGGTTTAGTGATTGTGAGTGTTCCGTCAGAGCACAGTTTGATGTCTGTGCCTATAAATGTATAATGGGGTCAGACACTGGAATACGTCTTATTGCTAGCAGTTTTTTTTTAATAATTTGAGTTATTTATTTATTGTCATTGTTTATCATATTACCCAAAACAGTTCACAAATGCATTACCACTGTAGGTGAATAAAAATGATAGGCCCTTCTATCCAAACTCATGCTACCAAAACAAATCTATATTTTGCTCACTGTAAGTATCTCAGCCAAAACTCACAGGCCACAGTTGAGCAACAAAGCTACTTCCCTGTGAAGTTAAAGATAATGCTTTGGCCCCACACCTTTCCCTTCCATAACATTTTATAGGTGTGATTCACAGCCCAGCTCTAAGATCACTCTCCCGGACTGCAATTAATGTCCACTCAACCTTTTAGTTATTTAATTGAATCCATTTCAGTGACAAAATACGCTAGTTATGTTAAACTGTGCCAATAATTAGATCAAGCTATGTAAGTACTGTTTCTTATTATTGTTAGAAAGTGTGTGGGCGTGTGTATACATGCCAATGACAGTCTGCTGTATTCATTTCTCATCTGTATGTACCTCCATCAGTGCAGGAAGTGTCTCTACATTATGTGCTTGCACCTGGCCATGGTATAAAATGCAGTGAGCTCCAATTGGCCCTTGGACTGTTGATTTCACTTCTTCAATCATATCCCTCTTTCATCCATGCCAGCTACCAAGCAAACAAACAGGACCACATGGACTCAATAGCGGCAGCACTCTTCTGCCAGTCACTACAGGCAAACATCCAATGACTTCAGCCAAACAAAGCTTAGCAATGCTAATTGTCGGGAAGACACAAACATGGAGAGGTCAGAAAAAGCTGCTCCGTTATAGTCACTTGGATGACACGCTCATATTATGGCCATTAGCAAGGCATGTAATCCTTCAGAAAGGGTTAAATGCCCAAAAGTGACTGGATCGAAAATGTTTTCAACAGTTAATGCTCAGATCTCCCATTTTTTCCCCCTCCCTCTTTATCTCTCTCATTCCCTCCGTCACCATACAACTTTCCCAGATTGCTTGTGCCGTCTTTGCCGCCCTGCTCCACTTCTTCTTCCTGGCGGCGTTCACGTGGATGTTTCTGGAGGGCGTGCAGCTATACATCATGCTGGTGGAGGTTTTTGAGAGCGAGCACTCGCGCCGCCGCTACTTCTACCTGGTGGGCTACGGAGTTCCAGCGCTAATTGTGGCCGTTTCCGCTGCGGTGGACTACCGTAGTTATGGCACCGACCGAGTGTGAGTACATGTGGAGCGAGCTTGTGAGCACATTAGACTTCACAATCTTTCTGAAAGCTGCACGGGAATTGGCTTCCTTTCTGTGTGTAATACTCAAAAGATTACATGATGGTACCTTTTTCTGTTTTAGAAAATAATTGATTTGACGTTCATTTTTGCGTGAGTAGAATTCCAAGCTATGAATTACTGTAGAGTACACGGACAGCTTCCTTGAAAAGTGCATTAGTCCACTTAATGAACAGATCCTTTCAGGGATGTATTTAATGTTAGGGGACAACTCCAACAATTTTACACATCAAGATCCATTTACTGGTCTTGTGGAGTACTACTAAGCCTATGAAAACAGTTTTATAATGCCCTCCGTCGCTCTGGAGAAGCATGAGAATGCCTGCTTTTAACACTGGGTGACAGAGTCTGAAAGATGTGTCTTCCAGGCAGGTAATTTTTTTTCTTTTGCTATGCAATTGACCTCTATTCTACCAGCCTCTAAATTACATTACAGAGCATTGTATGTGTATGACCCATGTATGTGTATGACACATACATGGGGAGCAAATTGAGGGTCAGTGACTTGCTCAAGGACATTTGAGCATCTTGTGGTCCTGAGGACCCGGGAATCGACCACTAACCCTACTCTAACCAGCCTGCTCTACCAGCTGAGATATATATATATATATATATATATATATATATATATATATATATGCGTTTTCTGGCTGTTATTTTTCGTTAAATTAACAATTCAATTTCTCCAGCATGTTTAAAAGAAACCGGCTTAATGCTGCTGTTTCACTTCATAAAAAGAAAAAATTACATGTCTGGAGTTTTTGAAAAACAGTGTAGAATCTGAATCTTGGGTCTACACCCTGATCTGGTGGGGTTAAGTGGGGAAAAACAAACCCAAAAAAAGGCCAAAAACAACAAGTCTTCTCTTGCTTAACCCCTTTCTGTGTGTAACCAAAACAACAGGGACCCTACTAACAACTTGACAACTGTTTGTGTTGCTTTGAGGGGCTTTAACAATGTTGCAGATTACGCTCCAATAGCTAACACTCATCATCAACTTTTAATGAAGCAGAACAGTTACTGAAGCTGCGTACATGTCCCCACTGCTGAATTGACATTGTTTTGACAGTGAAAAAGGCTAACTTCAGGAGATAGTATTGCTGGATGAATGTCAGGCCATTGTGGTTAATGTCTTCAGCATTTTAGGATGTGCAAATTACAGCATGGGGATGGAGAGATTTAGAGGAGGGAGGAGGGAGAAAGAACAGGGTGATGGAGAGTGAAAGAGAGAGAAAAAGACAGGAGATTAAAAAAAAGATGGGGAGCAGCATAGACTGCCTTTTAGTGTTTCCTACAGAAGCCCAGTAAGATATATTTTACCAGCCCTTTCCTCTGAAATACAAAGTGGTCTATAAAGCAGTGTAATGTAAGGCAGAGGATCGCCCTCAATTCCTCTCTGTTAATCTCAAACCCATCTGAAAATAATGAAGACCAGCATCAGCAGTTGGCTTCCAAGATGTTTATCATATATGGCACACACCTATAGACTGCCACACACACGCAAGTAGTAGACAGTGCATTTGTAGATTGGTGGAGCAATAGGTCATGGTGATGGATGAGGTGATAGCTGCCACTGGCTGAGCCCTGGCATCATGTGAATAATTAAAGCCTGCCACCGGTGGAACAATTACACTCAGCCACTGAAGGATGAGGGAAGGGACAAGGCGTGACACGTGGTGAATAGCAGAATGTGGGGGAGGGCATGTGGTCCTGCTTCAAATTGATTTGGGGACCATGGCAGTGTTATCATGGGGCACCTTATTTTGAGTAGAAATATCCAGCAAGTTATGGTCAGAAGTGACCTGGGTGCAAAAGCTGAATGAAGCCATGTCATTCTCATAATAACTGAAGGTCAGCTAGTTTGTGAAGTCACCTGTTCAGAGTCGGAGATCAATTAATCTGTGATCCCAGGAAAGTAATGTAGGATTTACATTCAGTTGCTCTCAATAACTAGACCAGCACTCAGTAGAGCACATACCTCCGCCAAGGCGAAAAAAAGGCTTATCTCACAAAGTTAAGGAAAATGATTAAAAAAAATCCTGGATCTGCCTCTTTAACTGGATCTACACCAAAATGTGATGGGTTCTCCCTTGGCCCATGCCCCATCCCTCTAGCAATTTTGGTGCAAAATCGGTTCAGTACTTTTTGCGTAATCCCGCTTTGACCAACAAACAAACCAACAAACAAATAAACCAAATAACAGACACGGGTGAAAACATCCTCTTTGGTGGAGGTAATTACTCTAAATGTGCCCTTCAGCAAGGCACTTTACTTACCTCTAGTCCAGGGAGGCTTCTTAATGGTCAGCAAAATAATGCCTGTGATTCCGTGTAATTTATCCAGTTTAATGAAAGCAATACATCAGCCATCTGTAAACTCAGGAGAATTACATTTTAGTTTCAGTAATCTAGTTGCCTTTACAGTAGTCTAGTCTGTTGTGGCTGCAGAATAATGGTGGGTATTGTTAAAGGTCCACTGTGGAGTTCTCCTGTAAATAAATACAGTTATATTTACATTCAGTGTGTCTCACCAAAGCCATTGTGTTATCCTTGATGGCTAACAAACATTTTGAATGCATTTCTATCCTTTTCCCTCCAACATTTGCAAGGCCATTTTTTTTTTTTTTTGGGAATATATTGAATCCTGTTCTGTTTACATCTATTTTGACAATGGCTAGCATTCAGGAGATTCGATTTTCTGGATTGGCCCTGACTAGATAATCTGCTAGCATGTTTACCACTGCTTGTTGTGCAAGCTACTATTACATGCTGTGGGTTTGACTTTGTCGTTTAGGCGATTCTCATTTTAAAGATGTTACGATGGAAATAACTGTTTTGTTTTGTTTTAATTACCAACAATTGTCTCACTACAGTAGCATTTGGTTGAGACTTCTTTATTACCTGAGATCTGATTATCTGATGCCTGACATTCTGAACAGAGTTAGTAGAAGTCTTTTGCTTGTTGACAGTGGTGAAGTAAGCAACTGGAAAGTAACTTTTGTTAAAGGGATCCTTCCTCTTTTAAAATATGAGTAATTTTATTTTTCTATGTATAATGTCCTATTTTAGCGAGAGGTTGACTTGCAACAAGCCTTTATTAAATTTGTTTCTCTCAGTCATTTTCAAAATTGTTTCATTGATTGCATGTAAACCTTAGTGATTAGTTAATGTTTAATAGATCTGAAAGAGTAAAGAAAAGTAGTAGGTGGATTAACAAACTTAAGCATTTTTTTTCTCTTTGGTGTAAAGACTTTTAGTTATATGTCAAGGACAGTTGTGTTATGCACTTCTCCACTGATTACCGTCTTACTGTACAACTACAAAAGCTAGAAGGGCTACCAAAAAGTGGCCTACTGATGCCTTCGGCTGTCTCCATCTGTCATGTGACCCTCACCTTGCACGTTGTAGTTGTACCTTGAGCACTTTCTTTGTCAGCATTTTTCCATTGACAGGAATTTGAATTGCTAGAATAACACACGAGACAAACAAAACTGGGGCCTGCTCATCAAAACATTGCACCATAGCCACTGGTGGTCAAAACTTCACAGGGTGCCTTTAATCAGTGTTGCAGAACAATAGGCATGTATTAAAAGGCATATTTAAAGGCAAAATGTTCCTCGGGACTTAAGACAGAAGCAAAAAGCTGCTAGTCATTTTCCTGGCCCAAATATTTCACATTAATTCACGCACTCACTGGGTCACCAGCTCACTATCACGCCAATGAAATGACTGTCTCTGTTGCAAAGATGTCTTTGCAGATTAAGTTGCCTTTGTTCAAAAGATATCCTGTGTCGGCTCATTGCAGATTGATAGCACGAATGCCAGAATACTCAGCTCAAGCTGTTGGCACAAGCGTGGCTTGTGCTTTGACTGGCAAACGTTAACGGTTTTGATTGCTTGGTTACTAAAGGAATAATGCAAAAAGTAGTACAACAGGGGGGGGAGATAAAACTAGATGTGCTCCGAAGGCCACACACAACCGTGACACAAGTGGAGAAGCGGAGGTAGAGGAGGCATTAAAAAAAATGACAGCCTGCAGCTCCTGCCGCCCACCATGCCTTCAAGTCTTTCTATGATCTGAAGAAGAAGAAGGCAAAAACAAACAATAGAACCTTCAGCATAATTTATAAAAGCGACGTTCGGAGCACGTGCTTTGATGAGCCGCCAGAGTTCTGTGCATGTTCTTCAGTTTTTGTTTGTGCTTCTTCACTTCTTTGTGCGTCCATATGTGTTTTTCTGTGTTGCCTCCTCTCATCCATTGATATCAGTGAGGGGCAGACATATCAAGTCCCTGTAACAGCAAAGGAACAGTCAATTTTCGTCCTGTCACTTCTCATACAGTATTCTTTATTGTTTGTCTGCAAGTTCTTTGGCAACAAAAAGTGAAACATGCACAAACTTCTCCATGGCAGTCGCGGTTTTTAGCCTGAATGTTCAATTTGTCGGCTGTATTGCTGTAAATAATGAAGATGCCTCATTTTGTATTTTCCTCCAAGGAAATTGGACCAAAATAGCATTCATCATATCACGGCTCATTGTATCTTGCTTTGTTTTGCTATCACATTGTCTCTGCATCGTGTGGAAAAAAGACACCTACATTTTCGTCGGAAATAACATTTCTAAGCAGTGTGCCATATTTTTGAGACATACATAGTTGCTGCTCTTTGCAGTTTTGTCTTCAGCACTTTTTTTCACGACAGTCACTGTTAAAGCCCAGTGGTGTGTTCCTCTCAAGTGCCTCATACACTTCAGTTTGCCTTAAAATGCAAGGGAATTACAGTTAATTCTCTGCCACTTCCATTTTCCCTCTCTGTCAGCCTGAATGACAACGCTGCCGTATGAACTGTAATTTTCCAGTGTCCAAAAATGGAGGCGTGTATCTGCTGCAGTAGCGGAGATTAAAAGATTAATAATTCAACCACAGGTCATGAATCAAGTTTTTTTTTTCCTTTTTTTTCCCCTCTCCATTTCAAAGGAAAACTGTCACCTTCCGCTGGCCCTGTTGCTTCTGGTCTGTATTTAATTTTACCCAGCAGAGAAGAATTGACTATCTGTTATGTTTTGATATGAAATACGAGGTCAGAAGAGCGCTATTTCATCATTGACATAATTACAGTAGTCCTACATAGTCATCACATTTAACATGAACATGTAAGACACTTAGTTGAGTGCTTAAGGACTGTGTGTGGCCAATTCTGTCAGGGTCAAGGTCAATCTAATTCCCTTGGAATGATATAGTTAGGATTCAATGGAGAACTAATTGAATCATCCATAAATTATCATCTATGATCAAGATTTGGTACCTTAACCCAACAAATTGAAAAATAATTTAACTAAAGTCCAGTCACTGTCAGCCATCTTTAACAGTTTTAGCTACATCCCATTCCTGTTTTCTCTTTCACTTTGAATAATATACCTGTTTTGTCATCATTCTTACTTTCATTTTCTCCAAATTCTTACTGATGGCCATAACTTTTCAGGTCTTTTTCAAGTGTGTTTTCCTCTGTGTCACTCCAGCCTTCCACGTATATCCTCTGAGCAGGAGTATAAAGCTATAACCTCAAATCTTTCTCTCTCTCTTTTTCCCATTCCTCACTTTCTCTGCTCATATTCACCATCCTCTCTCTTACTACAAATCCCCCTCTCCTCTCACTCTATCTATTTCATTGCAGTTGCTGGCTTCGTTTGGACACCTACTTCATTTGGAGTTTCATTGGACCAGCAACCTTGATAATTATGGTAAGCATGCCCCCCCCCCAATGTCTGCTCATTAACCCTGCTTAGCCTGCGGGTCATCACTTAAATGGTCCACCGAGATCCCTTTTTCTAGCTCTTATCCTCCCACTTTTCTCTGCCCTGTTGAGCATATATGGCACCACCGGGCATGGAGCCGTCCAGAAAAACGAATGAGGGGTGTACAAAATGCATTGCAGTTTGTTACCCTGCTGCAGTAACCGGCTGAGACAATTTTGGGGGGTGGTGGGGGAGAGAGAGACAGAGAAAGAGAGAGAAAGAGAAAGAGAGAATGAACTCTGCTCAGTATGCAGTGTTGGAGTAATCCGCACTGCGATTATGATTGATTTTGTTCCCGTTCCAACTTGTAGTCTACTACCTTTTTCCATCTCCTCCTTGCAGACACAAACCCAGTTCTGGGTGCAGATACACAAGCATTATACAAAAACAACAGACACATACTTTCTGTGTCTTTCCTAACTAGCACTGCCCTCATTTTCTAATTGAATAGCTCATTTATTGAGCTACTTAATTAGAAAATTAGACTGGTTTTCATTTAAATCTTTACGTTAAACCCAAGCTGTAACTATTGTAGTGTCCCCAGAGATGTGCTCCTAATTTTCCAAGACAACAGTCAGACATCATAATACATATTTGGAATCAATAAATCAACTTATCGATATCCCTAACAATGAAAAAATAGTGACAATATGCTCATCCAATAGGATTATTTACTGCAAAAAAATGTGTTTTACCAACAATTTTTAATGTGTCTCTCACTGCCCGGCTACAATCTGGTTGCTGAATTCAAACATGCATAATGCGCTTTCACGCTCCAGTTTGAAGTAATCATTCACAATGCATCTCTGCGTGCCTCATGACTCACTCCTTTCACTTTTAGATTAACAAACAAGAGTATGTATGCTGGAAAGAAGGCTAGAGCTCAGATCCAGTTCTCCCCTGGGAATTTGGTGAGGGTCTGGCCATTTTAAGTAGTTAAGACTGGTGAGGTTTTTTTTAAACTCTAACCTCATATTGTGTAAATGTCAACTGTCAACAGCATATAAATGTAAGGAAAGTAAGCGAAAGCTTACTAATTGCTGTCATTTTTCAGGGGTCGTTCAGGAAAAAAAGCCCCATGTCGTGACCACATTTGACTTATGTTCTTACTTTTATGATTACTGACTCACAGGAAAAAAGAAAATAATGACATACGCCAGAGTGGGTCTTTTTAATGTAAGTTTTTTTGATATCCAGCAGTCAAACATAAGTCCTTTTTTTTAATTTTTACTACTAATTACAGTGTGGTTGGCTAACGCAGGTGCAAAAGTTTTTTTTTTTTTTTTTTTTTAAAATATCATTCCTTATTCCTATTTGTATTCATATTTAAAATAAATATCTGGTACATGGAGACAACATAGTCAGGCACACTTGCACATAGCAGAAAGGTAAATCAGTGTCCAATTTTTTGGCAAATAGGGCACATCAAAGTGTTAATAAAATAATTAATCACTCAATAAAGACTGCCATTGCTTGTGATATAGCTGGGAACATGATGTTATAAATGCTGAAAATTTCTCAAGCATTTTACAAAAAATTTAACCAATGCCAAAAATGTCTTTTTTTTTCTTTTTTTTCTTTTTTTCTTTTCCAGGTGTAAAACTGTAAAAGAGAGCAGCAGTGTGGCAGTTATTCCCTGTGGTTGCCTCTAAGTGTGAATATTATGAGACAAGTGTGAATAAGTCAGATGGAAAGGCTCCCTCATACAAGTATGCAGCTGTCTTGTCCCACCATTCCCTGTTTAGTCCGTTGCGCCACCATAAAGGTTTCATAGGATTTTGCGCTCTGTTTGGCAAAGTGGGAAACCAAGTCTGGCTGCAGTATTCCAGCTTTGTGCTACAAAGTGACCTGATTTAAAATGAATGGAACTGAAACAGGAAACATGCAAGCTTCATTCCCGTATCTGTCTCTCCCTCTGTTTCTTTCTCTCTCTCTCTTTGTGTCTCGCTCTCTCAGCTCAATGTAATCTTCCTGGGCATCGCTCTATACAAGATGTTCCATCACACGGCCATCTTGAAACCAGACTCCGGTTGCCTGGACAACATCAAGTAAGAGCTCTCAGATCACCCAGATATCTATTAAAATTGTCTAGAAATAGCACTCGTTGTGACATTTTGTTGCAGATGGAAAGAATGTTTCGATGTGAGTGTGATGTGCTGGTTTCCACCAAATGCACTCACAGCTGAATGACAGCCGAATTGTACTCGGTACAACTCAATTTGAGCTGGCTTTCCTTCCTGTTTCCGTCAGTTTTTCAATGAACTGAGCAACTTTTGGATAGTACTCTGTATTCTAACCATTGTTCTAGAGCAAGTCACGTTGTCTTTCCTCTCCCTTTGATATTTTGAAACCTCATTAAAAGCACTTAAGGTTGTGAACACCCAACCCAAGGGCCCGGGAGTCTGAGCCTGCATGGTAAGCACCTCCCATTATGCTGAAAGGTTGTGTCAGGCAGGGTTAAAATCAAACAGGTATTCTGTTGAATCTCCATCATTATCTGAAGAACACTGTTGTCTGCACGGGAAAAGGCCAGGAGGCAATTTGACAGACCTGACCTGGTGTTATCTTGGTGTCAACATGCTACCGATGAATATTCATATTGTGTGTGTGTGTTATGTGTGTTTGAGACTGTTTATCTGCCTGTGCCTGCCTGTTTTCAGATAATGTGAAAGCTTGAGGGACAATAATGATTGTAAAACTTAGGTACAAACTTTCTTTGGTGTTTACAGGTTTCTTAGTAAAAGTTTGAATACCTTGCTATACATTTATTCTACAAGTGAAATTAATTTGCTAAGGTTTTGCTAAGGTAACTGGAATCGAGTGTCAAATAGTAAAATCTTACTGTCAAAGTTTCAGATATTAGATTTCTATATACAGTATGTCTGCCAAAGAAGTGCAATATCCTTGCTTGTGGAATAATGCTAAATTATAATTCATCTTGAGTCTAATATTCACTGTCCTTTTCGCTCCGTTTTGTTCTCCACCAAATCCTGAGAGAAATAGGTGGCTCATCAAAAATGTAAAGTTGCAGGCTGTAAAACCAAAACAGTGAGTTGAAAAAAGCAAGACAATCTCAGCATAGCAGGGGAACTGCACTGTTGGTTAGTACCTCTCACTATGAGTGACACCTTTCAAATTACAAATAGTCATTTTATAAATTTTTGAAATTTTTGATTAGTGCAGTATAACTATTGAAATATTACATGTTCAATATTGTGGTCTCTGGCAGTTCACTGTACAAACTGAGCACTGAACTCATTAACATGTTCTGTAACTTTTCAAAATGTTTCACCAAAATGTGGAAAAAGACATTTAAAGGTTGTTTTTAAGATCCTTGTACCCTGTAGAATGACACAGCATTTTCAGTCAGTACCACTGACGTAAGCTCTAGCTACCTGGTGTCCAGGCAGAGTCCTTCTACAGATGGTGTAAAGTTGTTTTGCTGGCTCTTTGCTATGATAGATATGGGTCTCTGCTCTGTTTTTGCTGTCTACCTCGCTTTTTTTAAAGCCACTCTGGACGCATTATTCTACTTTATGGCCGGCATTCTGGTTGTTTTTTTTTCGTGCGGCATCATATCACAGGTTGTGTCTCAGCACAGTGGCCCCTGTCTGCCCGGCTCCTCTCAGCACAGTGATGCACACATAAAAAAAAAAATCTTCTTCGAGCAGGATGTAGCATGCTTTAGCTGCACCATGTCAGACCAAACTGTGCCAGTGGGTTTTTCCGTCGCAAATTCACTCCAGGATGTTCCTGAGTCAACCAATGGTTTTAAAGTGCTGCCTTTGAACAGGACCAAATTGTGACCTGTACTGACATTACAGTAACTTGAAGATGACATGTAGGAGGAGTGGGATATTTAAAGATGTTCATCTTTCACTAGATTTGTAGCTTCTGTGAAACACAGAATTTTTGCTGCTCTTTGAAATTTTATCCTCCAGTTTTATCAGCAAGTTGTTTTCAAATTTAGTCTAGTTATAATGTAAGTGTTGACTAAGTCGAGACTTACTAAGTTAAAATGGGTTCCTCAACACAAACTAGTTCTGACATAGATATTAGTTTTTATGAAATATTTACAGTACACCCACTAACTCAAGGAATTAACTGACTAAACTAACATTAACTTGCTAATATATGACCCGTTTACAGCGAAGAGTGTAAGAAAAATGTAATTTGGTAGACATATCTAACCTGGAACTTGATAAAAGGCTGCTTAAAAGAGCTAAATTAAAAAAGATTAAATGACCAAATAACGTCAGCTAGATTTGCATTAGTGGGTGTTTCCCATTTATTCTAAATTAAATGAATACAATTAATTCATGTATGTATATGTAAATAAATATTAATACCTACATTTACCTATAAGGATTGGCAGTTAAGTTTAACATATTGTTAGCCCCCTAAAACAGTTTTTTTTGGAAGTATGTTACAGCTTTTGATGCTACACTGACATCCTGTTAACATAGATGATTGCTAGTAAGTAATGTAATTTGTAATGTAATTTTAAATTATTTCTAAAGATTGTTTTGTTTTACTGATGCACCGATTTCAAACTAGTGAATGACTAGTTTGAAACTAGCTGGTAGTTACTAACCACTAAGGAAAGTCTTCAGGCACAAACCTAGTAATGGATTTTTGAATAGCTGGTACAAAGAATTCTTGACGTTTTTGTTAATCCAACTGATAAGAGCCCTGTTTCCTGATCCATTTCCATTTGGCTTGCTTTGTCAAAGCTATAATGAGGTCCCCTATATTATTATATTTGGATGAACATAATAATATGTTCATCCAAATTTGATACCTCCTGCTATGGCTACACGGAAAAGCATTCATTTTCCATTCTTTTCGCCAAGTTTTTCATCAGATTCTGTCAAATAACAGGCTGTGTGTTTTGGTCCTATTTGATTCTGCCTTTTAACAAAGAAAATGTGAATCAATAGTGCGCACTTTGCAAAAATGAAAGGACTGAAATTGTGTTACGGCTAGGGAATTGTGAAGCATCTGCAGGAAGTGCTGACACAACCGTCAAGGTCAGACTCAGAGACTTGATTTGTAAATGATCTGACTCTAGGTTTGGTTTTTTGCTCTTTTTTTTTCCATGGATCACTTTCATGCATTGAAATACATGGCCTTTTCCCATGTCCTTTACCCTATGAAAACAAGAGTTGAGACTGTCCTCACGGTGTGGGTTCTGACCAACAGCAGATCTAGTGATAGAAACCAAAATGCCTCAGCAAAAGAGTCTCAAACAGATACATGTGTATGTTCATACTGTCACTTACAGTATGAATATGTCCAAATAAATACACAGGCCCAATCTCAAATATCGACTATGAATTACTCACAGAAATATTGGCAGACCACCTGCAGCCCACACAGACCCCCCTTGATTGGCTCTGTAGCTTATGTACTGACTACTTGCTCTGGAAATAGATTGCTTATCAGAGCAATTTTATATAGCTCCAGACCAGAACTGGACCACATCAGCAGGTACATCATTGAGAAATGGACTGAACTAAAATACTGTAGTAGTACACGTTTTCGTCATCCATTTATGTATGTTACCCATCTTTGGTACTGCAAGATACACACAAAGATGTACTCGGTGTCATATGATTTATAACACTAGCCTCCCATAATGTACCAAACAACCGACCTCCTGACCCCAAGGCTTACTGACCCTGAAACAGTCTGCAAGGTTTCAGATAGCCATTGGAAAATGGTATGAAGCTGCGCTGAATTTGTCAGCACTCGTTCATCTGACACCGTTTGTAAGTCAAAGCCCATTACTCAATGCACAACTGCACAGACACAGTCAGAAAAACATGGCCTGAGAATTGTTGGCTAAGGGATACTGCTTAGCTCAACATATCGCCACATCACCAAAAAGTAGTAGTGGGCACAAAATGACAAAAAATTGTGGTTATTCACTGTTAACTTGGATAAAAATTATATTTATTACATCCTTGTGCTCTCTTACTGTTATAGTTGATCTTTTCAGAATCGTTACTGCCTTGTTTTCATTTGAGCTTTTCATCAAGTTATCGAGGTGAACTGGTTTGATGATCTTGATAGCATGGGTTAATTAAGTCAATTTAGCTTAGTTTAATGAAGTGTATCTGCTTTTGTCTCATCTTTTTTGCTCTTTGGTTCCTCTTTATGGTTTGATGTCATGTTTTCTGTTCAGATTTCATCATGCTGCCTTGTTTTAATATGAACGTTTCATCTCTCTTTCACTGTGCATCTCTTTCTCCGTCCCTCTTTTTCTTCTTTTGATTAGCACTCGCATCCTGCCTTTTTATCTTATACTGTGTTTATCTTTAACATCCTTCTGTTTTACATCTTCCATTTTTTTCCTCTTCATTTTAGCTACCGTTATTATGATGGATGTGTTATTGTAGAATGGCACTGGTAAGATACAACATTTCTCACTAGAGGGTGTAGAATAGAATTAATATTGTGTTTGATGTGTTTTTTCACTCCTCACCCATAATGGAGACAGTAGCTGCCACTGCCCTGTGATTCGTGGATTACAACATGACCTTTGCACCAGTGAGACTTTAAATACCAAATCTCTGTTTGAATGCAGCATATTTAGAACATGATGGACAGAACATTTTTTAGAGAAAGGTGTGAATTCTATTTTGCATAGCTTTCTCCCCTTGCAGGTAAGAAACTTCAAATGAGATATGCTAACAAGGATGATGTCAAAGATTTAAAAAAGTATTAAAAAAACATCTCTGCCAACATCAAAAACTTTGCACTTTTGATGTCTTAAACACTCTAAGGTGATTAGCATTTTAAGCATACCTTTGGTTAAATAATTAACACCCTGTCGGGTTGATGACAGCACTTCCTCTTTTCCTCCCAGAAACAGCCTATAAAATGACTTTATGCAGATTTAAAACAGGTTGAATTGACCAATTGCAATCTCATACATAAATAATCTATGACATTGCAATGAATGGCACCTCCGCAAATTAAGCCATTTTGAAGGAAATTGGTTGTAATTTGACGCCACAGTCTGAAGTAGTTCTCTGACTAAAATTGCTCATTTTTTGGCATTTCTGCGTAATGATTAGCTCAATAAAGCTTTTTCACTTTTTTGTGCTTCAGATGCCTACAAGTGCTCTGCTGCAGCCCTCAGGGATGATGGATAGTATATACATGTATTGCACAGCCAATCCGATGGATCTACGGTTTTGTCACAAGCACAGTTGAGCTTCGGTCCTTAAACTGTTTAAATCCCTGCTATATTTGACATTCCAAAATGTGTTTGATGTACATATTTAATTACAATTATTCATAAACTATTTTGAACCAAATGATGTCAAGAATATGGGAGGATCTGTAAGTGATATTGTAATACTAGCTTTCGTGCAGCAGTCCTTACAGGATAAATCTCAACTGAAATGCACCCTCTTCGTTTCTAAGTGAGCAGTTATGCTTTTCAGTGACTGTTCTGCTGTCTCAGAAGTTTTGCCTTGAGGGTCCTACCATGCAGCCCTCAAATTCATCCTCATATTTTTTATCTGAATACTTCAGAAGAAGATAAGCCTGTGCGATATGAGTCGTAGCCTCTTCATATCCTGTCCTCTCAGATGCATTTCTTATGACCTCCTGTGTCTTTATTATCCACCATCCTTTGAACAAAACTGCTACTAGTTAGAGGACAATATTGTGTTCTCTTTGTGCCCATTGCTTGTGTTTCTGTGTCCATTCTGGGGGCAATTGCTTTGATGAAGTACCTCTCCCACCAGGTCATTAAGACAGCCCTGGGAAAGTTATGTTTAATGGTTGCCCTGATGAATCCATAAATCATTTATTTTGCCGCACACCTGGCCCATTTGTAATAGCTTAAATGCAAAAGTCTGCAAGCATTTATGAGGGGAGCTAGATACTTCTGTGAACCGAAAAAATTATGGTTAGCACCTGTAAATCACTAACAAATCCCTTCCCAAAATGAATAAATGTCTGGCCTTGATGTTTGGATGGGGATGCCGTGAATGTAGCTTTAATCTCCGCTACCAAAATAAGCCGTCTTCCTTCTTGTTGTATTGTTTCCCTCTTAATGTCTAAATTTGTACATTGTATTTGTGGCCACATTTTTTGGATTACACCTCTCCATCTCTTTGTTACGTGATTTGATTTATTTCTGCCTGTTTTCTTTTTGTTATTTTGTTCTTGTCATGTTGCTCAGCTATCAGGATTATGAACCTGAGATCAAGTAAGACAAAATTGGAAGGGCCCCTTTTCCCATAATGCCATCTTTCATTTACTCCCCCATATGAACAAATCAGGACCCAGATCCATCTAGCTGCCTCTCTGAATCATTAACATGATTTATTGTGTAGTACTCAGTCATGTTGAAGGCCGCATTAGTGTGCACACAGTCACTCCTGTCTTATATATACATAGCCTACAGATGTGACAAGCAAGATTAGTTTTAAATGGCACCTGCATTTTCACAGTTCACTCTATAGAAATATTAGTACCCTAATGCAGATACAGCACTCACGTTTGTCAATTGGTAGCTATATATTTCGTCTACCTGCATCCAAACCATGCATAATTGTTACCCTCCCATTTATATAGACCTCTATTATCGCATATATCAATCATCAAAAATGATCATCTATGGCTTTTTAAATAGGCAATGTCATTGCTTGAAAGACAAGGACAGAAACAGAAAATAAGGATGATTGAATCCATTGTCATTTATGATCAGTTTCTTTTCCCTCATTGTTTTTTTGTGCCCTTTCTCCCTCTCATGGAAAAGACCTTGATCTTGAGTGGTGTTATGCCTTGAACTGATTTTTATTTTGAAATTTGATTAATTCAGTGGTTGCACATGCTACAGTTAAAGTTGTGACTTTTAAACGTGCTATATGTAAGCTTTTGCCATTGCTACATAGCCAACACTAGCGTTAACAGCTGTTTACTTACTCTAACCTCTTGTCTTGTAAACACAACGATGGCTGAAGCCCTTGGCAAGCGACAGTTATCACCACCCGCTACCGTCAAAAAACTACTTTTGGCAGCATGTAAATGTACATATAGCGCCTTTAAATCAGCCGTACCTCCATTTATTCTCACAACATGTGGTATTTTGGTACAATTTAGACTGTTACACTACAATTTACCCTTTCATAAGTTCTAAACCAGTTTTCAAACATTTTAATTATAATAACTTTGTCAAATGGATTATAATATGTTTCTTTATATTCCAGATCATGGGTGATTGGGGCCATTGCTTTGCTGTGTCTGTTGGGCCTGACCTGGGCCTTTGGCCTGATGTATGTCAACGAGAGCACGGTGGTCATGGCCTACCTGTTCACCATCTTCAACTCCCTGCAAGGAATGTTCATCTTCATCTTCCACTGCGTCCTGCAGAAAAAGGTATGTATTCATTCTTAAGACATATTGTTTTACTTGACAACAATATTAAACTCTTACTACGTAAACATTGTATATTGTGACATCCTTTGACTACACATATTATTAAATTTATTTCATGCTTCAGCAAACATGCTGGAAAATATGAAAGGATATGCTGGAAAGTAAATTGTGCCCTGAGGATGGTCTAATTGTTTGTTTATTTGTGCTGTATCTTTGTTTTCATTTCGTGCAGGTGCGTAAGGAGTATGGAAAATGCTTGCGTACTCACTGCTGCAGTGGGAAAAGTGTGGACAGCTCCGTTGGCTCTGGAAAAGGCACCGCCTCTCGTGCTCCAGGACGTTACTCTACAGGGTCACAGGTGGCAGGACACATTCCCCTATGTTATACTAGTTTTTGATTTCTTTACCCACTTAATGCAGTGTGTTCTTAATATAGTGGGTTATTTTTTTATTTTTTTTCAATTAAACCAGGACAATTTATGCTTATTCAGTTATGGATTACAAGTAAATCTTATCTTAAAATACATTTTGTGCATGCGCTCCAACAATTCAATCTGCATACAGTAGCCAGAGGAATGAGGATACGGGTTCCTATGCGCCTCCTAACAGAACAAATGAGAAAAGATTTTAAAGGTGACTGTATATGTATGTATTATAGATTTCAAGGAAGTGCAGCAAATGTCCTTGTTTGAGAGTGATAGAGGGAAAATTTAATACTCATTGAGTTCAGCATTTTCTAAGTACATAAAGTCAGTCTGCAATTCAATTCACTGCCGCAGGTCTAGGCTGCACACTGGCACAGCAACACTTACTCACCGACTAAAGTTTTGGCTCGCGCCACGGGAGGATTTGTTCACGCTCACAAATGCAGATATGACTGTCTGTGCCAAGATATGTGGATTCTGTGCGTAAGTGGTTAGTCTCTTTGTAAAGTAAATTGTCAATCGATTCCTCCCACATTTTATATGACGTATAGGATGAATTGCCATGATACACTATAATTGAACATCATATCCATATTCCAAAGCGTGTGATTTCCTTCCAGTGTTCAATTATAAATAGTCCTTAGAGTCAAGCATGCAGTGGCAACCCACAATACAAGCTGGATTCTGCATACAGATGAAAGCGTTTAATTATACACAGTGCTTTGACAAGATTGCCGTAACCCCATGCTCAGTCACTTCATATGAGCAAGACAGGAATAAAAACACTCACAAAGACACGTTTTTTTATTGCAAACTCCGAGGCATCTAAATGAATGTGTAATCAGCAAAGTACATTCTAATCAGCTGGCTATGAAAGATTCAAGTTTTTATCTGTCCAAAAAAACAAGAAGAAATAGCAGTGTCATTTTCAACCCATTTGTGCCTCCAGTGCCGGGGACAACATGACATATAGTATGTTAATGAGATAAGCTGTGTCAGTATATGTTGCTGTTGCCGAATATATGAGCTGCTTGTCATCTGGGCTTGTCATGTAAGTGCCTGAGACAGCGTATCCTACGGAGAGAGCAGTATTGATCATAACGCCTCTGCCTGGGCATTTTTCATTTCGTTTACTGTTTAATGTGATGATTAAGCCTTTATTAATAAATGCCATTGTGCAGTGGAGAATTTCAGGAAGAGATAAGGTGGGGTGCTGTGACAGTTGCTGCACGTGTAGTTGCTGGTGATGGTGGGGGAAACGACTTCATTAAGCTGAAACCTGACATACATTACACATTACACTGCTTTTGTTTGAGAGTTGGCCATCATTCCTGTCAGTTATGACAATATTGAACTCACAAAGTAACTGCTGAGATCTGATAATGTAGGGACAAGGAATATGAGTGGTCACACCGTTGTAAACACTTGTTTATTTTGGAAATGAAACTGAAAGTAAGTGCACCTGAAAGTTGTTAATAATCCCTCAATGCTAAGGAAAACTGTGTGTACAGTTAAGTCAGGAAAATCAACAAGCTTTATTTAATTAAAAGATTGCTGCTGACCCCATCGATTAGATAGATTTCTAGAGATAGGATACTATAAATGGCATCCAATCAGAGATCACTCTAGGGAGCTGAGGACATGACCCTTGACACACCTGAGTGAAGTGAAAAGGTGGCATAGACTGCAATAAAAGCAGACAGATGAAAATACCCTTAACGTAAGATGATGATTGGATGATGGGAAAGCCCATGAACAAAAAACTGAAAAGCGGAGCCTCAGAGACAGCTTGGGTAACAAGTTTACCATTCGTTTTTGTCCTCCAATTGAGTCTGGCTAACTTGGGCATTTTCTTAAAACCTGTGTGATTGTCTGATGTTGCCATGTTACCAGATTTCAGCATTCACCTTGGTGAGTCCATTAGCATTACAGTATGATGACCAAAACTGGGGGAAAGAAAAAAAAAAAAACATGTCACACTTTGCATATTTTTTTTTTTCAACATCACCAAACCTGTTATATATTAATCTGTAACAGGACAGAAAGCTTTCAGCTCTGTGGCTGGATATCCAGCCCCTTAGTCTGAGCAGCAGCCCATGGGACTCCATCATAATTAACCAGAATGAACCCTCTTGGATTGAGCCTTTGCAACCAAACACACTGATTCGGAGAGCTTGACTGATGACTTTATTATTGACTTCACCTATCCCAGTACTAATGCTCATCTTTAATTGGAGGTTACTTATCCTCACAGCTGGCATGTTTCATGGTTTAAATACTAGAGTCAAAAGCTTACAGTCTGCTTTTGTGCCTCATATCTTAGCCTTCATTGTGTTAGTAGATGAGTTTACATTTGAGGAAAATACCTGTAATAAAATATACCAGTGATGTTTTTTACGTCTGTATCATACTAACGTAACTTTTCCTCCATGTTCCTCCACATTTCACTCGTTAGCTGTATTAGTGACGGTGTTCAGAGGGAACATTCTGATGTGTTTTGACATGTCGTTTGTCTCAACAGAGCCGCATCCGTCGAATGTGGAACGACACAGTCAGAAAACAGTCCGAATCCTCTTTTATGACCGGCGACATCAACAGCTCTGCGTCACTCAACAGAGGTACTTGGTCCCACAACAGATATTTTATGGAAGGACTCCTCAATACACCAGCCTTCACCAGACTACATGATTGATGCAAGAGAACTTGTAGTTATTGTAGTTATAATTGCTCCTCCCTTAATATAACACAAGGGCTTTAGATTATCAGAAGCATTTTTTAAACAGGTAAAACTTTCAACCACAAACCCCAACCCAACATCTCAAAGCAGATAAGTCATTTTACAATAGCTTGCCTCAAAATAATTAAAATTCCAAGTAAATGACACATTTTTCTACTCAGCTGCTAATTATCACCAAATATTGAAACAAGCTCTTAAATATTAGAAATGAAATGCATCAAAACGGCTGTCAATAGACATGCAACGCTCAAATAGCTGGATGTGTTTGTCAGCGTTTTTGCCTGGATGAAAGAGAACGTGATTGTGAATACAAGGCAGAGATTGAGAGGATGAAATCCTTTGTTGTCATACTGCTTTAGAAAATTGTTTATCACGTCCTCTATTTTGAAGCATCAACAACTCATTTCTACCGTCGAATCATTTAAGGAAGTATACAATGAAAAAAGATTTAGACTTTTAAAGACATTAATCAGAAACCTCTCTAAACAATAAAAGAATACAGTAAAGTAATTCCTGATTCTGAACATCATGCACTTCATCAAACTGCTTAAGAAAATTCTAGTTGAGGTGCATTCGATAAGTGTGCAAAAACAACCTCTTTATTTCCCCCCCGTCAAGCGATGCAACACTGTGACATCTGACTACGAAAACCTCGAAACAGAAACTGGGCATCCTGTCAGGAAGACGTGCTGAATAACAAACTAAAAAAATCAATTCAGTGGAATTCCCGCTCAGAAAAATGTTAATAAAAAGCATTTTATTATAATGCATTTGACAGTGGCACAGTGGATAGTTTGCTTCTGAGACTCCGGGGTCGTACAGAAAATAGATACCAGACTGCATCACTTCAAAGAGCAAATACCGTCCTCGCTGGCATCCTTCCCTAACACTCTCCCCACTCATCACATCTCTTGATGGAGGGCTCGAGTTCTGCTCTGCTCATGCTCTAAATTCGCTCTGGGCGCCTGCATGCGTAGACACTAATGCATAGTTAAAATGATGGATTGATGTTCGACACGGGGAGGAAGTGTCAAGATCTCAGTAATTAGGCACTCAACTTAGCACCATCAACAGATACAGCTTTTTATCCATTGTGGAGAGGCTGAACTGGCGTCGGAGGTGGGGTGGTACGTCGAGAGTAGAAGAAAAATCTACTCACATGTTCCATAAAGACAAAGGCGGAGATATAAATTATTTACGCTATTTAATACCCCTGACTTCTTCTAATGCTGGATCTGATAGACACACCACTCACGAGACCTCAAGTGCGGGCCTGGAAGTGCGTTCCGCCATCCCAGGTATCATAAGGAACAGGAACAGGTGCAAATAGAATTGCACTTATCCGTGCCTGCTCCCGTGTTGTTATTCGGGAATTTAGGAGCGGATATTTCTTGCTGATTTGTCCTTTTCGTTCTCCGCAACCCGGCTTCTCCCCCCCTTGGGCGCGCGAGGGAGCGAGCTTGCAGCTGACACTCGTGCTGCGCTCCTCTTGAGAGCAGTGTCATGCAATCATCTTGATAGCGTTGCATGTTTAATTTATCCGAGGAGGATTATTGCGACACAATCATTGTGGTTTTGGAAATTGTCCAATTTATCAGACACAGACACAATAAGTGGGGGATCTGTCACAGGAAGAATTCAAAAGGGGCTGGTGTTTATGGAATACACTGTAATTAGGGCAGGCAGCAACAGCAACAACAAATTACTGTTTTTTTAATTTATTTTTAAATCAAAACAACACTGATTTCCAAGCAAAAGCATAATATGCCTAATTAATACTAAACTAGAATTAGAATAATGCTGAAAGATGAGCCTAAATCAGCAGTGAGCATATTCTTCTAAGAAACAGAAAATTTGTGCAATTAAAATTTCATCAAAAAGTATAAGACCAACTTAAAAAAGATGGGGAGAGTCAACAAGGTAATGTAAAAAATCTTTCTCTATTGGTATGACAGTTTCAGAGTGTTTTAAAAGGACAGTACGCTCTGCAAGAGGATCTAATTGCCGTGTACTGGTACTTCAGATAAAAGATGTTTACCCGCTCCGGCGTAGTGCATACTGGAAGCACATGCATGTAATGCCCTCAAAAGTCTTGAATTGGGCTTCTTTAAAAATAATAGCATCGTATCATGTTGACAGGAGGAAAAGATCTTGTAAACAGGAAATGAATGCAAGTCACAAACATTTTCAGCATACTTGATATCCCGCGTAATGTATTCAAACACTTGAAAATAAATTATTTTTATCACCAGCGAAGAGAAACAAACATCAGGGAATGTGCACCATTCATGTTTAAGATTGCAACCTTCAAATCTGAAGCTAATCACAGGGCTCAGACTGTGAAGGTTGCTTTAGTGTGGTAGTATGTGGTTGGGAAACCGATGAGTCATTCGGGGCAAGATCCTGGCAGCAAGTATCTGAGGACCAGCATCGCATAAATAGCGAATGAGCCTGTGTTCTGTTTGTGCAAAAGGCGGCGAGGCTGGAGCAAAGTAATGTCCATCTTGACTAAAGAGAGGACATATTACTTCATTCAGAGGTTATTTCGGCGACAGCACATAGACAATGAAACCAAATATGAACTTTGCTCTTTGGAGAAATAGGAAATAATATACCACTTCAGGTCATAAGATTGGCAAAGCCACAAACAATAGTAATAGTGAAACACGGAACCGTTGGCTAGGTCTCATCCCCACTTTCATTCTGTTGCTGCAACCCCTCGAGCGTTCCATTCTCGCACGGCATATGTGCCGTTGAGACCGATAACGGCGGCAGATTTAACACTTGAAATTCCTGGTTATTTTCGAGTCAATGATGGATGACTGATTTCCAGTCAACGGCCATTTTGCCAGCTGACACACAGGACTGTCCTCCTGTAAAAAAAAACAACCTCATACGTCATCTCTGAAAGCAGGTTATTACGACCCCCGGTGATGTTTTATTGTAAGGTGACCTCTAGCGGCTGTAGCAATTATGACCGGAGCAAAGGAGGAAGTCACGTGTCGCAGCATATAGAGCGACACAGCTGCTTTGGGAGGAGGTTGGGTTGGATTTATTAGTTTAGCGAACGGCCTATTACAAGAATTTGGAGCAGTTTTCTATTTTATTTATTAGTTCAGCATCGAAGACCACACAGTGTCCTGAGTGGCTATTGTATTCTGTCCTGTTTGAGTCTAGAAATGTAACAGTACATGTGTTGTGTTGGCCATGTCGGTGCTTTTTTTTTTTTTGTAATTTATGTCTGTTAACACTTGTATGCTGCCTGAATGTGGAGCACAAAACCGGCTTAAAACTAATGGCCCACATTAACAATACAATTAATACACTTTCCATCGGTCCCATTAGCCATGTCAGATCAGCTCTGCCACTTTCATGTAGCAAAACCCCCTCACATTAATGATCATGTGATCATTTGGATGTTAATGGCTGTCATTGCTCAGCTGCATCTGCGAAACTGATATGAATGTCCTCTCTCTCTCTCTGTGTGTCTATATCTCAATTTATTTTCCCACCTATCTCTGTCTCTACGATCTTGTTCTCTCTTCTTTTTTTTTCTGTCTCACTCTATCTCTTTCTGGCTGCTGCAGGGGCTATGGCTAACCATCTTATACCTAATGCACTCCTACGTCCTCATGGCACTAACAATCCCTATAATACATTGCTTGGGGAATCGGCAGTCTATAACAACCCTCTGGGCATGTACAACACACAAGGTGTGCTAGCTTCTTTTCTGTCTTTAACATTTTGGCTAGGGCAGTGTTTTTTCATGTCTAGTCCTGGAGAAACTGTGAGGTTGCTCACCTTTGTTCCTGCCCAGGATAGGAAAGCAACTTTATGATTAGAGAGTTAAATGTAATGGACTTGCACTAAGCTGAAATTCCAGCGTGCACCCTCAAGGGTTTTTACAGGACTTTAATTAAAAAACACTGCTCTAGATGGTGTGTGTTAGCATTAAGCCAACTATAGCTGTATCACGAAAACCCCACAGATTTGTTCTGTGGGGTTTTTCATTGGAGGTGTGTCTTGGCTTCTGGTCAGGATATGCACTTTGGCAACACTCACTCATGTCTGTTTGGACAACACAGAGATTGTTAAAAAGAGGAAATCCTCTAAAATCAGGAATGGGTGCCTTCAGGGAGCCAGATACATCCCCAATCATTCAATTTAAATGTGCTCTAATGTTGTCAGTGAAGCTTCTGTGCCATGTCTTATGTCTCTCTGTTTCCAGCGTCAGCATTTCTTTCTTTTTAATGCACTGTTGGATTGTCAAACATTGTTACTCTGCAATGAATGTTACTGAATCTGAGATAAAAACTAAAATTGCAAGTCATTTATACTGCATAAAAAAGGATAGTCTGAAGAACAAACATGAGGGTTTCCATTCATTTGATTCTCTGTGTTTTAATATTTTTGTAAATATAATTCCTCCTTCAGCAGAGCTTTACAAAAATGAAAGCCCCCTTATAACTTTTAATTGTAGTAATTACCAATTCATAATATTAATATGTGGGTCATTAAGCCAATTGTAAATTTCATCTAGACATTATTTTGTGCGGGGGGGGGGGGATTCAATATACTGGCTATTACACAGATCTAAAAATTAGATCTGAGTATTAGAAACTAGCTCTGATCAGCCAACTAGCTATCGACTTTATTCTGGGATCAGTCTGACTATTAAAAAGCTATTTCTCTCTCTACAGAGCTGTTGTTATTTCATTCTAACACTCGGCACTCAATACGAGATTGTTGTATCTTGAAGAGTCTGTAAGACTGTGAAACTTAGGGAAAAAAAAACTTGAGATAAAAACTCACAGAGAGCTTTGATCAGTGGATAATTTATGTATGCGATACAAGAACTGCATTGGAGCTCTTGACAGAGGGCTGTGACTGACTAACATTGCCTTAGATAGAAATATTTGGAAGGATGAAAATGCTTATGTATCAAAAGATTTACTGCTTCATTTGATACTCAGATAACTTTGCCATGTTTTACTCGAAGGATCCTGCAAAAAAGTTATAGCAAAATGTCTTTTCTTCTGTTTTTCATAGTAGATATGTTGTTGTTCTTTCTGTGGGAACACAAAATCTTGCGTGGTGACTGAAAACGATTGTAGTCTAGAAACATTTTCTTGATGCATCATCAGCATACTGTATGTGCACATTTCTCTTTCTACCTGTCACTGTTATGCTTATTGTGTTTTCCTTTTTCTTCTTTCCTTTCCCTCATGCTGTCCCTAAAAGAGCCCTACAGAGAGACAAGTATGGGAGTCAAACTAAACATTGCTTATCAAATGTAATTGACTTTGGCTTTACTTTCTTTTCACTCGATGCTGACAAAGGAGTAATGAAAGAAAAATGTAGTACCCTTTGGAAATAATAGCATTCTTTTATGACAAAGGCACTAACCTTTTCAAATAGACCTGTAAAAATCAGTATAAATCACATCTTGATTACTGTAGTTTGCACAACTCCATGTTCAAAAAAGACTTCAGACATTTGCTGCTTTTAAAGGCAAATATCCATTGGCTCATTTTAAATCACACTCTGAACAAACTAATCCAATTACAGTCAACATTCGGACTCACCTCAACATTTCATAAGGCACGTCAATATAAATTGATCTGTATTCTTTTCAGTGAATATTGAACAGCCGTGCCTTTTCATGCACTTAATTTTTCTTTTATGTTTATTTTTTTTTACCGTTCACTTTGATCAAGCCAATACACTTCTTGAAGGTCTTGGAAATGCGTCTTGTCAAATTTTCAAGAGCTCAGACTGTGGGCTTGACACTTTTAACAAGCTGGACGTCCTTGTCTGAGGTAGTTTGAATTATCATCAAAAATTTGCTTTGATGTTGATAGCATGGACTCGGTCAAATTGATAATGTATGAAATCTACATGATCATGCAACGGAGAGAACAGAAAGTCTCCTTCCTTCCAGTGTGGTTTGATTTTAAAATAGAGTAACTAATATTTGTTTAGATCGATGGTTAGTCATGTTTACTTGGATAAGGCATATAAATCTTTTTTTTTTTTTTTTTTTTTACAGTATTACATTGTTATATTGCAATGCTCATATGGGACAATATGGCTGGGTTCCCAATTTATAGCTGGTGATCTTGTTTGTGTTTACTTTGTGAAGTGTCAAATGCATGGCTGGTTTTTTTTTTTTTTTTTGTTTGTTTTTGCTTGCTTAGTACACAAGCTTTGTGTTTTTGTGCTGTGCTGTGCTTGGGCTCTGTGTTGTTGTGTGTCGCACATACTGTATATCAGTGTTTTTCATCACTGCCTCAGAATAATCGGTTAAATTTAATGAAACTGGATCTTAGAAAATGTTTTTTTGTATCAAGGTAAGTGTGTATGATGCTTATTTTCAGTAGATGTGCTTTTAATACAGTGCTTTATGTCTTATCTAATCCAAATATTGAAGATTTTTTATTTCCTCAGATTGCACTTTATAGAATTGTGGATGACACAAAGTGCTGAAAGTGCCTGAGGGTCAGGACATATTTCAGAATAAAAGGGCTACAGTATTTGATGGATGTAATTTGTGTTTGTAAAAATGGCCGACATTTAGCTGTGGCAGTTGCAGTCCATCAGATTTCACCCTTCTCATTCGCTCACTCTGCCCCCCAACCCAACCCATGTTTGTCATTCCAGAGGGAATCCTGAACAATGCCCGGGATACAAGTGTCATGGATACTCTACCACTGAATGGTAACCATGGCAACAGCTACAGCATCGCCAGTGCCGAGTACATGAGTGACTGTGTCCAGATCATTGACCGGGGCTATAACCACAAGGAGACTACCCTGGAAAAGAAGATCCTGAAAGAGCTCACCTCTAATTATATCCCCTCCTACCTCAACAATTCCCACGAGCGCTCAACCGAGCAGAACCGGAACCTTATGAATAAGCTGGTCAATAATGTTAGCAATGGTGGCAAGGACAGCGGCTATGGGATGGGTTTGGCAGTGGGGATGGGCATGAATGTCACGCTGAGCCTAGATGACCACTCCACCTTTGGTCCACACCACGACGAAGGCCTGGGCCTGGAGTTAATCCGTGAGGAGTCTAATGCCCCGCTGTTGCCTCAAAGACCGCACCCTTCCTTGCAGGCAGTGGACAACCTTCACAGTCACCCCCACCAGTCGGTGCCGCCACCACTTCCACTGCCCAACCACCCTTTCTCGTCCGCCACCACTTCCTCCTCTTCTCGAAGAAGGATCCCCCAGGAGAACAGCGAAAGTTTCTTTCCATTACTTACTAACGAGCACACTGAGGATGAGGGCTCGTCACCCACCCACAATCACCAGAGAGACTCCCTCTACACCAGCATGCCCATGCTACCCGGCCTGCCTGATGTGTCTGCAGAATCTGCTGACGGCTCCAAGGATGGCAGGGATGCCAAGAGCCCAGAGGCCAGCTCCGACGACGTTTACTACAAGAGCATGCCCAACTTGGGCTCACGTAACCACCTGCATCAGCTGCACTCCTACTACCAGCTGGGGCGCGGCAGCAGCGATGGCTTCATCGTGCCCCCAAACAAAGAGGATCTGTCTCCTGAAGAGGCCCACCAGGAGCCCTCGCACCTGGTCACCAGCCTATAGGCCCGAACACCTTCCCACTAGTATCCTTCCTATTTCTGTAGTCCTTCTTTTCCCCGTGTCCTCTTGTTCCATCAGTCGTTGGCAGTGGTAGCCTTTCTTTTTATTCTGTGTTCCGAAGACTGAGGCGGAGCAAATAACTGTACTCTCGCTGTTACTGACCACTACCAGGATAATAATTGCTACATATGGGAGCTAGTATGTGACTATATTTGGTTAGATATTGCGGGAAGCTGTTGATGTTGTGTTCCCCCATCAAACCCTGTGTGGTTTGGCGTGTTTTGTCTCCGTGTGAAAAGAGACATTACTCACACAGGATTTTTAGGTCTCTGAGATATAGTCTGACAGTCAAAAGGAACTGCAAAGCCCCAAACTATACAAGTCTAAACTATAGACTTCACCAGAATAAATGGGAAATTTAAAAAAAGGACTATTTTATTATACTTCTGTATCTATATTGACTTTTTGAAAGATTTTCTTCCTCTTTGGTGAGTTGCAGCACATTTTGTTTGCTGAAGTGTCCCTTCAATGAAAAAAAGAGAAAAAAACAAAACAAAACCCCCCACACATTTTGAACAATTACCATGAAGGAATTATTGATCGTATGCTTTCAAGCATAGCTGTTCTTATTTTCTTTCATTTTACTGTAATAACAGTTGTTAAAAGAGGGAGAAAAAAACTAATAAGAGAATTACGAGATATTTCTATGTAACTGTACAGATAACTAGCACTGCACATAATAGTATGCTTTTTTTTGTTCCGAGATAACCTTTTGTCTCTGTAAATGTAGTGGTTAGGAGCAATTTTGTTCTGTTGTGCTGGCCTTCCTGGGTTTCTGGTACCAGTCTGTTTTTTTTTTTGTTTGTTTGTTTGTTTGTTTTCCTGTTTTATCACTTTCCAAGAAATGATCATCTAAATAGAAACAAAATAACACAAAAAATATCACAACAAAACACTTATCGTACAGGCATTTTTGTGTAAATGATTCACCTATGTTTTCAGGTCTCTTTTCTCTTTCCATTTGATTTCTTTTCCCTTTTTTTTTTTTTTTTTTTTTTTACTGTGTAGATAGCAGAACTCAGATTCGCAGATCATTGAGGAGACAGAGTCAGTCCATGTTAATCAAGAGGTGTCCCTCAGAAAGGTTCATAGTGCATTCTGCATCTCTATTGGCATTCAGAAAATGCTTGTGCTTCTCAGAAAGAGAACAAATTGAACATTGATGAGCACTAGGCGCTTGTACAAAAAAGAAAGATGCTGTTTTACATATTAAAGAAAGAGCTTTTGGAGTGAGAAAAACTGGAAGTGTTTTTCTTTTTCTTCCTCGAGGAGAAAATATATTTATTTATTTGTTCAAATAAACAGTAATAAAATGGAGAATGGGAGTAACTTTAGTGGCACAGATACGTTTTTATTATTGGTTATGATTATGGCTTCTTATTTATTCCTTTTTGTATTGGTTTCCAAGTTGAATGACCTCATAACTAATATTTGTTGTAACAGTGAAACTTGTTTGCCAACAAATAAATTACTGATCAAGATTTATCACTTAGCTATGACAAAAGCTCTGGTGTTTTGTCTGGGTCTTGGAACACTTTTATATGGATAACAGTCGAGGACCTCCAAATGAACGATCACTTCTTTTTGTTAACTATCAGTGAATATCCCTCATTAGACCTCTGTCCATTTCAATGCCAAATAAATTTGGCCTAGCAACAGTGGATGTGCTCTGTATGCTCTGGTCTGCTTTACAATAGAAGCAGTGATTTCATAAGCTGTAATAAATATTTCAATATCATTGCTGGTGTAACCAATGAATTCTTCACAGATACTGCATGTTTAACATGAGTTTGATCAGCTATGCAGGAAGACATGAAAGTCTCCGACATGATTCATCCTGGCAGAAGAAATGAAGAGAGGTAAGCAGTCCTACAGTAACTTCTCAGTCACAGTATTTTAGTATTTCATACCATCAAAACTGAAACGCAAAGTACTGATGATCATGATCACATTATAATCAGTATCAGTATTAATCAGTATATTCTCAAACATTAATTGTTTGACTTTAAAGCTGCACTAATCAATTTTTATATCAATAATGGAGAAGATGACTAGGTAGTGAACATAGTGGAACTTTTATTAGCTAAAGAGCCAGATATTTCCCTCAGGGTATTAGTGCAGACAAAAAATGAAGCTACTGAAGCTATTGTTCCACTGCCTCCCATGTGCCGAAAAAAAGAAAAACAACAAAAAAAACCAATGAATGCAGTTTTAGACATTACATAACACATGTTGTATAAGAAGACGAAAGTCAAACTCAAAATCATATTTGTATATACAGTAGTCATTTTGATTATCCTTTCCAATAATCCTAATAACACTAAGGGCACATCCATACTGTATAACAAAGTTCATTTCTTCAGTGTTCTCTTTAAGTTTCTCTATTGATGCAGACGGAGAGCAATATGAGCATCCCACTGGAGTTGTTCCTACCTGATGAAAGCAAGATCAATATTTACTTGCCCAGTCAGCCAACTCCTGGGAGAAATATCAGGGTCTTTAGCTTGGTGAATGGCCAACTTTCTTCTGTAGTCAGTCGTTGACTTTGGGCAACGGCAAGTACGGTTTTACATGGGAGATCGGTGGGAGACTAAAGCCTGCAGTGTATTTGTGGGCTGGAAAACCAAAACAATATGATAAAAGCGGCTAAAAGTTGCAAAGCGCAGCAGACGTGAGTGTTGCTAGAGGTTGGGCACTGCTGGTGAGCCCTACTCATTACATGTAGGTATTTGGTATAGGGTGTGGCATTTGACATTACATCGTGAAAATTGAATGCACAAATTAAATGATTAACAGCTAATATTTCTGTACCCAGTGTTCCGACCACACACAGATAAGGGACTGATTTGAAAATGTAGAATAAGCTATAATCGTATAATGATACAGCCCTGATATATTTTGTCACTAAAGAAGTAAACCTGCTTTACAAGACTCTTCATATTCAAGTTTTCAATGTAGTAGACATTCCCGCAGGACTAATATATTAATTGTAATAGGCCTACTGTGTGAAAAGCAGTCACAGGATTTCTGTACTTCCAGCTCACCATGTTTGCCTGTTGTATTTTTCACATATACCGCATGTCCAGTGTTGTAGAATGAAAGGAAGACTTAAGCCCATTTTCACAGAGCTGCTACTGTGATGGATGGCTGAGTCATTGTGAAAAAAAACTGCCAGTGATGTGTGGCTCCCCTTATTCCAACCTGGATCTCGCGTCAAAAGATGAAGGGTGGCCGGAGCTCCTTTCTCCGGCCCCATATAAGGATCTTCACTTAGAGATATGACTTGGGTGGACAGAGAGTGCTCTGGCTGTCACCACTGCATCACTTTGACTGGCATTTGCAAACCCGGGCAAGTTCATGAAATGTGCTGAAGATGTGACTCATGCCTCCCATCCACTTTCTTAATGAGTTGTTACGCAAGCTCATAAGCCACCCTGGGCACTGACGTTGACCTGGAACATACTTGCGTTGGCACAAAATACCATGGTGAATAAGCAACACTGCAGCTTACTTCCAGTTGACTTGGGGTATTTATACTGCCATACGGCCGTTTACCGACGCATAAGATGATAAAAATTGCATTCAGTGTATAATATTTTGAAGTCAAATCGTATCCGTTATTCACTCCCCAAAGTGAGAATATTTTCTGACCAGCACAAGTGTATTGATTTTACCGGCTAAGTCACCACACTTTAGTTTGAAATCCTTAATTGCTAAAGGTTTTCCACTTACCGCCCTAACCGCAGAGTTAGAAGTGTTGACATGTGCTCAATGCTACTTAAAGTAGAGCACTGTGAAGTTCTGAAAGAAATAACCAATATACATTTTTTTTCAACCATCAACCAACCATCAACCAACAACATTAACAACCAGCTTAAATACTGTATGTCTGTGTATTTATTTCACAGGCTATCATACTGTAAAAGGATTAAAAACATTAAACAAAGTACATATTTCGAGCTCCTGATGAAGTTCTCTCTGGCAAGCCGTCTGATTTGACAATCCGTGTGACTGGAAATATCCTTGTTGCTGACAGTTAAGGGCGATGTCCACTTTATCCACATCCTTCCTCTAGCACTTAACCAATCTCCACTTCTACCATCTCCTGATCCATGGCTGATTTGTTTTATTTTATCTTTAATATAACTGATTTTTCAACACATCTAATGTACTTTTCTTTGTAAATCAGTTAAATATGATATGTTTACAATGGCACATAGCATTCAAAATCCCACACTTTTATGTCTGTTTTATTTCTTTGCAGTAATGTTACTACACAGTGGACAGATTTAACCAAGAATGTAAGATTGTATAAGTGGACACAATAGTTAACACTATTTTCCTGCCTTGTATGGTGACTGTAAATCCAATTACAGAGGAAGGATCCTTTGAACAGTTTCAGACAGGAGAGGAAAAATGGAGTAGTGAGACTGTGGATGCGCTGATAAGGACAAGTGTACGTTTGTGACCCATCTGGTTGCAGAGATGGTATTGGAAAACCTATGCCTGCCATTCGTGTTGGCATGAGACTGTGAGCAACGGTGAATATGTGACTTCACATGTGGTCTGCTTGTTTGTATATGTGTGTGAACTGAGAGCACATGGCAAAAGGAAAACCTGCATGTATGAGTTGCTCAGATGTGATATATAAAACCGCACATTTCATATCTCGCCCCCAAGTGAAAAATCAATGGCCGAATGCGTGGCAGAATTCCAAATGAAAGGTGAATCAATGTCATCCCCAGCTCTGTGTATTGGAACAGTTTGACAGCTGTAGCACATAAAAGAAAATACCTCTGTGGCTTTTTTAGTCAAGATAACATTGATTTAAGATCAGGGTGGGGGGGCTTCACAAAGTGTCTCAAAGAACTAAAGGAAAGCCTACATTTTTATCCAATATATTAATATTAGTGACACATTTTTCAGTTTAAAGGCTTGACCGCGGGCAGCCAGATCTGATCAAACCACACCCACAGTCCTGAAGAAGCAGATAAACTGAGTTTTTAAAAATAAAACCGGCTAAAGATGCATTTTTTCCCCTCAAAACGTTAACTTTGATCTTTGATTTCACCTTAAACAACGAATATTTAATTGTGTAGAAAAGTACTTAAGATTTGTTCTTAAGTTTTTAGCAACTTTAATTGTTTGGGATTATTAGACCTGTCCTCAGAACTGTGTGGGTGTGTACAGACAGGGCTTGATTGGCTTTTCCCTCGTTTTGCTGGACCTGTTAGGACTGGAGATATTACTCCTGTATCTTTTTTGTTAGTACATGAACTCTGGTGGCTTTATGCAGCATAGCAGCATCACTTTCAACCCGAGGGGGGGTCTAATCAATCACAATAACTGAAAATACCTGTTTGGGTTCAAACACCTAAATATTTACTCTTGACATTTTCTGACAAATATAAGATGACCACGTTCATTAATGTACAACTTTACTGTACAGGAGGGCAGAGTAGGCTCTCTCGTTCGGTGTGGATAGGCTACTATTTTTTGGCCGCATCCACAACAGCAGGACCAGCCTTACCAATGCAAATGTCCGTACACCATTGGTCAGCCGAATGCCGCTTCAATCAGCTTCATTTGGAATTTGGCTGTATTATATGACTGTATATATGGGCACTGAGAGATAAAGGGAAGTTTAGCCATATACTGGGTTTTGACCTAGTCTTGTTTTTGTTTTCTTCTTTTACAAGCCCATCTAGAAAACATTGCTACCTGGACAAGACACAAAAAGGGCTGATATATGGTTTTATAAAGGACACACTTCAACAGTAACGTCAGCCATTTTTTATTGATGGTAGAAATGTGTCTTGAGTAAACATCCCCAACTGCAATAAAGAGCGGGATAAAACTGCTAACCCTGCCATAACTTAATAATCATAGTTGTTCAGCAGATATCTTTGGAGCAGTGACAGTTTACAATAACTTTTTTTTTTTACTGTGTTTTTACGTGCTCTGTGTGTAATCGATGCAATTCATGAAGGAAGTTGTTTTATTTTTGTTGGAATTTAGTTTTTTCAGTTAGTGTTAGTGGATTTAGATATGACAACATATTCAAAATATACATATTATTACATAGATATTACAATCTTATTTGAAAATGGGTGATGCAGAAGGTTGTCTTAAGGGTGACTTACAATAGGGTCAGTAAAGTCATGAAACAGCTAATGGGGAAGAGATTTAATTCTGAAGTAACCTCATTGCAATTGTGAACACCACAGCTGGGTTCAATTGAATGACATTTAAACGTTGGCAGCTGGTTATCAGCACTTTGACATTTGAGTTTTAAAAACAACATGAGGAAGATAACAGAGGTCTTTAAAAAAAAAAAAAAAAAAAAGGCCCACATTATCTGTGCATGCATCTGTCAAAACAGCTGTAAAACGATTGTTTGGCACCACAGGAGACAGTCAAAAAATGAAGGGGAAAAAAAAAATTAGAAACAGACAAACTCTAGTGACAAGGAGCAGCTGTGGCTTTAGGTTAAATAAGTTGAATCTAGCAGCCTTACGATGCTCATGGAATTATTAAGGCTGCGACCCGCAATTTTTGTCAGTGATACTTGCTTTTTCATTACCAAGTCTGGTCTGTAATATGTCATAAGATAGTGGAAAATTGGCCATCACTATTTCCCAGACACTGAGTTGACATCTTTTAAATGTCTTGTTTTGTCTGACTGAAACAAGATCTTTACTATCGTAGAAGACTTAAAAAAAATGAATCGGTTATCACAATTGTTTCCTTTCTAGCTTAATAAGACTAATAGAATATTTTTTTCTAAAGATGTGAACGAGTTGACAAATAGTGCCAATTAGCATGCAAGTTAATATAAACCATCTTTTTAGCAGTGTTTGCGATTTAGTCACTTAAAGGTTTGTTTCATGAAGCGTTTGTGTTCTTTTGTCTATCCTGTGTAGCTCTATATTTACATATCCCACATCCTTGTGTCATCCTTAAAAATTCTTCTGCGTGCCCCTCATGCATCGCTCTGTAACTTAAACTCAGCCCCAGTTGCCCTTGACACTTGCGCTCACTCATAAATACACCTCATCATGTCCCATCCCAGCCGTGTTTTATGACAGTAGGGATAAGCAGCAAAACCGCGTACCCCTTCAATGCCTGACAGTATAGCACCACGTACTCACCGGGGAGCAGCAAACAGGCCCCTCATGCCAGGGGCAAACAGGTTACGTGACATTCACAAGAATCCTCTGTGAGTTAATTTGGAAGATAATTTTCAGTGTAAAGGCCACAAGAGAAAGAGGGAAAACGGTAATGGATGTCCGGGGAATTTTTGTGTGTTACTGCAGGTCATAGTGGAGTGTATGAGACATAACCAGAGGGACTACTGCAGCATGATGTAGTTCACCAGTTACTTATTTCTTGGTATGGTCTCAGTGGTCTGAGAGATCTCAGGTCACTTTAGCTGTGGTCTGGTTTACAGTCAGCCGTGACATGAGATGAGATGTTGCAGCATGTTGACCTTGAAGAACTTGATTCGAGCAGGGATGTAATTTGATTGAGTTCTCTACCTTTTGAGTTGTGGTCAAAAACTTGCATATGTTTACTACTGGGATGAATATAATTTCCCTATATTTCTCAGACCTAATATACTGTACATTTCTGCAGTAGCAAAAATAACTACTACTATATACTAATACTACTAGATACTAAATGCAATTAAATAGTTTCTTTACTTACTTTTAATTGATTTTTTTTAAATATAATATTAATATAGTATCTTTCTTATCAGTTTGAAGCAAACATTGGATATATGTGCCAGTTTACCCAAATGACTGAACATTTTTTCATAAGAATTTAATTTACATTTTGTTGTTGTGCGGTGTGCCGTGATGGCACACAAAGGTCATTTTCGGTGGGTCAGCGATACAAATTTTGTTGTTGCAAGGTTGTGACAACCATAATGACACTGTAATTATGCTCTCACACACCTCTAGATGAACGATAAAAAAGCAGTGATAAAGGTAAAATAGTTCTGTCTCCGAGCCAGATGGCACGCAGTGATGATGTCTGGCGTGCAGTCAAGGTGGACAGCAGACGAGCCAGTATTCTGACAAGCCAATAGATCCCATACTCACCATTGCCCTCATCCATCCCACCTCTATGGCCAATCAACAAAGATAATCTTTTGAATTAAGAGAAAAAATCCAGGGTGAACACTTTGATGAGATAAGTACCCTTTGTCAGTGCAGGCAATGGTATTTTAATTAAATATATGAACACATGGTCCTGCCCCAGATGCTCAAGTCTAAACAAAGATAGCATCATCTAATCAAAGCCAGGCCCAGAGTGTTTCAAGGGCAGAATTATTTTCTATTAGGACCCCTCTCCTCAGGGATTGAGCCAATTTTCTTTATTATGATAGAATCAGCATATTGTAGATTGAATCTGGCGATAGTGTCACGGTAGGGTAGGTGCGCTGGTCCCAGATGCACCACCCGCATCTTAAAACCTTCAAACATACAGACTGTGTCTTTTTTATTCACATGCAAACTGCAGCTATTTCCCTCTTTGATTAGTATTGTGGAAAGTGAAGAAAGTGTACAGTTTCTTGCTGTTAGTTCACAAGATCGCTGTGTGTGGGGTTCCAATTATCTCGCCGATCCATTATCCAACTTTCTTTCCAAATTTGCCATTGAGAAGCTAAGATGGGGCTTTCTACTGTAAAAGGACTCTGTTTCAACATGCTAATCAAAGGCATGGAAACATTTAGAGCATGAAGCTAAGCTTAAGCTCTATATGCAGCCCCATGCTAAGGTAATAAAAAACACATTCCTCTGGATTCTCTGTGGATACTGTTGATTGGACACTACTGCGATCCAGCAATTTAATGTGATCTCCTAAAGGCATGCTCTCACTAATGTGTACACATCTGCTTTCATCACAGGGGCTGGATATGGCTGGATGCTGATACCAACATGGATGCTAGCACGTACTAGTACACAGTTAGATATAAATGATGAAGTTGTAAAGAGCCATGTTTTCATAATTGGGTCGCTGAGCAGCCTGGTGGAAATCTGGATTTCCTTTAGGCGCAGAGATGCCGCCAGGAAACTTAGGGCTCAAAGTGCATAAAATCTCCCAAAACAGAAACCGTCAATTGTAAAATCAGTTGTCATTTTAAACTATGTAGGATTATTAGTGTTGATTTGAATGGTATCACAGAATCATATTTAAAGAGAATTGTATTTTTTTAAGCAGAGTGGGAAAAGCCACAAGATTTTTGTCTAAAGCACAGCAATTACTACAATTGCATGCTATGCATTAGTGGACCGTTTCTGAGAGTCTGAGGATTTGTGCTATGATTAAGTAGTTTGATTTCAGATTTTGAACAAAGCATTCAAATGTGTAATATCCTGGCACACCTCACACATTCTTAAATGGTTTCATTTCAATCAATGGCTCCGTGAAACAAGAAGGTGAGTCAAATGTTGCAAATTCCAGTCAGGTTTATTTAGTGTGAATATATTTGAAGTTAAAATATGAGGATTTACTTAAAGTGGAAAAATATAACACACAAGAAAAGTACATTTTGTCAGTTCACTTTTCAGGTTCTCATGTGGGTCCCACGTGGGCTTTTTAGTCTAAATCTGCAATTGCCCTGCGGCATTACTACGACTGTAGTTTTTGTGATCAAACATACTGTAGGTTCGGTATTTCCCTTTTCTTTGTCTTTGAAATCAAATCAAATCATATCATTAGTTGAGACCTATCATTTATTTAAATTGTTCTTCAGACCACAAAGAGACAGTTCAGATCTGGAGTTCTTAAAGGGCCTTTTTTACACTGTTTGGAATAGACGAGCCTTCCTCTGAGGGCGTAAGGGAATGATGCTCTGTATAAACATCTAGTTAACATTGAAATGTTGCATAAGTAAAGGCTTTTCATTATCACACTTTCCTTGTTTTTTCAAAGGCTCTATTTAAAACTAGACTTGCCATTATTTTGTGCATCTCATACAGACATTAGGCTGTGAAGGCGCTAGATCCATTTCAAAATGAGTAAAAATGTAACATTCATAGAAGTTCACTTTACTTTCTGATTTGGACTAATAATAGTTGTACTGACAGTTTCTGCTTAACCTTAATATGCAGTCAGTGGTCGTAATTAATATTTAGCTCTATATTTGACTTAAGTTGCAGCTTCTAATGTAATCCAACAGAGCTGACCTGATCTCTGACCGATCCAGGTATAAATATTCCAGTGAAGACAGAGGTTCCTTGGTTATCCTAAGGCCCGGTTGTGCCATGTTGACTTGTATTTCCCGATTCTTGTTTATTTATTGAACTGCTGTTGTATGATTTTAGCCTAGCCACTGGCAAAATAATTTTAGCCTGAAAGATTCAGACCTACTTTGCAACAATAGCAGCTGAATCCAACGTTAAAACTGCCGAGAAAATAGCATTAGTTTGGCTGTGAGTTTTCTGAGAGTGATAAGAGAGATCTGTGTGCATACTTTAGGTTCAAGGTGAGTCTTTTTGGAGGGGTTTCTGAGCCTAGCCTTAAATTAGCTTCTTGAAGTTTAATATAATCGGGTGAAGTTGCTTGTCTTTATCATAATGTTTGATTGATGTTAGTAGTTAAAAAAAATAATATATATATATATATATATATATATATAGTTAATTAAATAAAATGTTTGCTGCTTATTGTAGCAAACATGACTAGATTTTTTTCAGACCAATTAATTGATAAACGTCTAATCTTAAATTGCATCATTGGCCTTTTCCTTTCCATATTTATAAATAATCAGTATGATATAATTAAATCTGAGTTTAGTTTTTTGCCAAAGCCTTTACTGGAAATGTTTTGCAAGGCAAGATGCCAGTATCAAATTGTACACTGTACTAGGACAACAGAAAACATCTTCTCATTTATTTGGATAATCTTTCATTAAAAATGCTCTGAGTCATTTGTCGGGACAAGGCGCCAACTCTGATACAAAGTTCTTCGGCCTTATTTGTAATCACATCACAGTGTCTGAAGCCGATGCACAGGGGAGAAGCTTTGACTCCTTTAGTACGACTGAGATTTCTTCAGTGTCCAAAGCAGTCTACATGTACATGTAAAGCAAGATCAAATCCAAATCAATACGTGTATAGTGCTGTAGTGCCATTCCATGTACTCTAAAGGCTTTAAAGCAAAACTTTGATTGTGATAAAGTGTCATGCATATAGTATGGCCTAGGGGATGTTGAATGTTTTGATTGACTGCTTGATTAAACTTATTAATTTACTTTTACCTGTGCCTCTGTTGTCATATTTTTGGCAGGCCTGCACCACCCAGTACCCATGATGGCCACGTCCTGGTATGTATTAACCAATTAAACCACAAATCACATCAAATCACATCCTTTACATCGTTTCTGACAATTTCACATGGCGTGTCATAGTGGTTTAAATTATTGAATATATTTCTCTTACCTTTAGGGCAGCCATTGATTTCCCTTCATCTCTATAACCCATGACAATCAACTTAAGACTTGAAACTGGCTTGAGTTTAGTAATTCATCGTCTGTTTTTGTTGTTCTTATACTTCTGTTATTGTTTAGTGGTAATGTAGTGCAGTTTTTTTTTTTTTCAAATTAATCTACAATACTTCGTAACAGTAATGTTACTTTGATGGAAACAAGAGCTGACATGATGTTCCCTGTGATCAATTACCTAATTCAAGCAAGTGTCAGGTCTGCAGATTGATTTTCATTTAATGTATGGAAATCAATTTCTGCCAGTAATACAGTTTATATTAATGGTAACAAGTATCTACTTTTTTTTAGGCTGTGTATACTGTAAATCTGGATTAAAAGTGTAAATCACCACTAATTTTAATCACCAGACTAAAATTACTGGCAATATAATCGGATGACACCAGACCAATTTTCCAGCTATATGTCTCAAGTTGCTAGTCATCACAGCTCTAAAGGATTTATATCAAGCCATGTCTCATATCCATCCATCCCCTTTGAAAATAAATGCGTTTGTAGGTGCTCAGTGGCAAAAACAAAAGGGAGTAAGAACGGTATAGACATTTTTTGCAAGACAAAGGGCAGCACACACAATCCATTTATCTTAAATCTGTGGGACTTTGCTTTTGTATCAATATGTCATGGGACTGGGAGTCAATAACTCACATTGAATGACTGAGGGAGAAGTTGTGGTTTCCTTTAATGAAGCAAGAAAACAGTTTATCTGGCTAGATTGACCTTAGGCAATTACTTTAAGCGCATTCCTCAATCAATAAAACACTAGTTCTGTTGGTGTGTTTGTGTGCGCGCTTGTCTGAAGCAGCAGCTATGAGTTTTCCAGCTTCTGCGGTTGATTTTATAGATATAGATATATTGCTTTAGTGTAGTATTTGACTGTCAGCTTTTTGCAACTCAATGTTGTTGAAGTATCTCATTTGAAAAGCTTTGCAAAACAGGTTGCTATTTAGTTGTCAGTACCTATGCCCTCGTCTTAGTGGATAAGACGTGGTCCAGTGGGACACACAGCGTTTTAAGTTCCTGGCTTTAAGTTATTTCATATGTTTTGTGTAACCCACACTGTCAGCTCTGAGCAGCGGCTGTCAAAACCAAGTGCCCGGCGGCTCTTTTAGGAAAATACAGATAAAAGTGACCCCCCTGCACATAAGCTTTGTTCTGCCGTTGATCTGCAGTAGGGTAAAAAAAGAAATCACATGGCAGATGAATATCTGCATGATGGCCCTTTCTTCTGTGTGCTGGAATGACCTTGTGAGATCTAAATTCCAGATACCGTATAGAGAGGATGCCTCAAATTAAAGCTTTGCAAAGGAAATTGAACTGTCAGATAGATGGAGAGGGAGAAAAAGCCAGTTTGTAATATAGTTGATTTTTATGCTGAGGATATGCTTGTGCAAATGTCAGACTTAATGGTAGTTATTCTTTATGAAATACTGTATTTCAAAGGGAAGCTATTTATTTTGTACCTAGCAGGCTTTTACAAAGGTGATTCCTTGTTGGGTGTTGCAGCTGTATACTGTTTATGTATAAGATACTGTATAACAAAGAAAAGTCAAATGTACACTGACTTGAGTGCTGATTCGAATAATAGATGACTGATTGATATATGTGGTGGAAATGTACTGCACTGCAGAGATACTAGAACCTTGCAAGTACGAGACGCCAAGAGCAAACTTAGTGGTTGCAGGACAGAGGCATGTTCTGCTCAGTAAGCGGTGATAATCAGTATGATTAATTAAATGACAGTTCATATTTATATAATACAGTCTAATGAAATATTCTGCGATGCTCGATACCTTAATGTTTTGGGTCCTGCTACTGTAGAGGAGGGCCTCAATATTCAGACGCAGCTTCAGCAGCACAGTGTCTTTTGACAGAGTAGTGATTTGTGTTGGCTATTGAGGCAAAAAAAGAGGCAGTATTCTAAGAAACTGGGTATAATATCTATCTAAAGCTTCAAACTTCAAATCGACCAGTTATTTGGGCAACTATCAACCCATCACGAATACATTCAAATTCTAGGTTAGTACATGTTTTGCTTAAAGACTAAAGGCCTGTCTACACAGGAGGCGTTTTTCAGTCGTCCGTCTCACACGTCTGGTGGAACAGATACACTTTTGTTTCGATTGTCACAGCTGTCACAGGCTGTGACGCGGCTTGTGTTTCATTCGGCGCTATGCGCACGTACCTGCAACCCCAGGTGTATTTTTATGTTTCAGATCTGTTTTCTTCTGTCTCATGTGCGTAACTGCAGTGACTGCGTATGGGGCTCTGAGCGCTGCCAAAACACGCATGACCTTCGCTCAGTGTTGTGCCTGAATGCATTCTGTGTAGACCCTGATGGTGGTCGGAAGTTGCTGGCGGTCTGCTGAAGTGCTGCTTTCACATCACGCCCTGTGTAGATGTTGCGCAGCTTCTCTTGAGTTAGACATATTATATGTACGGTCACTTTATTATAACGTTAAACGGCCATTAGGTGTCAGTTGTGAATGTACAATTCTAAGTTTTTGATCTGGTATTGTGATTCACCAATCATTTTAGAGGCTGAAAGGAGGTCTTAGGTCTAAGAGAAGTTAAAGGTAGCCCAGAGGACTCCTAAATCACTAAGACCTGCTCACAATAAATCAAATGCTGTAGGTTATGTGCCTCTTCATCTCAGTGTTTTGGAAAATAAAATAATGAACTTTTAAAGGCATATTTTGAATGTGGGTGAGTTAATAAAAATCAACTCAGCTCTACAGCTAATTTAAAAAAATCCAGTAACAACAGAGATTTGATTTAATTTTGTTTTGATTTAATTTTTAATTTGAGTTGATTAGATTTTTAATTTAGTATAATTTTCAAATGGAATTACTTTTTTATTTAATTTGATTTAATTTTTTATCTTAGTTTAACTTATTTTTTCATTTGATTAAACTGTTTTATTAAATATATTCTGATATAATGGTATTTTTTAATGTTTTAGTAATTTAATTTTTCATTTCATTTTTTTAAATTTAATTTTATGTTTAATTTAATTCAACTTAATTTCATTTTTAATTCACTTTTAATATTTAAATTTATAATTTAGTCTAAATCACTCTAGTTACTTTTCACACTCCTGTGTATTGAGGCAGTATCTTATTTCAAAGTCACTGACACAGACGGGTCACTTGTCAACAATCACTGCAGAAATTTTGACAAAATTAATTTATAAACATTGATGTCTACCATAGCAAAGGGGTGAAACTCACTCCTTCTCTTAGCATAGTACTTCTTTCAGCTTGTAGAAACTCCGGTTTGTTCTATTTAAAAGATAAATTTGCTACTCACTGCACCACCAACATCAGGCAACAATCAGGCCATTGCGTTGAACGAGCATACTCTTCTTCATACTCACGAGCTCCCTGGTTTACACTCACAGCATTCTGGTTTTCGTGGATTGTCAGCTTGTCAGGTCGCACCTGTCCTGTTTGACAGTGCCAGTAAAGTATGTTCAAAACTGAGCAACCCCACCGGCAGTTACACTTCTCACGCCATTTTGTATTTTCACGCACTGAAATCAAAAGCTCAATGGCCTTGTCAAGTTTTTAGATGGCTTACTCACACATGTCCACCCATCTTTGCTTAGGTATACACCTTTGTATGATAGTGCTGGCTGCTAACCAGCCCATTTGGAGATTATGTATTTCTCGCAGTCTATCTTGGGGCTTCATCTTCCTTTTCGTCTTTCCTTTTGATGCATTCTCCATACGTTGATATTGGCAAGCGGACTTTTGGGATTCTTGTCTGTCCTATGTTGTCAACATTTTTCACCGTGTAGGTATCATACTAGTGACCCCTATGTTGTGAAATCACAAAAGCATATTCAAAGATACCAAATGTGTTGGTTTTGGCCCAGTCTGTTGTTGCTTTCAGTTATTGTTGCTGGAGACCATGTTTGTTTAAACCTTTTGTTCAGTTGGAAACATGACTATTTTTTTTTTCTCTTAGGCCACCTGCCAGTTGACTCCATCATCCAAATATAGTGTATTGTTGTAAATCATTCCATGGAACAAGTGCTCCTTCATGATCCTACAATACACTTCCCCTCCAATGTTAACTGCAACACCCATCCAACTGCCATGACCTTACAATGTCTCTTGAGATATGACTTTCAGTCAAAATCCCCTTTTTTCTATCTAACTTAAAGTAATGACCCCAAAGCTTACCCAGACCCATTTCAATTCAGAAGCACAGTAATTCATCTATATCTGGTAGCATGGACAGTTGTGGTATTCTCTTCCCAGGAGAGCCTAACCAAGACAAGTCGCCCAAGCCTTTGACGATACACTATTTCTAGCAGACCATACACGAGTGAACCAAATGGCCTTGTCTTGGGAGCAATTTAAGTCAACAAATGATTCACTGGAAAGAAAGTATTCTTCAGCCCTTCTAGGCATTATAATATCTTAGAGGAAATACAGCTGTAGGTCCGGCACCTCTTTTTAAAAGTGTCCAATATATGTTTGTTTCAAAATAAAATATATAAAGTTTTAGGCGGAGCAAAACGGGATCTCTTATAAAATTATAGCTGCCATTGACTGATTTGAAGACTTTTTTGTTTTTGCATGTTAAACTTCGACTGTGCATACTCATCTTTACTGACAACGTTCCTAACCTTTTTCAGTCGAAAATTGATATAGGCAAGCCAGGTGTATATCGAATAACTAAATAAAAACATGTACTTTATCTTACTGTCAAGCTGGTCATGTCCTCCAGCCTCTTAGGAACAAACTGAATCTTAAACCTTCATAAATGTCCTACAGTACACGTCATGCAGTAAGAAATTCTGGCAGTGTCCTTTATGTGAGTGATGACCGAAATTAGTATCTAACTAAATCTGCAATAAGCTCCTGTATTAGGATAAAGCTCCCATAGGACAAATGATGTGACTGCATTAAATTAAGTGAGCCTTCTGATGCCATCATATCACCCAGAGCATCTGTGTCTATGTTTCCACAATAATGCATATCCCACTAAGAGAACTGTAAAGGCGGTCTATTCATTGCTTATTTAGTATTCCTGTACAAATAGTGTCATTTGCGTGTGGTTCCCAACAGGCCACCTAGACATTAAGTGGATTGATTAAATTGTACATTTGAATGAATTTTTGATTGTTTGTTTGATGTTCTAATTCAGTCCTTTGATATCTCTGCTGGCAGACTGATGCTTTCTAGAGGTTGAGAAGCAACAGTGCAATGTTTATTTATTTCCTTTATAATACTAACTTATTATAGTGTCAGACCATTGACATTTAGGAATAGATCAGATATGGCAGTTCCTTTCTTACAGCCATAAACACTAATGCCAAATGTCCTTACAGTATATTGTGCAGCCCTATATTGCATGATGTTTCCAACAACAACATTTTTGTGCTTTATGCTCAAACGTGTGGAAGCTGTAGTGATGCTGAAAATTTCAGTTGCCTTTTTGAAGAAAAATGCTAGTAGTATTTTCACTGGTGATTGTTGTTTCTTCCACCCATTATTGTGTTGTTAGCCAGGTCTACAGCTATAACTGATTCCTGTTAAAACAATAGACAAATTATTTTTTGTGCTTTTGTGTTTATGTTGGATATAATGCCAGAACAAATGTTTTGATTTTACTTGACCCAATGAGACACAAGAATTGAGTCTTTGAGTCAGTTGACATTTTTAGAATTTTACCATTTTTCTGGTGGAAGTTTCAGCTGAAGGTGTCCTATCCAATATCCCATAATAAATAATTCATGGCAGTGGTTTTCTGGGTAATTTGTCTGAGAGTTCACGGTGGCACCACACAGACATTAAAAGGCAAGCATCCACATATAATAAGTACAACTTCATTGAATTCTAATTTGTCAGTCCTCCACCAAATGCGACCATTAGAGAAAATGGATAGCTATTTAATTGTCTTGCTGTGGCTATACTTCAGTGTTTTCACTGACAGTAGTGTCAAACACCTTGCTGAATTACCTTCTCCACTTTATTTTGATTTGAAATCCACATTAAATTCCTCACCTTTTTGTACCTATCTTTCTTGGCTCATATCGCTTCCCCTCTTCCTGTTTTTCTTTCTTGATATTATGCAAAGGTATGCATCACATGTAAGGATTAATACTCTCCTTCAGGGACACTTCAATATGGCCAGCCCAAAGGTTGTAAGGTGAGCTGAGCCCCCATATACTGGGGAACATATTCCTAAATTTATTGATAGACAGTGGGCTGATCATCAAAGAAAATAGTTCACCTTATTTTGTAGGCAGCACTCTGTGTAGTTTTTAGCTGTTTCTTTAGGTGTCAGGTGATCTTTAAACACTTTATTTTATATTTATTTAGTCATACAGCGAATGCCTCATTTATATGCAATATCATGTCTTCATGGTATCTGCTGGGAGCAATGAGTGCAATCATAAGCCAGCATGATCTTAATTATTAAAACTCCATATTCTTTATTAGTTTTATAGCTCTGGTGCAGACCCTGGCACTCTCAAACACATGAAGCCATTGAACAGTTCATCAAACTGACCAATCCAGAAAAGGAAATGGTGTTTAGCAGCGTGATTAATGGGGTCGATATGCTGCTAACAGCGGAGACTAAAACATGTCATTTTAATCATGGTAATGCTTGTGGGGGAAGTAGGAGCAAATTATTTCATTACCATTTTCGAGGATTTGGCTGCACTGCGTTAAAGACAAAAAAATAAAATAAACAAGTAAAAATCATCAGCCCCTGCAGCCCTGCCTGTGTAAGGATGCTGGGGACAAAGACTGTTGAGCAGTGAGCTCACACAGAAGAGTGTCTGTCATTTTGCATGGCTGTTCCCCTAGAGGGTGAAGGCATAATGGCAGAGATTGTACAGTGTTTCACTCTGGAAACAACATGCCGTCAGTGTCAAAGCTTGTGAACTTTGCATGTTTTTTATGGGCTGTCATGTTTTGTCAGTGAGTCGAGGGATGTAGCTTTAGCTATGCGTCTTTTGTGTGTGTTGACATGAGTTTCTGCATAGAGCACTGATTAGGCAAGTCCATGGCTAATATAACTGCACTGGAAAAATGTTTTTGTTCACAGGCTGCCTGGCAGAAATGGCAGCTCGTCCAAGCACCGGTGTATTTGTCACAAGTAATTAATTTTTCTCCCATTAAAAACGCCCACTGGGATGATGGAAAGGTGGGTTCATTAACCTTCCTCACCCAAGCTTCCTGTTGCACTTTACAATGTATTGGTTGCTGGTTCCGCCAATCGCCCGTAGCTGACAATGTTCAGGAATGAAACACTTTTCATTCAAGATGGCTGTTTTCCCCGGGGAATAAAAAAGGATTTGCTTGGCGACTCAATCCACAATTTTTAGATGCATTTACAGCACTTTCACACTCTGTACATCTTCCCTTGCTCAACACACAGCAGACAACCCCCCCCCACAAAAAAAAAACCCTCATCCTTTTTCCCTATCCTATCCTATCCTACCTCCCCAGTTTTCTCCCTATTCCCTCCCCCCCTGCCTCACTCACCGCCACCACTTTCCCTCCCCAGTGCTTTGGTTGGATTTTGAATCCCTTTTTTTCACAGTTTATTTCAAATTGACATTTCATGGAGTTTAATCTCCGGGGGGTGGGGGGTGGGGGGGCAATGGGTACATTCCATCACACAGATTGATATGATAAGCCCTAGACCTTTGTGAATGGGAAGAGAGAGACAGAATAAAATAAATAAACGAGTAGCTCAGAGTGACCCAGAATACTGATGATAGTGTCGTGCAACTTTGCATCTCGGCTCAAAAATGTTCTCCTCTTTCTATGACACTCTCTTCTCTTGTTTCGTCTTCTTTATTGCCAGTCAAGGCACTCCTAACCTCGCTTACTCGAATGTACTAAAATATGCGGAGCAGTTATCCACAGATTGAATGAAGCTTGTTAGAGGAAAAGAGAGGAGCATCTGCATGTGTGTGTGCCCTCTCACAGCGCAGGCATGTAGATCATTGCTTGAGGAGCATCTTGACAGCTCAACTTGCTCTCTAGAGAAGGAAATTGACTTATTTATACACTAGGAGCAAATGGCATGATGGGTTGCAACCAGTCTGGCTGCCTGTGGGCAGTGAAAGAAGCTCTCGTCGTATCCCTGTACTAGTCTTGTCTAGCTGCAAGCCAGTGGTCAAGTAAAATTTGTGTGTTTCTTCATTTCACTGCATTCCTTCATTGTTTCCCTCATTCCTTTAATAATGATGGGAGATAATATATTGTAGCTTGCTAACCAGCTTCAACTACGTGTGAGTGTTTTAGGAAAACATTAAATTGTGAACGCTTGTGGATAATAAATTGTGGATTCTCCTATAAGTTCAGCCGTGTTTGACTTTTTTCTGCCGACAGTCTTGTTGTCTATGGATTTGTAAGACTTCTTTCACCATGAGGCATTAGCTCCTCGAAGAAGTAATGCATATTTCACTCTTTATATGTTAGCCCAAGGCAACATCAAAGATTATTGGTTGTTGGTTCATTTTTTTGTTTCCACAGGGACAAAGAATCCAACCAACCAGACACCTAATGTAATCTATAACTAATTAACTGCAATAGTTTTTTAAGTTGAATGCATCACATGGATTTATAATGTTTTCATTCCTTCACAACTAAATGATTTGTTCTATGTTCATGTTATTGTTTTTCTTATGGTACAGGTATTGAATTTTTCTATGACGAATCCTTGATAAATGATCATATGAGATGAGGAAAATATAAAAATGCAACTATATATATCTATATCTAAATCTATATATAGATATAGATATAAAATTTTTAACCAAATGGGAGCTGGATTTGATTTATGTAATGAAGTCAGTGTGGAGCATAGTTGTTCTAATACATTGCTTGGCCTATGCTGAAGCTGCAGTTCTTGCAGTAATGTAACTGGTTGCTTTAACGCTTCATGCTTAATTTGTTCTTGACTTGTTTTGTCTATTTAAATGAACGAATTATGGTGGGAGAAGCAACATCATAACATCATACTTCCAGTGCTATAGTCAGTATGACCTAATTTAAATTCACTATCTCACTTTATTTAATTTTATTTGAATAAATTGGTTTAAGTTTAATTATTGTCACAAACAGTGCTCTGTGAATTTCTTGTGAAAGTGCTGCCAGGGTGCAACTCTGTATATATCTTTATTTAACGAGGTATCAGCACTATATAATTACAGTGAATTTGCACATCCCTGTGCAGAAGCCTCTATAACAATGTTGTCCCTGATGGCACAATAACTCAAGCAGATGGGTTGATCTTGGCTCTTGGACTTGGAAGGCATATTTGAAGGTGGTGCATTAAGTCTCAGTGTGCTCCCGTCGACTCAGGCTTGGCTCTGCTAACAGTCATTCATCTTTGAAGTCATCACTCACATCATTCACAGTCGCCCCACCACCCCCAAACCCCAATGGTGTTGAGGGAGACTTACAGAGAGATTCTGTAGGCTCCATGAGTGGCACCATTATCAGAGCCCAGTAATGGATTACCTCAATGGTCATCCTGTCACGTTCAATGTTTGCCCTGACATTTCATGTAAAGTTCCCTTCTCCTGGTGGAGAAGGCCAGGCCAGGCAGTGGTTGTTTTGCCAAATTGGTTGTCACTGTGTTGGAGGTATAATTCCCTCCTTACTCTTTCTGCCTGTCAGTCCTTGTATCTTGCCTGTTCAGCTACAAGGGTTTAGCTACCTTGACCTTATATTTGCAATGGTAATGCTGAAATGAAAACGATAATAGTGTTGGCCAACAGAAAATGCAAAATTGGGAACACTTTTGGCCAATTGGTTAAGAGAATGATAATTGGTATAAAAATAGAAATATGTTTTATTACATACTAAATTGCTTCTTTCGCCTTTTTAATGAATGCGCTTCATGCCCACACAAGTTCAGTTATTCTGGCTGATTAGACCTCTGCTCAGGTTGAATTTAGGTGAAGCTGTGCTGGGAATTATGTGAGGCCACCAAACTCACTGTACCAATAAGAATGACCTGTTCCGCTCTAATCTTAACAGAAAGTGAGGGAGATGTCAGTCAAGCCTGGGCTGTGCACACGCACAGTCCTGAGGAGAGATCTAATCTGCAAAAATAAGTGAAAACACTTGTTTTGATTTCCCTGAGTGTGTAAGACATTTAAGATGCGGGCAATATATTGAGCACGCATAAGCTGTCCACTTGTATCTAAAGCAATTCCTATATTTTGATTACAGTCAGTTAACATGCCACTTCATCATTACAATTTCAGAGATTGGACTCTTTGAGCCATCTATGTATTTATCTTTTCTAAAATTCTTCTCATGAACAGCTCCTTCTCCTACAAAGCTATTGTGCTGCTCGCGGTACAGAAAATCACCGCAGGCAAAATGAGTTTGACATTGGTCCATGGTACAGGCAATGGATGGTGACATATCCAATATCAAGAGAGTGGCAGGGCTAAATATTTTTGTCAGGCCAGCAGCTTTACTGTGAAGAGATGTGGATGAAAGGTTCATTTGGGTCTGAATTTCAACACAGCTTTCTAGAAACTCAAACGCCAGGTGAATGCTTTCCTTTGGTCTACCCTTGTTGTAGGCAATCACAGGGCACAGGCGGACAAATGTAGTGGCTTTTTAGCTTCAAAATACATTAAAGAGTTGACAACTGACATTGCTGTTGCCTCTTCAACTGACATTTGCTTCACTTGCGTCAGTTTAGTCTATTTTAACGCAGTATATTGAGCTGGCATATTAAAATGTATGTTATCTACAATCAATTTAAAATCCATTATGGCCTCCCAAAAAAGTGTCTCTGAAATGATAATTAGGATGGATTTTAGATATACAGTATGCAGTAGATTTCTAAACAAACAAAATATATGTTTACATTAATGTTTCATCGAAAAGCAGTGTATGTATCTTTGAGGTCTAACAAACAACTTGACTGCATTTCCTTCCTTGTAAAACATTTGCAAAGCCAATATGTTTTAATATTTTTAATACTGCATTGCTTACATACATGTTTGCTTGCTTGCTAGCCCTCTGCTTGTTTACTGCTTGTGTTGGCGCATTGCTACATTTCTTGACATGTTACCCCCACCAATTGTCAATTAGCATATTGGCAAGAAACAGCTGGCAGGACGTGAATCACGCTGAGTGATACAAGTGGTCAAAAACTTCACAGGGTAATGTACCTTTAACTCTGATGTATTTAGGTGTCTGTGATCTTTGTTGCCATTCTGGTGATGCAAATAAATACTTTGTGTATTTGTGTAGCATGCACGTAGTTGCATAGTGACTCATACCAAGTTGTAACCATTTATGTAAGAAAGCCATTTGGCAGAGATGGCCACAATGCTACACTTTTTTTTTGTTGTTTTTTTCAAAAACTGAGAGTAGACAAGACAGGTTCCAGACTTCATAGATAAAGTATTGTCCATATCCTGCAGCATCATTACTCATTGTTGGAAACCCTTGTGTATACCAAGGCCATTCTGCAGGAGCAGATATATTATCAGTCAGGGATTCCTAAAGATACACAGGCTGGGCATCATCGGTGTCTAAAGCTTTTCAGCACTTTCCTGTGCATTTATGGATCTTATGCGGCTCTGGCATTCTGGGTATTTTCCTGATTTTCTTTTTTTTTTCCTTCTTCTTTTGAATGTCCTTAAATACTGAGTATGAATATGTGCGGTTGTGTTTGTATAGCACTGTATGTCTTGGTCAGCATCTGTCCACTGCTTCTGTTTTAGTTCAACCATGCTGTGGAAAATGGTGGTTTTAGCTAGCTCATACTGCCTGAGCCACAAATCAACTTCCTGCTGGAATAAAATCCTGCAGAGTGTGTCAAAGTGGAGGAAATAACCTGGGCGAATCGATGGACTGTTTCTCGAAATGCCAATCAGACTTTGAACAGAGAGCAAATTTGGCCTGAGCCGTCTTCACAATGAGGTATGAATCCAAGGTCAGACCTTTGAGAAATCCATTGTCACCCAGAGCCTTGCAGCTTGAAAGACTAGATAAAAACATGTCAAGAAAGAAAACCTTGTGAGAGTATCTAATGGAAGATAAAAATATATGTGTCTTATGTCAATCTTTTGTTTTATACTTTTATGGTAGTTTTTCCAACCTGGCACAGTTTCGTTTATATCTTAGACTTCGGTAATATCACCTAGAAATCTATAGAGTGATGCTGTTCTGTAACACATGTTTAAATACTTTCACATCAGTGTGCATATAAAAGTTTTTTGTTTTTATTTCCCAAAGGGAATTAGTGAAAAGCCACTCTTCTAAATGGTGTAATACTTTATCTTCTCTTTTGCTGGTGCAGTACAGAGCACTGGTGCATTGCAGGTATACCACATTTTCATGACAGGGAATGACTTATCTTTGCCTTTGGAGTCACTAGTACTGTACTGTGAAGTGTAGGGGAAATACCATGCATGCAGATGCTGCTCCAACCAGTGTGGTCCTCTGTTGCTCTTTATTAGGAGACTGATGCAGCTCGTGCAAATATCCTCCAGCCAGTTTATCCACCTTTTATCGACATTTTTTCCCTCATGCACTGAGGTGAATCAGAGCAACCTCTTGTTTTGAAATAAAGCATGAAAAGATACAAGTCAATTTCCTCTATTCCCAGCTAGAGCTCAAGGCTGTATCATCACACTGAGATCAGATAACATCTGTGTTTGTGTTACCCTGACCATATTATGTCGAGAATAGGTTGAGGGACATAGTAGATGAGTGGCATCATGTGATGAGTTAACAGCTTATTTGCGGTCCAACTCTCTTGCGCTGCATCTTGAGTCCTTTTCAGCTTCATACATTTTCACTCAAATGCATGCTCAACTTTGTGATGACTGTGAGCCTAATAAGTGTAGACGTTAATAATCATTCTCTTCTCTCGTCACCATCGTATCTTATCAATCCATTTTATTGTCTTTGATGGAATTAAAATAAAATGTGACCACTGAAAGTTTATATGATTTGCTTAATACAGAGCTTCATATTATCTGTGCCTCATTTCTGAAAAGCGTGAAGAAGCAGGTTAACTGCTGATTTGACGGTTGTGCTAATTGACATTAATACATGTCCATTTGTGTCTGAGTTGGTGGAGTGCTTACGCTGGGAACATGGCCTACCATTAGCATCCTGCCATTTTCTTTGACGTGGAACCATAAACAGTGGGCATAGCACACTACTCACCAAATTAAAGTACTAATTCACTTTGAAGGCTTTACAGTATGATGTATAATGTCAATTTCAAAGTTGTGTACAGTGTACAAAGTAAGCTCCTTAACATATCCTGCCCTTAAAATGCTGCTATCATCAGAATGACTTCTCATGAATTGTCCATTGTTTTTTATTTTTTTTTTTCATTTGTATATTATTTTTTGCTGAATAATGGGAAAACTTAAATGTATTTTTCTGAAAGAGTCAATAATCAGACAATCCCCCTTTTTCCCCCTCAACAAAATGTCCCATTCTCCATGCACAGGGCTCTATTTTTATCAGTTTTGGTAACATAATTATATATTGAACCAAGGATCTCACACAGTATAGGAAAATAATCTGGATGAAAAAGAAAGACAGACACTACAAACAAGTCGATTTTTGACGTGTCCCCTAACCAATAGAAGACAGAAATTCCATTACCTGCTTCTATTCCTCAGTTTGCACCCTTGGTATTTCCAATATTACTGAGCTTTTGCTTTTGTCTCCTAGTAAGCAACCCGTCTATCCTCGATGACTTACGGTGTCAGCTGACAATATGTCAAAGACTGCTTTTTATTGTCCAGGTGAGGTTTATTTGAACAAAATACTGATTGGTCTCTTTGAAACACAAGGTATAAGCATTACTCAGGCCATTCTTTGGCGAGGCCTCAGATATTTGTGGCCATCCAGTACAAATAATTACTTCTCCACACCAAGGCTTTCTTTGTGTGCTGATGTGATGTGGAAAACGTCTGACAGTATCCCCTGTCCAGGCATTCTTCAATACATGCCTAACACCATTCATACTTTTAATGAGGCTCTAGAGTGCAAAACATCCAGTGACCTCATCATCCTTCCTAATTTATAAGATCCTTTGAAAACTCTCAAAAAGGGTTGCATTATCTCCACAAGTCACAATGATTTCCAAGCACACGAGGGAGAGATCAGGGACAGGGTGCCTTCCTCTAATTGTTTTAGTTGGCAGTAATCAGTTGTTGTCTTTATTTTGCCCTTGTAAAGAAATTATTTGCCAGCATTTTCACATTGTTGGCAATGTCACTGGAGGTAGATATGCTGGAGGTGGACATAACTGGAACATTCAGCACAATTCATGCAATCCCTGCAATACATATGGGGTATTGGGAGTATAGGGGGTTGATGATGAATGTAGACCCTTTCTACCATGGCAAATTAAATGACCACTTGAGAACATAATGAATTCAATTCTAAAACCTTGAACTGCAGCCTCAAATTGGCATTGATTTAAATGTACACCTTTTTAACGCAGTCACAAAATTAGAACATAATTAAAAGTACATTAAACAGGCATTTATATTTTGTCCATGTCCCTTTACGTGGTACTATATATTCTGATGCTACACTTTTTCTTTCTTATTAAGGTTATTCGTAGTCATACTGTATGCGCTGCTTTGGCACATATCAGCAATGGCGATTCATTCAGTGATATATGTATAATAAAAAGCATCTAACTCGGCTAATAAAAACATTAAATGACTGTTATGAATAGTTACAGACTGACAGGCTCGTATCTGTAAGATGGAATATTGGTGGGGTGCTGTTTGTTTAGTAGCTTCAACTAAATCCAAGATATATTTTTCCGTTATTCACAGCTTCTGAGGAGCAGACGGAATGGTTCGAGATGAGCTGAGGGTGATGAATGTGATATCATCAAAACAGGCTAGATGTTGCCACCAAAATGATTATGTCTTGTGCAGCAGAACCAGATGTGCGTGGGCTGCAACTCAACCTTGCCACACGTTATAATAGTACAAAAGATTTAAGAGATTGTGGAAAAAGAGTTGTCGTTTTGATCAGTTAGGTGACATATACATACCAGGCAATAATTATAACATAATATATAACAATGAGGCGTGCATTATCCATATGTCTGAGGTGTTTCCTTTGGAGGGGGCTACACTGGCACACTTTTTCCAATTTTAAGTAAAGCCATAATAATCTTTTATTTTAATTATGCAAATGATACCTATCTGGTTTTGCCTGTAAAGTCCAGCAATTCTTTTGCAGTTAACATTAAAAAGACTGTCATAGTAAATGTTAGAAGATTTTGAAATTTTCAAATCTTTCTACTGCCTATGTTTTCTTTTTTTCTTTTTTTTTACCCACTAATTGGATTCTCCGTTATCCATCAGATCCTTTAACATTCTGCAAGAAATGTTAAAACTAGCTGTCAGGAACTTGGATGCCGTCTTTAAGTGAGGTTTGAATTTTGAAACTCCAAAGGGTTGTTTAGTCATATTTTCATCAAGATTGTTTCATTAACAGGCATTTCCAAATGGGGTATTTTTTGAAAGGGGAAAAAGTTACTTTTTCTTAAAATTAATCTTGGATTGAGTGTTGTACGTTTTTTTTTTCTGATCTGTTCACCCCTGCAGCTGTTTCATAGTGTATAATGCAAAGAATTCAAAAGAGAGGCCAAACAACTCACATTTATAAAGAACTACATTTTCTTCCAATTTGTGTAGAAATTGATTTTACTTGTTATTAATCACTCTCAAAGCAAACATATAGCCTAGTTCCTATCTCAGGTTCTACCGTATATCCATATGAGCTCAGATCAATAGATAAACCCACGCTGGCTGCTTGAAAGTGAAATCGAAAGGAGATAGAGTATTCCCGGTGCGATCCCTTTTCCATGAAACAACTCGAGTTGAAATATGAATTTTGGACTCTATCTTCCTTAAAGTCAGAGCAAAAAACATGTTTCAACTTTCCTTACCTCTTAATGCATGGGCGGACTTGCAACAAAAAGCGGCCCGGGAATTTGCTGTCAAGTGGCCCCAATTTGATATTTGAAATCCGAGCTGACACAACATGTTTGTTGATCAACGCATACAAATAAATAAATGAATAAAAAAATCAATTTCAAAAAATGTTAATTTGCATTGTTTGTGTTAGGCTAATATGTAAAACAATGAAACAAATTCTCCAAGGTTTTCCTCTAATGTGTGTGTGTACAGAAAGCAAAAATCTAAAGTTGAATTAAAAGGAATGATCACCTGACACCCAAATTGACTTAACAGCCTGCTTTTATTATCAGAATTCTTTAAAATATCGCACAACAGTCCACAGAGTTTAAACACAGAGCTAGATTGGAACCAGCAGACCCTAACCCCAGGAGTAGACTATGTTCACACTACATATTCACACAAAGCAAACTATATTTACAGCAAACTGATTTCACATAAAGAACACTATACATATCAAACAAAGCATATCATATTCACACTATATCACAAAAAGTACACTATATTCACGATAGTTTTTGTTTGTAAATTTCCTTTCTGAAGAGTAGAGTGTAAAATGTTGGGGTTTCACATGTCTGAGATCCTACCATGAATGGTAAGAACATAACAGATTTCTAAAACGATTTATATTCACAAAATTCAGAAATAACAAATGTTAGCATTTGGAATGTGCTATTGTTTCATGCCACAAACATAATGCATACAGATACTGACTTTCTAATGCAAAGGAGGACTAAGGAAAAACCTAGCTTAAGTTGTCAGGAGATGGCACATCATCATCATCATCATCATCATCATCATCATCATCATCATCATCATCATCATCATCATCATCATCACAATCATCACCTACAGACTGCTTAAATAAATCTCATTATAATTATCTTAACACACATTGCGGCATCAGCCAGCAAATGCTTTTCCTTTTTTTGGCGCACCACTGGACCACCGGCTGTGGGTTTTTATCTTCCTATCCATGTATTGGCAAGGAGGGCTATATACTTTTAATGAGTACTGGATACTAACTGCTCGAGTGCTAGATACTGACCTATGGAACACTATATAATGCCGGGGTTGGGAAAACAGATCAGCCGTCACCAGACTGGCCCACCAGGAAAATTCATGAACTTCCTGAAGGTCAGTCCGTGCCTCTCTTAATGTATGCTGTGCAACAATGGCATAACACATAAATCCATGTGTTTCCTCCTTTTCTGTACAGTAAAAATTAGTTAATGTATGAAGACAGGAAAAAAATCTGCTTACAACCCACAAGCACAGTCACTATGCTCGATCATGCTGGCGCAAATTTTGAAAAAAAAAAAAAAAAAAAAAGATAAATAAGGCCCCTCAGACTACTGGGCCACTGCTCTCCAACAGATTGAGTCTTAAACTTATTCCTAGTAAAAGACTTCCAGGACCATCCATCATTCTTGATGATGCCAAAATCTGTGACTCTCCCAGATAATGAATTGTGAAATGGTCAAGCTGGGCCTATAAATGTAAAAATAATTTTTGTGTGGTGCCAGACGTAGAGGCCTGAGATCTCACCTGCTGGGGAACATACGGGATTTATTAACGGAAGCTCTATTATGGTTAGCATGTTGAAAACAGAGACTCGGACAGAGTAACGCACACAGATGCAGACACATAAATGTATCAGACCTCAGTGAAACACTGTTTAGACAGTACATATAAGCCGTAAGTTTACGGTTAAGGTTCAGGAATGAGTGTACTACAGTAAACTGACTTAAACATTTTGCAGTATTAGTTTTAATGCAAAGAGCGAGCACATTTTCATCAAGTGTATAAGCTGTTTGTGTATCTCTTGTGTGAAACTTGGAAGTGTGTATAAAGATTAGTGATCAAATTAAGTTGTCATTCTTATGAAAATGAGAGTTTAATGTGTCCTGTCAAATGTTCTCACTCATTCTTTAAACTTAAACTTAGTCCCGACTGCTTGTCATTTGGATCTAAATGAAAATTTAACCTAATGTTATTTACATGGTTCCCCTTGAGTCACCTGTTTGTTTAAACTTAGCTTTTGAGACTGGAAATTAAGTATTTACAGATAACACAGGCATACAATTCCAAAGTGAGCCATGGCTTATATTTGCATGAGCGATGCAGATAAAAAAAAAGCAGAAATTCTCATTAGTGCTGCTTTTATCTTTATTGCATTGTTGGACTGTCTTTTCTCTGTTTTGACAACAAAGACAGTAAAGTGGCATGTTGTTACACATTTGGGAAATATTTCTTAGAGTTAAAAGTTTGGAACAATATCTTAGATGATGGCACTGACATTATTCAATTTTAAAAACACAGGTCTGTGTAAGTTATCTCATGGTTAGAAGTCCATCCCTAATGATTTGTAAATCAGTTGTCTTTGAAAAAGATTAATTGCATACATACTTCACCAAAGAGATCAAATTGTATGGTCACTGATCATATTGTTTTATCTTAGGATTACGAAAGGAGACTGGAATGTGCTTGATCAGGGTAAAATGCTAAAGCGTATAGCAGCTTTCCGGAGTCAATGTCGGTATCAAGGCCATCTGTACAACAATTGTCAAAATCATCCATTGCTCTAAAGATTTTGTCAGTATTGCACCCAGTGTCCCAAAAGGCTTGTTAACAACCTTTCATTCAGATGAAAATCTTCACCAATATGAGTGGTATACCTAGCCAAGCAGATACTGCAGATGATACGAGTTTTGACTTTAGCCCAATTAAAATGCTGGCAATTGACAGGGTTGGCATTTTTGTACATGTGGTTCTGTGTGTCTGTGAGGCAGCAGGTGTCACACCTGGCTGTGTCCTGGTGGAATATTAGTTCATTGATCATGCTCTGTCCACATGCAGAGAGGAGAAAAATCTTATTTTTCACCTCTCTAATTTGGTTGGGCCAGTTTCCCAAACACTGCATTCCCGGTTGCTGCAAACACCCACTACAGCCCTGGGGAGGATGTAGGCAATCATGTGCTTCCTCCGCTTCACAAACTGATTATTTTTAGCCGTAGAAGTAGCTTTACCTGGACAGTGTAATATGTACTGAGGTTAACACTAACCCAGCACATTCCGTCCCCAGTCAGTGTAGATGTCCAGAACAACTGCTCTGGACACTAGTGCAGTGACAAGGATGTGATCCCTCACCAGCTTCCCACCATGGACATTACGAATAGAGGGTATAATAAACATGTACCAGTCAGAATCTACCATCATGAAGTCACAAGAAAAAAAAAAAAGTTTTCATGTAATGTTGGAGGCTACAGAAAAGACTTGTGAACTGGGTCCCTCTCAGGGGCCATGTAATGTAAATCTTTTACAACCTATCCACAACAAGACTATAGTTTGAAGTTCTCATGATTTTGATCTATCTCATGAATCTTGCTTTCAGAAAAAGGTAAGGAGTCTAAATGCCTTCTAGGATGGTCGTTTTTTATTCAAAATTTAAGTTACCATTTGAATGTGGGGGGAAAAAAAACTATTTGATTAAAATGATCTGTTCAAATTTGATGAGCTTCCAGTCCAAATTGCAGCGTACAAGTGCTTATGTAAGTGTGTGTTTGTAAAATACATGGTTACTCTCAGGGGTTAAAGCGGGCCAGAACAATCTGGAATGGCGTTAGGGCACCACTGATTAATAATTAGGCCTAAATAAATCTGACTGGCAGATTTATACATAATAATGTCTAGCAAGTTAATTTTTCATGTGCTGCAGCCTGGCATTCCTCCCAGCTGATGCCATCGAGATGCTCACTCGAAAAATCTGCTCCCACACTCAACACATCCTTTTTCCATTCTCATCCATAGTTCGACAGGCCATCAGGCCTACCTGGACAAATCCCGTTGGGCTGCCGCATCGGTGGGCTGATGGACCGTCAAAAAATCCATAAGGCTTCTACCGGCCTTGTCAGTCTCTTTACCAGCCCTCTCTGTGTGCCTGTTATTCGGGGTACACATGTGGGTGTACTACATTCCCCTCTCCCCCACTACACTGGATCTTAGGGTTCCCCCCACCTGCCAAATCCCACTATAAGCCCTGGTTACTCTGATATATGACATGACCTTTCGCCCTCAGTAAACTAGACTGTAGCGTTTCTCTATTACCACTAAATAAAGTAAACTAGATACGCATGCTTAATCGCTATTTATGATGCCAAGCTGTCTGAAAAGTAATGTGTAGAAGCATTTTCGATTTAGATGGAAAAACATCATGGATAATTGTAAGACTCTTTGCTAATTTGCAATGCAACTACCTTACTGTAGCTTTATGACAAAAACAAATCTGAAGTCCCCTGTCACTCAGGTGAGGCAGCGGAGTCACTGCAAATAAACAGAATATCAATTATTCAAGGTGGGCTGTGATTTGCATTAGTTTTCATTCATTTGAGCTTCATTTTTTGAAAAAGTGAAAACTCTTAATGCCTTTGTCCAACGTGACATTAACTTTCCCATTGTGTTGCACATCACAAAGCTCAGTTTCTGGCATCCACAGACCGCTAACTGTTGGATTCGTCACTCATAGTATTGTAGCCTCAGATTGCCTTTAGTTTTTTAAGATTTTTTTTTTGTTTGGGGTAGTAAAAAAAGTGATATCAATGCATATCCTCTATATTGTTCAATGTAGTTGGAAGCAGCACAGCCAGTGATAGTGAAACCTGGCTTTCTGGTGGTGGCCAAATCCTTTTTTTCCTTCTTGATCAACTTTGTACTTTTAAATATTTGGTTTTCATCTCATAGCAAAAATAAATAGACTAAATTTAGCTTTGGAATCTTATAGCATTGGCTTAGAAGTAATAAAACAGTTCTTCTGCTTGAATCTAATGGCTCACAAGTCCACATTCCAAGGTGTTGTTTTTCACACACCATGTTCTCACTGCAGTCCATACAGTGGCAATGGCAAAATAGACTACATAAGTTTAAAAAAAGAAAAGAAAAGTTGTTCTGCCTCTGCTCAGTCTCTGTGGGCTGTAGTGGCTGAAGCCAAAACAAAACCGGCAGTCAGGAAGAGGCAACAGCATCTGTCGAGGAAGGCTCTTACTGGTTTTCCTCAACTTTTCTGGTGTTCTTTTCCCCAGGACGAGTTTCCACCTGCTAAGAGGAAGACACGACACAGAATCAAAAGCCAAACATGCCAGCTGTGACCCTATAAGGCTGTTGATTGTCGATCCCTGCCCAGTGTCTATCAGATGCCCAGTCTGTCTGGATGAACACAGGTAACAAGCACCTGTGTGTTTACGCCTCACCTCCTCAACAGGGAGAGAGGCCTTGTAGAAAGTGGGCAGAGGGAAACCAGCTAGCCTGCTAGTTCACACTCTCAGGGAGATCTCAGTGGTTTTCGATCTGGCTTCTCTCCCTAACTCTCTGTAAGCGGGCCTGTGATATTGACTGTTCTTGTACGAGTATTCATCTGTGATCCTTTCTCTCATTTTGTTTTTTTTTTTAATGGATTGAGATGCAAGTACTCAAGAGTCTAACCAAGCAATAGTGCCAGCTTGAACTTTAATGCACATATATATGTCAGTCAGTCAACTTTTTCTGTACTTGAGTTCCCCTGATGTTGTGTTGCAGAGTAAAGACACTGCCTCGGTTTTCTAGACTACACTTTATTAACAAAAAAAACCCAACAGGCTCAGCAGCAAGCAGGCATAATTAAATGTAATATAACTGAAAAGCTATTTTCTTCTTCTGCTCAATATTAACATTCACTTCTTCTACTGCAAAGCTAGGGACCATTCAACATCCATCCATGCAGCTCCACCTAGTGCTGAGGATGAAACAACACATATCTGCCTTAATAAGAAAACATACAGAACTAAGCAGCATCTTTAAGTCTTCCAATAAAATAAGCTTTTATTTACTCTTCTCGTTTAAAAGATGCTGTTCAAGAGCATGAGGAACATGAACTAAACTGGTCTTATTTTCAGAGGAAAAATTCAAGTACTTGTTTTTTTTCAACCTGTGAGAACTATCAACAGGTGTTTACCCCTAGGATTACAACGAACTAATGAGGTTAACCTCTGCATTTGTACTCCCTGAGATCAGGCACATCATCAAGAGTCTTGAGTTTCTGGAAGAAGTTACTTGCAACACAAAGTCCTTAGCCCAATAAGGTGCTCTTCTAAGCCCGATCGGTCTAGCAGGGGGTTTATGGTGCAGCTGGTGTAGTTTCAAAGTCCAGAGGCCACAGCTCACTGTCACCCCCCTTCTCCTGAAGAAATACTGGTGCAAGGTAAGATGCGTTCCAGCAGCGTCCGTCCGACAACAGGTAGGTATACTGTCCTTTCCTTTTCAGCAATCTGAGTGGTCTGGAAAACTTGCAGTGGGTCTTAGGGAGAATGCTAGGTTTCCTCACCTGGACACATGACTTAGACTTGAAGGATGCACCCTTGGCTCCTCGTTTGTGATCTGTGTAGGCTTTGCTCTTTTTCTACTTTTCACCTACTCTGAAGGTGACTTGCGTTGAAGACAGTGGATTTCTTTGTGGAAGTGAACGTCCTGCCACATGAAGTTCGGTGCACATAGGTTGGCCATGCAGCAGCTCTGCTGGTAGGTGCTGAGTCGTGGAGTGGGGTGTGTCACGATAGACATGAAAGAAATTCCTTCTAAACTCCTTCCATGGTTTCCTTTCCAGCAAGGCAATCTGTAAACTTTCCTTCAAGCTGCGATTGAAATGTGCAATCTCACCATTAGCTTTGGGATGGTAGACAGACGACTTCCTATGCACAATGCCCCTCTCCTGAAGAAACGTGTCAAATTCCTGTGACACAAAATTGGGGTCACCTTCTCTCCTGAAGTCGGATGACAAGGACTGTGTGACAGTCCATGAGATGACATGTGGGACAAAGGCCACCTCAGGCCTGCTTGCTGTGACTCTAATCAATGAGCGTAACTGCTTAGCAGCAGTCTATGTCCGCCCTGCCAAAGGGCCCCACCACGTCACGTTTTTCCCAGGCTCCTTCAGGATATAGCACAGGCTGTAATGGAGGTGTGTGTTGATTGAAGACTTGTCATGCGACTGGCATGTGATGCACACTTTGATGGCTACCTCGACATAAGCATCCATTCCAGGCCACCGCTATGCTTACGATTACCTGGTGTGTGTTGTGAGCCAGAGAGATCAACTTTGGCTGGAGACTGTCTGGCACCACGAGTCGGCGTGTTCCACGTATCATGCATGCACCATGTAGAGAGAGCTTGTGCTGAAGTTTGTAGAATGGCTGCAAGGCTGGAGCCAGGTGTTTTGCTGATGTAGGCCATTTTGAGACGAGTAGCTCAAAAAGTTTCGTTTGCACAAGACAGGAAATGCTTGCAGCCTTAAACTAAGCACCAGTAACAACTGACAGTGCAGTACGGTACGTGCTACTTCCAAGTCCTCCTCCAAGCTAGACTCTGAGCTTGGTGAAGGGAGTGAGTATAAGCAGTCTACAGTTACATTCTCTCGATTTGGCTTGTGCTGGATGTCATAGTTGAATGACGGCAATCTAGACAATCTCATGGCTACGCTCTAACCTGACCTCTTGAGGCAAGCAGTGTGTTCAGAGGACTATGATCTGTTCATAACGTGAAATGTCTCCCCCATTAGTAAGCTCTCCACACATATCCAAGAGCCTCCTTTTCAACAATAGTGTAGTGTACTGACTGAGCATGTGTGATGCAAAGGCTACAGTTCTCTCTGCTCCATCTGGATGTATCTGAGTGGGGACTGCACCCAGACCATAATCAGACATGTCTGTTATGACAGCAGTGGGCAACTTTTGTCTAAACAGGGTGAGTGCGGGGCTATTCAGGGCTATTCTGGGAGCTCTTTAACTAGGTGGGTAAATACCTTAGCACATCCCAGTGTTTCCGCTGCCATATTCATAGTAGTGTTAGGTAGGGTTAGGCCCCGTCTAGGCCCTGACTGTAAGATGGGGCCGATGTGACCTGGCCATCCACCACTTGCATTTGTAATTCAGAGAGTAAGTCTCTGCCTAACACTGCCAACCCATGCTTTACAATGTATAGGTCTGTGTCACTGCGGCGTTCACCCAATGCTACAGTAGCTTTCAAGCCTTCAACCTGTTGCACTCACTTCAACTGTTACACATTATGCTGCTAGCATAACCTTTATTCACGTTCAAAATAGTCACTTCTGGAACAGCAATCTCACTCACTTGTTTGCTTCCCCTGCAGACTTTTGCAAAGTGTCCTATCCTCTTACAGGTGAGAGCACATCCTTTGCAGGGCATCCCTGGAACTTAGCAGTATGCTGAGCAGAGCCGCATCTGCAGCATGTTTTCCCCTGTGTTGTCTGTTAAGGTGTGTGTAGGCTACATTAACCTTTCTTAAACTTGCTGTGCTGTGGTCCTTTCACCTGAATGGCGTACACAGCACTCTGTGCTGCTCTGGTGCACATGGCTTCAGCCTCCACAGTTTCAATTTGGCGTTGAATTCGTCTTTTCAAAGAGTTGGTCCCGAATCATTTCCCCTTCAGTAGCCCGAAACTGGCATGTTGTAACGAGCTATTTTAAAGCAGCCACAAACTCATCTGTAGTCTCACCCAGGTGCTGTCCACGATGTCTGAAGCGGCAGTGTCCAGCTACAACCTTCACTTTCAGTGTAAAAAACTGGCCTCCAATGCCGTGTCATACTTCTCATCACTGACCGTGAGTGTATAGAAAAGTCTCTGACCTCCCGTGCTCAAACAGTGGATAAGAAACACGTGCTTTCTTGCTTCAGGCAAATCCGACTCTGACATCGCCTGTATATTATTCTCAAACGTACAGATTCACGAATGGCATCAGTGGTTCCCCGACCTTTTTGTAGAACAGGTGTGGGCTGACTTAGGTTCAGAGTTGTACATCACAGCATACCTTTGTGCTTTATAATGATTTGAGTAGTGAGACAGTGACGAGGGTGTAAATGCTTGAGGACCAGTGGGTATTTTATTACCTGGGTCATTAAAGTTAGTATAGTACAATGTGGAATAAGCCAGTTTGAGACAACTAATCTCAATTTTTTGTATGGATAAAGGATTTAATGTTTGGTCCCTCTGCTACATTAATTTGACCGTGCATCTAGTCTACAGCAAGAATTTATACAGTATAGTTTCATCTGTACAGCTTGTAAATTATTTCACTTTTCTGCTTTCCTCTTTAGAATGAGAAATCACTTGCCCATCATCCTATGCAGACATCCCAGAGACAGTAAATAATGTACCAATGTTCAGAGATTGGAACCATTAAATTAACTATTTGCTACACTGAATATCTGCTTTCAGTATAGCTTTTCCACTGCTTTGCTTTACTCACTGCATGTTCATCTAGCGTCTCAGTTTGTGGCCCTTGGCACATTTCTTCTTGTCAGGTTCAGATTGTGTTCTCATTATCATTTGTTCCTTACGGTATGCAAGAACCAAATTACAAGGTAGCGCTGTTGAAAATGTGCACCTTGTTTTTCATTAGTATGGCTAGACTAATACAGGGTTTACTGACCTGGGAACAGCAGGTGCACTCCACCGTGCTGGCACCTTCAAGCGGCAGCACTTCATTAGTCGAAGCAATTACTTTTGGGCATTCGGGGTTTCACCTGGGTTCCATGAGTGTGAGTGTGTGTAACTAATTGAGAGTATGGACCTTCACTTCATGAACAAGTCACAATGACCCTTGAGTGGTTTTGAGGGACAGAAAAGTTTTCTCTTATAGTTTGAAAGAGCATGGAGGACAAGAGACTTTGATCACAATCATGATAAAAATCTACATATATTAGTTGGCTGTTTGAGTTCTTTGTTGGCATGCTGTGTCGCTATTGGAGGATTTTGCTGGTATTTTTACAACGTCATTGAGAAGTTCAAAATGGTGAAAACTTAAATTGTTGTTTCAGAGTATGTCTTCACATGAATTACAGGAATGTTAACCAAATATGACCCAAAAAAAATTAAAAATAAATAAATATATACATATATAAATATATTTTTTGTTTTTTGTTTTTTTTAAATACAAATGGGAACAATGAATTGCAGGACCTTATGCAGCAGCCCTGCTTAAGCTTTGCTCTGACAGAAAAAACAGGTTTTTGGTGACGTACTTCCTATAGACACACAAATACCATCCAGTATGATCTTTCGGTGTTTATTTCCTGTCTGCATCTTCAGAAAACACCTATCTCATCTACATAATTATATCCTCCCAGTACACCTGGTATTATTCTTTATCACCTAGCATAATAAACTCTTAGCCCCCTTGTTACCAAATTATATAGTTGCTATAAAACCCTACAGTCAATGCACTTAGCTGCTTCCCCCATGTGACACATTCAGTTTATCATCAACAACATCATCAACATTTTCAGCTCGGCTCTGTCTCACAGTAAATAAATGCATTTCCCAAGATCCCATCTGGTCTCTAACCTCTCTAACTGATGCTTCACTTATTAAAAAAAGATTAATTTTAGGACTAATTAGCCTATGAATAATTTGTGTTAAGTCAACAAGTGACTAAATTCCAAAGTTTACTGTGAGACACCCTGAGAGACAAACATGCACAGCCCATGAATGCAAAAACAAGGCCGTTGAAATGTAGGGCAAAGCTCCTGTTCACCCTCCTTGCCTCAGCGGGTGACTAAGACAAGACTACAAGATGCAGACATATGTGCTCTGCTACAGGGCTAAGCTTAAGGGAACATGCTGTGTAATGTACACCACCTGTGTGCTTCCTGGCTGCGCTATTACTTTGGCTACAGTCGCTATGACAGGCTCGGCCGAGGTCATTTGCATACTTTATTACTCTAGGTAAAAGGGGGATAGCGACCATGAGAGGTAGGCAGGGAGTGACAGAGAGGGAAAGAGATGGTAAAAGCGTGGCTTTTTCTGTGAGTCATAAGGCTCAGCAGTCATAACTGGTCCAATCCATCTTTAGGCGCTAAGATGTGCTGATGGGTGAAAACAAAACAGCTTGGAGGTAGGTTGTTTTCGACAGTTTGTTTTCTTTAGCAGGACATAGGTTTTGTAACCTAGCCTCCTGTGATGCTGTCTTTCTTCTGTTGTTGTTGTTGTTATTGTAGTTTGCCCTCCACTCCTGAGGCTAGCTCAGGCCCAGGCCTGGGTATCTATACACTTGTCTCTGTGTGTCGTGTCTGTAGCAGATCAAATAGTGTAGCCTGAGAACTGTTTACCTTATTTGAAAGCATTTAATAAACTGGTCTTCAGGCTTGAAATAAAGGAGCTGAGAAGAAAATACAGGATTTCAGTGGATACCTTTTTTGTTACATAACCGGAGAAAATGAAGTACTGTTTTTTAAATTTTCGGTTATAGTTAATGACCAAATATCAGGTATTTTAAACATGCTCATATTCTAAAAGCTTGTTTGCTGAGTTGGAAGGGGAAAGAGAGTGAACTTTAGCCCCCTGCTGAGCAACCTTACCACATACTAATGATTTACACCGAGCCTAGACTGCTGTAACAAGTAATAAAGAGGCAGTGCCAGATATGGTGCATCATGGTTTCGTATACTGTATGTGCAAAGTAAATTCTTCTTGGAAGACGTCTTAATGATTCATTAAGTGCTAACATTTATCCCGTCATATTTTTTTAATTTATCAGTTTCATTTGTTTCTAATGAATGACAGTTAACTGCTCAAAGTGATTGACAGGTTGCCCCTGGAAGCACAATTACCAGAGCTTAGAAGTATTACTTCTCTTAAATTACCTGTAATGACTTACTTAATATTGGCGATTGCATTTTGGCAGACTCCAGTGTCACAGCTTAAAGTCTCTGTCATGAAAAGGGAGTATTTGGTTTGTGACAGAAGTAGCAAGGCACTTGTTTTTAAAGTAACAGGTTAAACTATATCAATGCAAATTCAAGATCCTGGTTGCCTCATTACTTAAGTCTGTACTGTTTGAATTTAACGTAAGTAAGGGTTGATGGTTTGTGCTGCAATATACTCTAAGTCACATATAGCAGGTACACACTTTTACTCTTTCACTCACACACAAGGACACAAACAATCAACTTTTTGGGAAGGCTGCGAAAAGCTTTAGGATATGAATTACAAACCAGCTGCTTACACAAACCAGCCTGATTAGTCAACTCATGTGAGTTTAAATACACTGTGTTTAAAATGTAGTTAATAAGCAATTAATTAAACAGTTTTGCAGAAAAGCCCACTTTTCACTCACACACACACACACACACACACACACACACACACACACACACACACACACACACACACACACACACAAGAACAAACAAACACATGAATATAGATCCTTTGTGCAGGTGTGACCAAAATCCCCAGTTTGACTAATTTATTTATTGTCAAAACTAACAGCTGTGCAACAAGTGTTAGGTTTGCTAACACCAGAGTGCAGCAGCATAATGTTGCCACATTGCCCTCTCAAGCATGGTGTAACATCTCAGCCTGAATAAGTAAGTATGGGCCTATGCCCTTGTCAGTCTAGAAAATAAATGAATAGGTGTGTTTTATTACTTGTTTTCCACAAGCATGCCACTAATACTTCTTTCAGTATACATTTGCTTATTTGTTGCTGTGGATACTTATGAGTTTTGAGTCTCCTATGAATATAAATAATAATAAATAAATAATTTAAAAACACTGAAAGTAACAGCATTTTGGCAGTAAGACATTTGCTTAAATTAGGCACGACTGACTTGTTTTGTAGTATTAAATCTCTTGTTGCAAAACACCGCTTTCCCATGAGGAGGCTGACCATAAAAGCAAAGGTCTGGAATTACTACATCTGTCTGATATTAGGTCATTAGATCATTTAGATTGTCTGATATCGTCGCTCTGTGCGAGCAGATGTGAAAGGTCATGTTGTCATTTTAAAGGCTGCATGTATCTGATTTGTAAATCTGCGTTTAGTGGGGCCATGGCTGTGATATGAGAGGAACTCCTTCTAAAACCAAGCACTGTATTCCAGAAAGAGTGAGGATTTAGTGTCAGGGTCTAAAATATATTCACAATTCATCTTTGGGCTAGTGAACTCTTTTCCCTCTCAGTTTGGCAGAGCTGGCACAGGGACAGGTGAGAGAGGTGCCCTAGGGAGAAACAGGATCCCCATAACTAAAATTACTGAAAAGTGATGTAGAGCTGCAAAGGAGATTCTTGCAGCGGACCCTGGCTGGTGATCATACGGTGCGTGCTGTAGAAAGCCTGTAGCGATGTGGATACACCTGATGGAAACATGATGGCACCATCTGATGCACAGGTGCCACCACGCGGTTACATCACCAGTCTCGGGCTATAGTGGCCAAGTGGATAAATGAGCGGTTTGAGTAACCATGGCAACTGGGCTATCTGGTTGTCATGCACACAATGTAACAAATGGAAGCTGTGCATTGAGCCACATCTTTTTGAATGAGCACATAAATAGACGGAGGACAAGTAGATTATGAAGTGGTCTGGAAAGTTTCTATGCGCTTTCTTCATTTTCCTTTACCATGAAACTGGGTCACCGTTGGAATCCTAGTAACCACCATAAATTGAACTTGCCGTTCTCTCTGAAGGAGCAAGCAGGTAGCTCCAAACTTTTCAAAGCCTTGAGGTGGCTTTGGAATTTGTAGGGGGTGAGTTTTTGACGTTTAAAAAGCACAGGTTTTTGGTGTATTCCCTTAATTGCCGTTCGACTTTTTGTAAAATCATAAGTGCAAATATTGATAAGTGAGGAAAATATGTATCGTCACATGGTCTTAAGATGTTTCAAACAATACCTCTTCACTGTATTGCAATTCACATTCATTGCTGTTTTTATTTGTTCCTGTAATTTTACTTTCCTACCTCCTTCTAGTTCAGTATTTGACGGTGACGCACAGTGATTTGTTGTGCAACAGTTTTAGTAATTTTGGTTGGCAGTGACAAGCTGTCTTTGAACAGTGGCTTAAAAAATTCTTTTTCTCTTGTTTTTCTGCTTCACATCTCTTGATAAGGTGACAGATTTATTCAGACATTCTAATTCTACCCCAAATTACAGGTAGCAGTTTTAAGGATCCCTCTTTTACACACTCTAAATTACAATCTGTTCTGATAATGTCTTTTTTTTTTTTTTTAGAACATTTAATCAGTTCAGTTCATTGTTTTACAGTGAACTAAAGCGGCATGATCAGGGGTCATGCTCGTGATTAAATTGTAAGGCAATTCAATCACCAGCACAATCATGGCAGTGGCTGAAAAAAACAACAACAACAACAAAAAAACCAACTGCTCACTTTCAAAAACAATAGCAACCTGAATATATCACCCAAAGAGGGAAGGGTTCAGGTTCATCAGAATGTAATACCTGTAATTAAAACAACTAACAAAAATATCACCTTGAGCCAACCTTCTCACAGTGTACAGTATGAATTCCTGCTGCAGTAAATTTGTAAGGGAGCTTATGATAGAGATAGTCAGAAAAAAAAAAAAAAAACAGACTGAATGAAGGAGCACAGGGACCATTGTACCCTTCACAGGGCTATAGTAGCCCTCTTGTAATGGATGTTGCAGACATTCTCCACCTTCCTCTGCTCTCATGCTCTATGACAAATATCTGTTTACTCTTTCTTTTATCCTAGGGGCTGAAGTAATGCACCTTGCTGTCCCTAGTCCCAAAATGCCAGGCATGCGTCAGCACTTATATCCTCTCAATACTTTGCTCTCCTTTTTTGTATCACTACATTCATAAACCTGCTCTCCCTTTCTTGCCCCTTTCTTGGGGCTTTCTTTGGAACTAATGATACCATGAAAAGCTGATCACAGTGTCTGGTGGCCACAGCCTTGTGAAAAACTAGTCCAAAAAGTGGCAAGTGGCATCTTAGTTATTCTCTGTGCCCCTAGTCGTAGATTAAAATGATGATCTGGAAAACACTCTTCACACTGTATGGTTTTTGTTCTCTGGAGAACTGTGTTCATTGTGTTTTGTAACACTGCAGCTGCAATGCAAATCACAATCATACCCTCTCTTGTTACTTTTTATCTGTTCTTTAGATGTGGAATTTAAAAAAGAGTCCTTGAGCTGGGCTTTTCCACAAAACTCGCCCACACACACACACACACACACACACACACACACACACACACACACACACACACACAAACAAACCATCTTTTACAGACACATCTCTTTTCTTAGATCCAAACGCAAGTCACACACACATTTCTGACGTATGGGTTGAGTATATTCTTAGAGATGTTGTTTACCCTTCATGCTTGATGTGATTTTAGAGTGGAGGTGGTACCATGCTGTCCTCCTCTTGCGCATTACATGTTTCAAAAGACAAGGCTTGAAAGCAGTGCAAGCAAATGCAGCACATACTCAATTATACAAGCATTAGATGGAGTTGAGTGTTCATGCGTATACTAGGCCTCTATGTAAAGACATGGGCCATTTTTCTCTTGTACAGCTCCATAACTTCTGTCTCCTTCCAAAGATATACAAAATAAGCCACAGACTGAAGGCTAAAGCAAATAAAGAATAGTACGTTACAAGAAGAACTACTATGGATGAGGTGATGGGATTGTAGCACATTTATCGTACAGCAATCTCTGGTAAGTGTCAAAAATATGGAATGTATGTGATAGCCTGACAAAAGCAGTAATGGCATGATTCGATGCAGTTGGCCCTATTGTCAACAAAGCAAAATGTTAGTCAGAAAAGTCCATGCCTACTCTGTTAACATCTCACCAGTGTTCTTGAATAGATAATTGAATGCCTTGAGCACTCTTCTTTACCCCATTAGAGCGCTTATCTGGCCGTTTAGAGGCAAGGGAGCCTTAACTTTCCCATGACAGTAAATAAAACATCCACGAAGTCACAGTAAATAATGTAAACACACAGAGAGAAGATGGAACCTGTACAGAAAGAGGAAATGGAGCGTTAAAAGTTGGCACATTTGTCAGGACTACCCTTGGGCTAAAAAGCCCATCCGCATCCCCACCTCTCCTGCCTAGAGCACATACTCTAACCTTAAAACTCTCCATAGAGCATCAGTTGAAGTGCGCTGCAACATATTTTAAACACAGCAAGGAAACAAGCCTTGGCCATTGAATATCAACAGCTAGTAACTAAGTGTTTTGGAGCACTCAAAGTCTTTCCTTTTCTGTTTTTTGTACCCCAGTAAATATGCTCAACACTAATCAAATCACAGTGTACTGTATGTGTTTTTATTACTGAATGTCTATCGAAGATAAGAATCTACACCTTTCTTTCATCCCGCAACATGCAATGAGAGATATTTTCAACACGACACAACTCTGAGTTAATTTCAAAACTTAAAACCGGTTAAACTCTCATATGTATAACTAGACTTAAAAACAACTAACATGTCTGTAGTAATGAACAGGACCTCAAGTCAGGCCAACGAATGAACCTTAGTCAAAGGAGAGACTGTCAGTTGTGGAGTTTTTAACGAAGCTAATATTTGATGTATCAGTGTGAAAATGCCATGGCAGATCTATTTGTTTATTATCTGTGTAATCAGTGTTCAGTGGATAATAAAACCAGCAGTAAACATTTTACAGCAATCTTTGCTCCACATGAAATGGGAAGCTTTATTTTTTTTTTTTACTCTGGTCAGCTAAAAAAGATTGAGAATTGGTAGCACAGTAGTGGTTAATGAGACAAAGAGCACAGTTTATATTGCCTCATCCCCTTTTAAGAGGAAGAGGATGGAGATTTTGGTTTTCACCTAATAGTTTTATATGCAGTACATTAAGTAAAACAACCACCTGGTCTTAAATAAAGATTCTTATACTGTAGATCCAAACTGCATTAACTCCACGTGCTGAGACGTATCCCCGTCCTGACATTTGCTGAGTGTAGGTGATAAAAATTTTTAGAACAGGTGCTGCTCTGTAAGCCCCAATGCCTGGGGAAGTGCACGATTAGTGGCACTCCCCCAAGATGCATTGCTCCTCTGTATTAAAACCAAACTCTGCCTTTTATTCCCTCCAGGGTTTATTAAGTGGGCCAGTTGCCATAGAGACGCGTTGGCAAGATATTGCCAGGATAAGCCATAATGGGTCTCCTGACGCAATTCACTCTGCTCCTGTGGAAGAACTTCACTCTCCGGAAGAGACAAAAGGTACACTTGTGCTCGCCATCTCCCTTTGCAAATCAACCTATATCTGCTCAAATTTGTCAACAATGGAGGGGAAAAGGGGATACGGTCCCAGGGTTGTGTTATCAAAGGCAACTAAGTTATTCGTGGAAGGGAAAGGTAATAGGAGGGATTTACTACAAAAATTGTCTCCTATAGAGGTAAGCCGCCTTAAACTCTCCCACTAGACAACAGGAACAATCGTACCTTAATGCCGACCAATTCAAGGTGTCACCCTCAATTCTTTGATATCTATCTCTTTGCACATTGTGTCACATTGCCTGTATTTTAGTTCTAACAAAACCAGTCTTTGGCCTAATGGAAGTGGATAGGGAGTGACGAATGTTAAATGCTTTGTTTGAAGGGCAAATACTCTTTCTAGGTCTTCTTACAAACTGTCAGAGCCTGTGCTCAGCAATGCTATCCAAAGCCTGAATGTCACTGCAGTTTACAAAATGTTACCAGACAATTAAAGGTTATTAATTTTTACTCTTCACCCCTTGCATACCAACTGACACTTCAACTGTTTAAAGTGCACTGAAATTATTTATGGAGCATTCATTTCTGCTTGCATTTTAACCACTTTCATCATTCACACTCTCACCGACAGTTTAGCTGCTTTCACTGCTTAAACGTCAAATGTTAGTTGAACCACTTTAAGTGCAATTCAGCTGCCTACAGGGATTAACCTTGAAATTAAAATTTCTATGACTTTCAGCCATTGCACTTCAAAAGCCACTTCAAACCCTTTCATTGCTTCAGCGTCGACTTGCATAAGTGCTTCAGCTTACACTACAACTGGCATGCAACATCTCTGATACACGCAGTTAACATTTTAATACATTTTAACCTGCTTACATTGCCCCTGCCATTTTTCAGCGTAAGTGAGCACAAATCAGTTTTCTTTGGAAAATTTGTCTTTTCTAGCTGATAGTAGGTCCTCATTGCAGAATAGGTGAAACTTATGATTTGTGTACACTAAACTAGGGGATGGATTAAATTGTTTAGTCTAAAGAAATGCGAATACAATACTTGCTGAATATAAATGATCTACAGATAAATCTCCAAACTATGTTTATGTGAATCTAGTTTTTTGAACATAAATATTTGCATTCCCTTTGTACAAATGCAATCCTGTGATTTAGAAAACTTTTCAAACAATATTTTGACCCTGCTGTAGAGGCTTTAGTCTCAGTCCCTTTACATGGCCAGTTGCATTTACCCCAGTGCTCACGTCTTCATTCTCGCCAAAGACACTAGCCTACACATCATCAGCCAGTGATATATGGTGGATATTATTGCATCTGATGTCATCCACACTGGCCAAAAGGTCACATGCTGCAGGAAGATAACAGTTACGCCATGTGTCGCAACCGCATTTCAAGGGTCAGAAGAAGTTGTCAAGCCTTATGAGTAATTCTTTTAGGCAGATACAGTATAACTTATAGAAACAGCTGCATTGTGTTCTTTGATTAATACCCATGCAGTGATGATAGGAGTCACATCCACCCACTTGTTTGTTAGGGGTTCAAGCACAGGAGTGTGCCTGTTGCCAAAATAGAACAAAAGGCGTAGTCACAAAAAAAAAATCAGCTTTCATCAAAGTTCATACTTTCTTGAAATAAGTCAAGGCAAAGCCATTGGCAGTTTTACAACTTTTTATCTAGGAAATATTCCCCTTGTTAATTTTATCAAGCAGCAGAAAGAAAAAGGTAGTATCCTCTTGTATCATCAAGAAATATGCACCTACTTCTAACCTAGAATGTGTAAGGGAACAGTGGAGGTTTTGTGCATAGAATGTAGGATATTTGGCCAATGTCAACATGAAATATTGTTATTAGACAAAACCAGTGGGAGTTAGCAAGGACAATGGTGCTTCTGGAGGGCCTGTGGAGGTTAATGACCAATTATATGAATGCCTCACCAAGCATTTTAAGATTTTATAACAGGCATGAAACTGATTTTATGGTCCAATATTTCACATAATTTCATAGGAGGAGATTATCTATTCACAAAGACACTGGTGTGTGATGGCAAATGCCTAGGGAGCCAGACATTGAAAAAGTCCCCATGATCTCTGTGTTCCCTCTCCATTCCTTTTCTTTGGAATGCATTATGATAATTCACCCCCCCAATAGAACTAGATCCTGTGTGACACACAGACTGGAAAGAATTAAAGGAATGAATTAGAAATTATATCAATTTTTTTTCAAATATATGCAAAGTGATTTTCTGCAATTTTCTCATCTGTTATTCACTTGAAAAAAACTCTAGAAGTGAAGATTTACGATATGCCTATATACCCAATTGAACTAAATAAAGTGTGTTCAACCCCCCTCCTCATCCCTATTCTACTGCAGAAACCTTAATCTAATTTATGGGGTTGACACAGCGTTGTGGTATAACAAGCAATATACAGTATATTATTGTTTTTTCCTCACCTTTGCCTGCCCTCTGGTTTAATTATGAAGACAACAAACCGATTATAGGCCTTGTCTTATTATAAGTGCTATTGTACATCATTAAATACAATGTCTGAACATGTTACGGAAGCAGGAGCAGGGGTTTGGCTGACTGGAGCTTTCCAGCTGATTCCTCTAAGCAGGTCACTCTACCAGAGATGTTGAGAGGAATAAGTATTCAGGCAGGTCAGCTGAGGCTAGCGGAGAGGGCTCGGTGGAAGAGTGCAGGGTTGGGGGGAGGGGTTGTAGGGGAATGGTGTGCCAAGGGATGCATAAAAGCCTAGATGGCAGAGGGTGTGAGGTGAAGAGTCAAGGAAGGATGATCTGCAGCATTGTAATATCTTATTGGAAAGCATCCGCTGTTGGATATTATTTCATACTAAAAACATTTCACCAAGGGAGGAATTGCCTTGATGAAGTGAAATCTACTGTTGTACAAATGTTACTTGGCCTTCAGCTTTCAGACATGAATGTTACCTTGACTTATATGTAGAGAAACTACACTTAGGCATTTCCACAGTGACAGTAGTGGTAAAAAAAAATAAACATGTAGGTGTATCTGGTAAATGTGGAAGCTTAAACCTGTAATAACCCAAGGTGGTTTTTATATGTATGTACAGTCCTGGCTGATATTATTGGCACCCCTGATTTTAAGCACAGAATTTTAAAACAGTCAATTTTTTCCTTTTGAGCCATGCTTTTGTGCCGCTGTGTCTGTGCTTTGGGTTGTTATCCTGCTGAAAGACCCAAGACATTCGCCTCAAACCTTGTTTTCTGACACTGGGTAAAGCATTTTGCTCTAAAATGCCTTAGTAATTTTCTAATTTCATCATTCTTTTGATACATTCAGTACCTCAAGTACCAGAGGCAGTTAAGCAGCCCCACAGCATGATAGATCCTCTACAACTCCAATAATTGTGTCACCACTCCAATAAATTTTACGTCTGTATTTTTTTATTTCCCTATAAGAAAGCTTTTTTTGTTGTTGATGTTGTTCAGTAAATTTGGACATTTTATTAAATATTCTGATTATACAACATTGGTTCATTTGCATTTATATCTGAAGATATTTTAATTTCTGTACTTAAAATTCAGGGGTGCCAATAATTTCAACGAGGTGGTGAGGAAATGATATGGAGTGTGTGATAGCTTTGGCTTAGAAAGTCACAAACAGAGGTTGCTCTCTCAATCATGTAAGTGCTCAGAGTGATAGCAAGACTAAGAGCAAAAGATATGGACTATGGCATGTGCAGCTACACTGTAAACACACTCACTCACATGGTTAAACATGTGAAGTCATACATGATACATTAGGTCACTGATGAGGTCATTTTAGTCAATAACGGTATAAATTGCCTGCCAATCATTGACTGTCGGTAATTTGAAATTACTGCATGGTGGGAATTATTTAAATTCCAGTAGCCTGTTAGCTTAGCTTAACACAAAGACTTGAGATGTGGGGAAACAGCTAGCCTGGGTCTGTCCAGAGGTAACAAAATCAGTCCAATAGCACCTCTTATGCTCACTAATTTACACATTATATCTTGTTTGTTAATAAGAACAAAAACCGAAGTGTTAAACCAAAAATTTGCCTTTTTATAACAGCTTATGTGCTGTAATGTTTGTTGGTTGGGAGTAGTTGCCAGTTTCCGGTCTTTTTGCTAAGATAATCTAACTGGTTGCTGCCTGTACCCTTATTTTTACTTATATTGAACTAACGGATATGAAGATCTTTCCATCTAACCTTCCGCCTGAAAGCGAATAGGAATATTATTTTAAAATATCAAACTGTTCCTTTAAAAGACACAAAAAGTGACCTTCTTTTTCTGTTTGATAAACAGTCCACAGTACATCACAGCCCCCTCATGTCTTTGGTGAGATTTGCTTTGACTGTAGGAATAATGCCACCATTTTGACCTTGAGAAATGAATGCAAATGACGTGAACCATGATACATTCCAAAGATTTATTTCATAAACAAATTATGGAAATAAGACCATTATCATTTGTGCAGGTGCGACTGGTTGTTGAAGTGATATGGCCTCTGTTTCTATTCTTCATACTGGTGTGGGTGCGGTCCACCAACAAGCCAATTTACCAAGGCCAGTGTAAGTAGAACCCAGTTGTAATGTTAAACTGTATTTCACAAGTCTTTTACACCTGCAGAATAACTAGGTTTTAATGTTCTATAACAACGCATAACTCAAAGCTAATGTATATCAAAAATGTTAAGGACCATACGATGATTCAGCAAGAACATGTAAAAATACTAACCTCTTTTGTGACATCACTGCATCTATTTTTCTAAAAAAAAATTAGTTAGGCACTTAGCTGGGTAGAATAAGTATTCCTTCTGTTCCTTTAGGTCACTACCCAAATAAAGCCATGCCATCGGCTGGTGTGCTGCCCTGGCTTCAAGGTATGATCTGTAACATCAACAATCCCTGTTTGAACTACCCAACGCCAGGGGAGACACCAGGCCAAGTCAACAACTTCAACAATTCCATGTATGTACTACAATGTTCCCTTCTCTGTCTTTTAAGACATTATACATTCGGATGAAACACAATGTGTTGGCTATGACTTCAGATTATATCTAAGATGAGTTCATGATCTTTTTTGTCTTTCTGGTAAACCAGAATTGCCGGAATGTTGATAGAGCTGCAAACCCTCCTGGTGAACAGATCTATTCTCAGCAAGGCACAGCTTCTGGCAGATGACATCGACCAGTGGGCTTCAGTCCTGTCACAGTCTAACCCTGGTAATGGTAAGGGAATTTAAACAAGGGCACTATTCATGAAAGGACCTTGTTTTATGGTCACTAACCAACACTACAACAGAAATTGGCAAAGAGCAGTACGGTCAAAATGTGGATTCATCTTTCTTGATATAAAAAGTTTAATTGCTACTGAGTAATTGTTCAAAAAATAATTGTTATAGTAAATATAGTAAGTACTCAGCCCCAGCAACAATCACTCCGTTATGTCTTTGTTAAGTACTCTCCATCAAGGAAAGTATCCCCCTCATGTGGATGACAAGTTGGACGATTTGTTATTCCCCTTTATCCCTCAAAAACAATGGCGTGTGATTATTTATGACGCAATTTGCCATGCAGACTGACAGATCGTTTGTCTTGATAAGTTGCTACTTTGCATTAGGCTCATTTAGCCTGATGATATTCAGATTTTCATACAGAACCTAATTTGCAAAAAGGCAAAGGGGGGAGGGAGGTGCTGCTGTTCAACAAACGGCTCGTGGGCCACTTGCATCTTGGGGTCGCTGGTTTGTAATATACAAGATTAAATCCATCAAAGATCTAAACCTGGGAATAATTAATGGGATTCGCTATCTGAGGCGAGAGCTCAAAAGGTCATTAAAAAGAACGGGGAATGGAGTACCATCAGAAGACTAGGATAGCAAAGGTGATTGTGTTGTCGTTTTTTTTTTTTTTACCAGGGGTTTAACCAGCGATTAAAAGACTCAGGTGGTCACTTCAATCAGAAAGGCAACAGTGTTCAGGAAGAGCCCAGAGCATGTTCTACTTCCCCATAATCTAACTCTGTCCATCCCTCCTGATACCCCTGCTGTCATGAGGGGCATATTTAGTGTTCGGTAGGAATCGAGGGTGTTGTATAGAGTTTAAGCAGTAGATCAAACAGCATAATTAATTCCAGACAATATTGAATGATTGTTATTTTTAACAAACATTTATCTTAATTGAACCTTGAATAACCCAGTGTAAGTCACTTCCTCCCCTCATCCTGATAACTTACTGACTTGCTCGATTACACTTGCCAAAGGGGTAATCGAATTAAATTACGCAACTGCTTCATCGCCTCAACAGCACATCCTGGCGTTCCAGAGAGAAGAAAACACATGTTGAATAGATGCAGTATGAGAATGGGTGTGTGAATGTACTGTAGTGGGATCCCTGCTATGATAAGACACTGAGAGTGTAACAATAAACAGTCAGTTGGTTTTGAAGCTGGCTTTTTAAAATCATGACCATCTCTGGGCAGCTAATCAGGAGAAAATAGCTGGTTAACAATCTGGTACATTTTTAGCAACAAACTGTCTCCGGTCACACACTCATGCTCGACCCATACTTGTACCAGTGAATTGTTTAATGGCCACAGTCATCTGGAAATCGTATCGAAAAAAAAAAAAATTAGAAAGCTATTGAGAATTCTGCATTCTCAATTTTCCATTTGTTCAATAACATGAACACATGAAACATAAAGGATTTTACTTTCCATTTTAGGTCTTTTTTTTCAAAAGTTTTGGCCAATGTTTCTATCAGTTAGGATAACACTATACTCAGCAACTACACTGCAGCGATTTTGAAGAAACACTGTAGTACTTTTTTTAGACCAACCTTCCATTTTAGTGTGGAAATCAAATGCAGGAGGATAGAGAAAGAAAGGCGGCAGAGACAGAAAGGCTGCAGGTTTGGAAGCAAAATATCTACAGTAAAGATGGCTAGTTAAGGAAAATTAGCTGCCAAAACTATGAGAATAAAACTCAAAAACAAGGTCAAAAACAAGTAAATACATTTCCCTTTAAGTATTCCATGTCTGACCAGCTGTCAGCATCACGCGTCAACATCAAGTACACTGCTGCTTAAATATGTTTTTTTCTGTGTCAGTTGCAGTTCTAAAAAAGTAATGACTCTCCATCTTTTTGTTTAAGCCAAACCAGTCACCCTAAGGAGTATTCTAAGAGATGATGAAACTTTCTCCACACATCTGAAAGTGAATTTGACGGTGCCACCAAAAGTCGCTCAAAGCCTCTTAAACGCAAAGATTTCCGTCAGTCCAGTGAGTATCATTTCACAACTCAGCTAGCATGGTGAGTACAGCAAAAACCTGTCTCCAAAGAGAATCCCAACCACTTTGAAACAAGATTTTCCACCTCCTTCTGTAAATAAAGGAATTGTAATGTTACCACAAGTGCTATCACTGAGTATTGTGCTTGAACATTTCAGGTTAAAATGTCCTGGCCAAGAACAGCATCTGGGACTCTTTGTCTTGACAGTAATAATCAAAGTCAACAGCAGTATTTGCTTGACTAAAAAGTAATTTGAAGCTGCCCAAAGGTCATTTGGAATGAAGTGAACTTGCAACAGCAATAAGAGTAACAAGTTACCCCTGGTATGTCCCAAGTAATATCGGAGGAGCTGCTGGAAGATAATTATGTTTTACTGACATCGACAAAGATGCTTAAATACAGCGTGCACTGATCAAAAGATCCCTACTGTATATGAAGCAGTGGGATCTGGTCGCAAACTGTCTTATATGCCCAGAAAGCACCACTTTATCTGTCAACTGCCCATGTATCCCATCTTGCTTGGTATCACCATATACTGTCTGCTATGATACAAAGTGTGTATATGCATCTTTGTGTGTGGGTATAAATGTTTGTGTCCGTCATATTTTTACCGTTGTTGTGCTGTGTCACTGTGGTGGTTGTGTATATGTACAGTATGTCAGTATTTATTCAAGGGTGATTCAAGAAAAATCAGGCTTAGTTAAGATAAAACTATCCCTTATATCTGATCTAGGAATGTGATTTAGCATACATTTTGCTTGCACAACACCCCCAAAGCACACAACACATGAATAAATAAAATATGGTCGGATGCAAAGTTTGCTTGTTTGTGAACTTCTACCAAAGTTGGTGTTTACTTTTCAGATGATGAGCATTCCAAGGCCAGGCAATCTGAGGAGGATCCTGTGTAAGGGGACAGATCTGGATGAGTACGTCCAATTTAGCACCCAAGCTGAAAAGGAGGCTTTTCAAAATGTCAGCTGCTCACTCTCTCCACAGCAGCTGATTAACACCCAGCAAGTACTCCTGCAAAACCTGGATGTGAGGAAAGTGCTTTCTGAGGTGAGCTTTTTACACTTGCCCCCACACATTGAATAAATAACACAACTTGTCTAATTTGAATTTGATGAGACTTGAAGAGATTTCGCGCCGTATATCGGACACAATTCAACTAATTTTGACAAATTGTGGAAAGAGAATGCATTTGGCAAACTGTGTTTACACTAACTGGCCTGATGTAAAACCCGAAATTCTGCTCAGCAAGGTCACCCACATCTAGCATTCTTACAAATTACACCGTCTGGGCTAATGAAAGTGGTATTAAAAATGTAAATTTGAAACTCTTGTATTTTTCAGCCACCACTAGTGCAACTAAGGAACTTGGGAGGATGCATTTGAACCATCTGTTAGGTATTTTAAAGTTAAACTTCATTATGAATTGTGGAAGTTTAGCATTCTAACATTCACACTAGACTTTTTGGTCATGATATAAATACATATGGAGTCATTGCACAGCTGCTGCACAGCTCATTGCTCTGTTAATACAAAAGAGCTGGTTTAGAGTTGGTGTTAGCAGTCTCTCTCTCATGGTCCCAGATGTGGTGACGGCAAATGACCAGACTTTTGAAACTCACAACAACGAGTAGTTCTTTAACTTCAGTACTCCATATTTTTCCCGGCAATTTAAATTTTAACACGGAGTAACATACTGAGTCACAGAGAAATATGCATAGTTCTAAAGTCACAGATGGTACTGATCAGCTAACAATTTCGTCCCTCCAGCTGGTTAACTGCCTGTGCGGCCATTAGAATTGAACTGATATTTTAGTCCCATCAGGGACATAGAAATTTATTTTGTTTTGCACAACCTTATATACCTATACAGTGTTATTCACTGTTTGCTGATACAATTTGGTTTCTAAACTGCCGAGGAGGCCTGTTAGTTTAGGGTTGACGGCACAAATGGGGTTCTGAACCGCTGAGCAAACCATTATAAGCAACGTTGCTTCCTCGAAATTACGTTTATGTTCCACAAAACTGCAACAACAAATACGTTTGTAGGAAACCTAATTGTGACCAGATTAGGTCTTATATTAACACATTCAGGATATGTGGTTATATATGGCAATGTTTAAACTTCTTTATGGTTATCGTCAGGCACTCACAGCATGTTAAGGTTAGGGAAGGATCGTGGTCTGGTTTAATACAGAAAAAAGCTTGCATTGACTTCAGACACAACATGTTTATTTTCATTTAACCAAAACCATGATCTTTCCCTAACTTTAGTTCCCAAACAAGACTGTGGATGTGAACCCAGTATCTGGTGTGACAGTCGTGCCCTTTGTACACCCACCACCCAAACCTACTCATTGCTGTCATTAATAAATGTAGAGCTTCATTCATTCTTTCCAAAAATAAACATTAAAAAAAAAACGACTCCAGGCAGTGATTACGTTTTCTACACAACGTATTTGCTCTTGCAGTTGAGTTGCATAGACTTGTAAATTCTAGGAGATAGTGCTGTTTTAAACCACAAATCGCAGCTATCTAGTCAGCCTATTGTTGCTGAAATTGATGGTGAGGTCTGAAATTATTCAGTGTGATATTGTGAACTTTATGCCTACAGCTAATGTAAGCAGACATGAAATGCCAAGATGTAAGAGGATTTAGGATGCCAAAATTTCCTGTTGAGCCTTCTCCTTTTTGGCTTTTTTCCATGTGGAAGTTACATGCCAAATTGAGAGACAAATAAGAAAAAGAAAACATGGCTGCACAAGGTAATTTACAGCATAGATATTCTATCAGTTACATACTGTAAGAGGAAACACAGAGCTTAATACAGTTTAAAAATATTGCAGGCAAATGGTCTGTTCTAACTATTATTCTCGCATGGCTTACAGTAAATTGAATGCAAAGACAATGATTTTCTGTGCCAGCCAATTGAGTAACCAATTTAAAAGTTAAATGTTATGCTTGTATGGCTCTGTGACTTAAAGAGATGAAGAAATATCTTTTATAGTTAAAACTTGATAATGCATCCATTTCAAAATCTACCACCAGGACCTCAACACTTACAATGTTTTATTAATGCCCACTTATCTTAACGTAATTTTACTGCTCACATTTTAAGTGAGAAATCATTTTTGTCTAGCTTAGGGTCTAGCTTTCATAATTGTCACTGTCATGTGCACCTCCCTGTCTTCCAGTTTGTTTTTACTAAAATGCATGCAATCAGGTTGGAATTATTTATTAGAACCAATGTTTTCTTGAATTCTTCCCTTGGGCATGATGAAGCCCGCACTTCTGTTTAAGTTTAAATATATGGGACAGCAAATTCAATAAATAAGTGATAAGGCAGGAAGTTCGTAGGAGAGAGCATTTGAACAATTTAGGCCCACAGGCATTCTCAGACACAGAAAAAAAAAGAAGAAAGCCCAGACAAGATATGGTGGAAAAGCTCTTCAGCGCCTCAAGCAAATGGATGGAAAGGAACATAAGGCTCCACACTTAAAGCTTGACATTGCTGAATGATTGTGATAGCAACAACAACATAAAGAAAAGGACAAGGGAAGAAGTCACAGTTTATCACTGAGGTGGTGAATGGCAGAGGATAATTTAAACACTGGTTCCACAAATTTGTGTTTGGGCTTCCTGAAAATCATTTCCGAACACACTGCACATGGTAAAGCTGGTAAACAAAAAGCTTTTGAATATATGCGGCACTCAACAAGGGTCATTCAAACGTTATTGTGTCATTTTAGTCTGTCTTGGATAGCGTAATCTCCTTTGTTGCTCATTAGCTCAACAAATCTCGACTTTTTGTACCATTCAAATTATGTATGGTTATATAATTGTGGTAGAATTATTTTTCTAATCAGCTTACCTGTTATCAAAAGAAACACAACCATTGGAGCCTTCAGTAACAAAGTGCAGTGGAAATTGAGTTTAACATATGAGTATGAGAAATCTGTTTTGTGCCATTGCTCACTTCATCTGCCTTCTAATGCGACAGAGTAACAATGCTGAAATCTCTCCTTCTGTTGATCTCTTACATGTGATTTTCAGCGGTTTTGCTCTGAATTGTCAGAATAGATTTGCTGTGCTTTCTCAATAAGTCTCCTCTTGATGTCTGTGCTGCACACAAGCGATGCTAAATTAATGTACTTGAGACTCAATCAGTAACCAGACCATTGTCCAAACTATGCTTGAATGGTCTTCTACTTGTGAAAAGAGTTTTATTTTAAAAAAATAGTAATGCAGTGTTACCATACCGCTCTCCTCTAAATACCTCTCTCAGCTTTCTGATCCCCCCACTTCTAGTCTTTCCAGACCTTTGTCTTGCATAAAGTTCAAAGCTTTGTAATAGTGTGTGTTGAAAGATATTACAGGTGCTCCTAATACAGCCAGTACTTGACACTTGATACATCAAAATGACAGTGGTTGAAAGGGCAGGGCATTCAGTTCTTCTAATTTGACTTGTACTGTGTACCTACAGAATGTCACCATAGCACATAGTAAGACTTTTATTAACCAATTCCATGGAAATTGGTGTTATGATACACTTTACAGGTTGAGATACATAATAAAATCTCGTAAAATCTTTGATTATTTCCTTTGTAAACCAACTGTTGTTACTGTTCTTCAGCTACCGTCACCTTTGGGTCTGAATGCAGCAAACACCGCGACACTGTTGAGAAAAACCACTCGAAATGCATTACCAGTTATTCAGGAGGTTAGTGTTACCATCGTACCATCATGTACATTGGACAAGAATGCATATTTGTATTCTATGATCATATATCTATTTTGTTTAAAAATGTATATTCAAAAATCCTGACATTTAGTTTCTTGTAACCAGATGGCCAGGTTGCAGAACTCCACGATCTTTAAGGCTGCTAGTTCATTGGATTTCCAAGAGGACATGATTGGAAGTATCAATATACTACTGTGTGGGAAGCAGCCCGACTTCAATTCCACCAATATGACCCTCAGTTTACGCTCACCTAGACAGATGGCTAACAACAAGTCAATCTCCATTATGGGCAACAGTTCCGGTAAGTGCTGCAGAACACTCATTTCTAAAGCAAAGCTGTCACACAGTACTTGTGTGTCTTAAGCATTTGTCTGCATTTTAGCTTTACAGTACTGTATGCAGTCGTGGTAGCCTGGAAATGACTAAATTTGTTATTTTTTTCAGAAACCAGTGGTGAACAATACACAGTATCACAGCAGATGGCAAATTATTTATTTGGTAAAACTGGAGCCAGAGGCATTATCAACTGTGTTGTATTTGGAGAGAAGGGGAATGACTGGAAATTATGACATGATGGCATGATTCATGACTAATCAAATCATGTTGTTCTCCTGTTTAAAAGCAGTGTCATGCCAGAATTATGGTGTTTTGACAATTTTGTAGAGAAAACAGTAGAGTTACTGCAGTTTTGATAGTGCCACATACAAATATCAATTCAGGAAGGAAACTTTGCTCTAGCAAGGTTCAGAAGGCACTTATATGAGTTAGGGGTGTTGTTAACGGATAAAGACATAAAAACATAGTGAAAGTAATTATATTAGAAGAATAAATGATTGGTAAATATACTCCTGAACAGACAAAGTCAATGCAAATCCTGGAATTTCCTGTTGCTTCCTAAAATGTGCATGCAGCAGAGAAAAAAAACAGTGATCCCTATTTTCATGAACCAGTTGTCCATGGTACACAGTGCAGTCACCTGTGCACAATGCACAGGTTGTGACTATGTGTGCACATCCAGGAACAGGCATTTGTGGCACAGTTCGTGCCTGCGCCAGACTTGGAAACCAGGTTCGATCAGGAATACATTATCGATGGCTTTGTCAGGGGCTGGCATCAATCGCAGCCAATCAAATCAGCTTTTCTCATTCCATTTAAAAGCTGTGCACTCCCAACCCTGACGTAATGATGTTTCTTTAATTGAGAGGAAAGTCCAGAGCAACTTATTCCAAGTGGAAGCTGCTATTGTCTGAATGGTGGAGAGTCACATGGGGCAAATATATGACATCCTAAATATGAACATATGGCAACCCAAACTTCCCACAGAGAACAGATGGTGCGACTAAAACACTTTTTGGAGTTCTAAAGTGGTGTTTTGTGCTGTTTAAAAAGGAATGCAATCATGCCCGCCATATTGTCGGCATTTGTACTCAGATTCTCCAGTGCTATATTGATTTCGCTGAAGCCGGCTAAGTTTGCCTTCCAGTGGTTAAAATGAGCAGCTGGTGTTCACTGAGGAACAGCCAAGTTCAAGCTGCTATGAGGTATGACATCTGTTTAAAAAGAAAGTTACTACCCTCCCTGGTATGACTGTAGTTTTGACACACACACTTAACTTTCTGATTCTCTGGGCACTACACCCTGCACAATTCAGTTAGTCTTATTTTTCCATTTTCACAGTATTTCCATCAAATAATATAAGTAAACCAGTAGTTGGTCATTTATTTTGATTATACGGTGAGAATCATCTAAATTTGTAGTGATTTTGGTAACAAATAAAGAAAAAAGAAAAAAAAATCTGGCCATTATAGTAAAACATAGAAAAAAGACATGGACAGAACATGGTAAAGATTTTTGGGAAGGGGAAGCCCTGATGGGGTTCAGTGATGCCTTTAAAATGTTCTGGAGCTGTCTAAATGGCTTGGTAAAGTCCCCACGATGTCATTGTCTCCCGTACTCCTGATAATGTGTAGTGCCTAAGCATGATAACATGGTGCTCAGTAGCCTCCACAGCTGTAGCCAACCAGAGGTGTTCGCTTTGCAGTAGCCTGGTGCTAGTTATGAAAGATTTGCTACATTGGAGGAAATTGTGGTATAATCACAGTGAGCTGAAAATCTGGAACACACCTTCCACATTCAGTATAGTTTTAGGTGAATGAGTGTTCGTATGGCTGCAAGCATTTAATTTATTAAAGGGGAAAGACTCTACAAGTATTTGTGCATGACGGAGTCAAGTACTGATATGAAGCACCCTTGATCTAACCCAGTGCATACTCTGCTTTCCTGGAATTACTGCATTAAAGTGTGTATTTGATGCATAAAGCTATCTAGTAGTTAAGGACTTTATTTCAAAGTAAAACTGGCAAAAAAAATGCTTTTAATTTATTTGACGCAGCTCTGTAGCAGTTGAGTGGTTTACCATGTTGCCTGTTGTGTAAACCATACAAGGTACAGTCCATGTCTACGTGCAAGAAAACCCCTTTTTCCCTCAAAATGAAGTGAAGTGAGCTAGCACACACTATGAGATGCGTCCTTTATTCAGTAAAAGATAAAAAAAAATTAAAAAATGCTATTATCCTTAAACAATATATGCGGCACACTGTTGCCTCAGGCCTATTGTTTAAGTCTGAGGCAATACTGAGGTAGTAAGGCACTGCCAAACTACTGTATGATGCTTTACAAATTATTAAAGGTAATGTTTTCTTGCTCCCGAATGAATTGAAATGGAAATGTTTTTCTTGGCCCAGGTGTTGTCTGGCAAGCCTCTCTTAGCTGCCATGTAGGTCAGGTTTGTGCAATCCGTGACATGTGCTTGAAAAGTAATTATGGCAGGACAGGCTACATGTGATGTTACTCTGGATTTTCCACATCTTGCTAAAGCATTTTGAAGTTAGTGCATGGACCGAAAATGTTGAGATGAGCTATTCTAAGCAAACTGGCAGCACTCTGGAATTTTTTTAGAATATCTGTTGTCGTCCTCTGCTGTTGTTAAAATCCCATCAGGAAAAAGGGGCGTCATTGATTATCACACACCTGGATGTTTAAACCGAGACCTGACCATGCATCTGATCTGGATGTATGGGTGGCTCCTGTAAGACTAACAAAGTTTCCATCATTTGTACCGATTTTAGTGCACCTGATTCTATTTTTAGTGATTTAAAGGATGTGGGGGTTCTATACCTTCTGCTTTAAAATACTCCAAGGGTGTTCTATTGGATTCAAGTCAGTGGAAAACATTGGCCACGTCATGGTCTTCACTTTTTTCTTCTTAAAAAACTCTGATTTTTGCAGTGTGATTGACATCAACTACCTCTCCTACCAAGGTTCTTGAGACTGGGAGTCATCTTTTCATTCAGCATTTTTGGCATACAAGCTTGCATTCATAGTGCCATCTATTAATGTCATCTCCCCTGAACCTTTTTCACTGATGCAGCCCCATATCAGCAAACTCCCACCTCCGTGTTTGACAGGCGGCACAATGCAGACACTGTGGTTCTTCTGGTTAGGTTCAACCCCAAAACATGCTGGAACCCATCTACTAAAGAAAGTGCTGCCAAGACCTCTTTTAATGCACTTTGCCAAAGTTTAATCTTGCAGTTTTGTGCAGTTTTGGATGCACTGTGTGATCAGTCACATCAGTTTTTCAATGCACGGTTGCGTAAATAGCAGACTGTGCATGCTGTCATTTTCTTTTCAAGGACACGTCCACTGTGACTTTTGTTACTTGTAGTATGGCTCTTCCTATACCACTGCTGCACCTATGTTTCGCCTTATGTTCAGTAGCCTACTGATGCTCTTGTACCCTCTCCAGTCTTTGTGAAGTCCAGCAACCTAGTTTCTTACTTCAAGGAATTGATGACAGCCACGTGGAGCCATTTTGCATTAGACACAGCCCAGGCCAAAAGTCAGAAAGCTGTGGTGTTCACTGGTTGTTTTAAAACCTTGTTCGTGCAATTAGCCATAATTGGAAATCGCAGGTTTAATCACTTCTGTTGCAGTGGTTACAGGTAAACTGACTTTTATTACAGTGGTTACAAGTGTACTCACTTTTATTTCATTGAGGCTGTACTTTGGGGCCCGTATGGTCTACCTAAGCAGTTTGTTTTTAGTTACACATAAAATCAAATACCCTACACTTCAAGTTAAAATAATACAATTATTGTAAGGCGACACAGTTTTGAATCATTTTAGTGATATTGCACAGGGGTGTACTCAGTTGTGTTGCATATTGTATGCATTCTCTATACCTACATATAATATAGGTATGGAATACAGGAAAGTATTATAAAAGACATGTTGATGGTGTACCATTATATAGATATACATACTAGATACTTGGGAAAGAATTTTTTTTTTCAAAAACCCTACATGCAAACAAATCACTTACTGGTGCTGTGCAAAACAAACAAACAAACAAAAAAACCCTCCGTATTAAAAAGAAAAAAAGTAAATAAAAGTAGCACAACACTTATAGGTGGTGGTGAGGGAAGCTTTGAAAATCAGTGAATATGTTTGTTCCATAAAAACTTTGACAATTAATTCTTCATTGTAACTTCATGCGGCCCCATGCTCATTAGAGACCATGCATTCCTGTTTCATTAAATGCCTGTTCTTCGGAGAAAACTGAACAAAATTAGATTTTAATAAGCCGCCTCTGTTCCCTGGGAATAACATTATATTATTATGTGGAATTGCGTACTAGTGCCAGCGCAAATTAGCAAAAACATTGTATCATTCATACAAAATAAGCACTAACATCTCTGTTAGCATGCTAATGGCTGTTTTGGATTTGCTGTGGCATTTCATTGTGTTGGTCTATGTATAGTTAAAGGAATCTGGATTCTGCAGTGTGTCTGCATAATGGACAATTACAACTCCTTTGTAAGTGTAAAAGTACACTCAAAGGAATATTAAAATAGCTACAATAAAGGCCAACGCTGAGGTTTTGTTAACAGCTCAGTAATGTTCCCTTTCTAAATAATCATTGACAGCAAAGGAAAACTTCTGTATCATTATACAAAATAGTTGGGGTGGTGACTGTTCTTCCATGACAGTAAACAGTAATTTTAAGTTGATATCATCTTCAAAATTTGCCCAGTAGTTTCCTCTGCAAACAGAAACAGGTTGGGCTTTTAAAGGAAAAAAAAAATCAAGCCCATCTCTATTTAAGTGGTCATCTCACTTGACCTCTCTTGATTTTCAAAGTTAAATTTTAGCTGTAGTGTTCACATTGGAATAATTCTGTGCCAACAAAAAACTTCTCAAATTAATGCTTCTTCTGTTGGTCTGTCAAAATACCCTTGTCTCTTTCACTGTCCTATTTTTACTGGTGTGATGTTCTCTGACATTGCTCATAACATTCCCTAATTATCTCAAGACTCGTACTGCCACCCTCAGAGGATGTGCCCATGGGTGTCTCTTTGAATAATTAGTAATGGGTACCCTTTATTTCTAGTATTAAGCACATTCTTTTTATATATACTGGAGCCGGTGAAACCATAATACGAGTCTATCGTGGCGGTTGTTGGGAGTGAGAGAGGCCCGTCTTATATTACTGAATGTCAAGCGGCTTCTCTCTGTCTCTGAGAGAGTGACTTCAGTGACATTTATTCAAGCTTATTTGACTTTCTGTTTGAATGCTGCAAGGCAGCATTTGATTTGTCCTGCTTTTAAGAAATAAGCGCCTCCTGATTCATGCGTTAGTTCACTTTAAACTGGCATGTCTTATTCAGTGTAAATGTGTGCTGTATGTGTGTATGTCAGGCTTGGTGTGAATATGCTTGTCTGACTCTTATTGTACATTGCATGAAATGCCTAAAATAGGAGAAAAGCAAACTCAGAGTAATGTGCTTTCCTGTGTGTGGGCACGAGTGCATGTCTGCACATGAGATTGCACATGCGAGACAGTGTGTAGCATTTGTACTATGTCAATGGTCTTTTCTCACTGTAGTGCTGAATTGAGCCCATCTCCAGGGTGCAGCTCAAATTGATTAAATTTGCCAGGTAAGTTGAGGGGCTGACTTGAGGCTCCAAGCAATTATATTACTGTGTCTAAACCTGTTGTAAAGAACAGATTCTCTTGTTCTATCATGCCGCTGTTTTGTAACAAAGCAAAGATCTGTTGTCAAAAAGAACTACACAGCTCATAGTTGTGAAGAATGTGTAACCTCGATAGTCTGATTCTCCCTTTAACATACAGAATGTCAAAAAATGATATGTCTTTCCCATGAATAAAGATATCTAATTACACTGCCATCTATGTCAATGCTTCATTGGGGAGTTGAGTTATTTATTCTTAGTTTCTCTGTATTGGTATGTTGGTTGTGTGCACTGCTGAAGCATACTGTATACACAGAACAAGTGTCCAGAGATGTAGATGTTTTCAAATAATAACACATACGTGTTTTGCAGACACATATTGAACTGTATGTGGAGAGCTAACAAAAAAAAAAGAATGCGCTAAACGTGTCTCCTCATAGCACAAAGAGTGCCCTGGACATATGGCTTGATTGGGTGACGATACAGGGGTTGAAGTGCTGCATTTGTTCACCAAAATCAGGTTTAGAGTTTCTGTGTGGCATTGAGTTAACTTTATTTCCCCTTGTTAGTACACTGGCTGCAACAGGATTTAACAGGTTATTGGCTATAAAAACAGTCTCAGTGCTTTGTGGAATGGATCCCACAAGATATTGGAAATATTCTTTTAAGATTCTGCCCTATGTTGACCTGATTGCATCACATAATTTCTGCAGATTTGTCAATTGCACATTCATGCTTCCAATATCCCATCCTACCTCCTTTTGCTTTGTGACAGCATTATCACGCTGGAAGTAGCCATTAGAAGATGGTAAATTGTGGTCATAAAGGGACGGACATGGCAAGCAACAGTACTCAGATAGGCTGTGGCATTCAAAAAATGATTGATTGGTATTACAAGGCCCAAAGTGCCAAGAAAAACATTCCCTGCACCATTAAACCACCATCACCAGTCTGGACTGTTGACACAAGAGAGGTTGGGTCCATGGGTTCGTGCTGTTCAACACCAAATTCTGACCCTACCATCTGCGAGCGTCAGCAGAAGTGCAGATTCATCAGACCAGGCTACGTTTTTCCAGTCTTCGGCTGTCCAGTTTTGGTCAGCCTGTGCCCACTGCAGCCTCAGGTTTCTGTTCCTGGCTGACAGGAGCGGAACCCAATCTGATCTTCTCCTGTTGTAGTCAATCCACTTCGAGGTTCAACATGTGCATTCTGAGCTGCTTTTCTGCTCACCTCAGTTCTAAAGAGTAGTTATCCGAGTTAATGTAGCCTTGCTGTCAGCTCCAACCAGTCTGGCCACTCTCCTCTGACCTTTGTAATCGACTAAAATCACTGGCTGTTTTTTGTTTTTGGAACCACTAAGAGTAATCACTGGAGACTGTTGTGCTTGAAAATCCCAGGAGATCAGCAGTTTCAGAAATACTCCACGCCACGCTCAAAGTCACTGACATTACATTTTTTCCCCATTCTGATGTTTGATGTGAACATTGATTGACAGTCATGTCCTGTTTTTGCATGATTTTTTGCATTGCACTGCTGTCACATGATTAGCTGATCGGATAATTGAATGAATAAGCAGGTGTCCAGGTTTCCTAATGCAATAAACTCAGTGAGTTTATATGCAGTGTGCTTGCCTGCACACACTAGATGTCTGTACGCAAACTTTTTGGCTTGTTACCCCTTAAAATGAAGCGTTGTCTACCTGTGAACCCAACTTAAAGGTACCGTCTGGAGTTTTCTTGTAACCAGGAAGAGTGTGTATCCTTGGGGTCTAACATACTCGTTGAATGCTTTTGCCTCACTGTTTTCAGAACAGGAGTCTTTGAATCCTTTAAATCCTGCATTGTTTTTCAAGCATGGATGCACAAGGATACAAAGACTTCTAAGTTGATGTGCATTATAAGGCAGAGTAACTTTCTCTTTTCATATAAATTCATTAGAAGGAGTTTAGAGGCTTGAATAAGTGAAAGCATCCAGTATTTCACAAGAAAAAAAGCAAAAACTAAAGAGAACCTGTAAAATAAGTGGACATAATTTTGTGTAACAGATATATGTTTCCAATTTAGCCCTTTTTTTTAAATAATTGCTCAGGTTAAACTTGGCAGCCCATTGCAGGTCCAGACCTCCAGATTGGGAACCACTGCTTTAACGTGGTCAGTGTACTCTGTCCTTTCATATTCAGTGTCTCACAGTTGCTTGATCAGTCAATTTTGGAATCTTACGCCATCAGAAATCCAAGGCAATATTTATTATTCACCTGCATAATATAAAAATATCTAAAAATCGAATGAATAATTACAAGTCGACTTTTTTTGTAAATACCGAACATTCTACAATTTGGAGTCTTTTTGTTCCAAAAGACAGCCCACAGTCTACTGAGCAGACAGCTAATAAGCTGTGTGTCGCACACCTTTCCTATCCTTCAAGTGTTATGATTGCAGGAAGTCATATCTGTGCTGTGTGTGCAGGGAACAACTGGCCAGACTCATGCTAAGGGGTGGCCATTAGCTCTCTGCACACAGATCTCCCTGGAGCACCTGGGGAAGATGGCCAGCAGGCAGAAAGGCTGACTTTTAATTGCAATGAAAATGGCCGGGAAAACCTCCCTGATGGGGTAAATGGTTGGCCTGGTGACATGAGGAGGAGAGGAAGACTGAGGTGTCGTTGCGGTCTTGACAGGGGAAAAATGAAAAAGGACTTGAAGAGGCACTGCTGTAATGACAGGTGTCTGGACAAAAAGGCCATATTGACAGGGAGATGACACAATGAACTGATCAGTTGTCTGTTGTACCACACTATAGGAATCACATATTTTCAGCCAGAACAAGGCCGACCCAATCCAAGCCCAAGCTTTCTACCTACTCCAGGTTCCATTCCTTGCAGCGCAGGTCCTCATGTAACCTATTCAGCACTCTACCAACATGGCAATATTCACATTGGCAGATAGAGTGAGTTAAAGTAGTAATGACTGTACTGCTGCTGTGCATATTGACTTTTTTCCTCGGCTCCATAAAAGCATTTCATTATTACTCAGGTCTGAGCTCGTGGCTTGTGTTTTCCTCTCCTGGTGTGTGTATATTTTTAAGTAATCCCAACTTTTCGTAAGTACATCCACTTTGCAACTCTCTGGTCACTGATGAGAAATAAAGTACCAGTAACTGACCCAAAATCCACCGCACACTGAAAGCTTTTCATTTGATAAATTCAGGTAGCTTATCAACAACAAACGATAGGATAAATAATTTGATCAACACAAGTTTTTATCCAAAGATAAATTATTTTAAAGCGACACACTGTGAATTTTTTTTTTTTTTTTTTTTGCATTCAAAGTACCTGGTTAAGTATTGATTGCAAGGGAATTATTGACTGCATAAGTGCAATGATTTCTTTCCTAATCTAAGGGCTAAGATGCAAAGTAAGACCTATCACAAAACTGTTCTGATGTGTCAGCAAATGACAACACAGCTTAGTGTTTTGGTTTTGTTTTGTTTTTTTTCTCAGTTGATTTTGGTGATTTTTGTATTTGATGAGTAGCAGTATCAGCAATGTCATCAAAAACTTTTTTTTTTTCCTCCAATTGTTAGAGCCTCAGTGAACAACTCCCAGTGTTCCTAAATTGTCAGTATGCCAGTCCTCTCACATGACTCATTTCAAACTAGTACTATAGCTTTCCAACGTATGCATTAATACACATTTCAGCACTTGCACTGCCAATTAATGTAAATTAATGGGAATATTTGATTTTACACTAGGTTAAAATGTGGCTTTTCTCAACCCCCTCTCAAACCATGCAAACTTCGATTTATGGAAATGTTTAATTCAGATATTTAATATGGTATATTAGTAGTATGATATGTCTGTCTAAAGTTTTCTAAAGTCTAATAAGTCTGCTTTATTAAGTAAATGTGGAATTAAAAGGTCAAAACATATTCTTAATGGTTTTACGAAACCGAAGTATTGAGAGGGTTGTTATGGTAGGTACATCACGTTTGCTTCTTGGGTACTGCAAATTCTATGATTTCGCACAGCTTAAAGGGCTTGTTGCTCCTCTTTCCTCTTGTGTCATATGTGCAGTGTGCACACAGGATTTGGAAATTATTAGTTATTTCCTATGTTTTGCCTTGACTTTCCCTCGTCTTCTCCCTTCTCCTACTTTCTTCTATAGAGGCTTTTTGTCAGACTTTGATCGACACCCTGGAGGGCACACCTGGTTTGCGCCACATTTGGAGCACCTTCAAACCATTCTTGCTAGGAAAAGTCCTCTACACACCCGATACATCCGCTGCTCGCCTCATGGTGAAAGAAGTAAGTTTAGAGAGAAAAAAATCACTGCAATTACATGGACATCTTGCACTCGAAAAGTAGTTGTATATCTTGATCATATCAGTGAAAATTGTTTAATTGTTTAATTAAGATACTACTTTGTGTATATATATGAATATCCTGTATGCACGGGATCAGAATAATTACATTATATCAGTTTGAAGAGGCCTCCAGTATGGGAATGAAAAACATTGGATGTCACAAAACGATGCTACCTTTGGAAGAAAAGAAAAATAGTTGGTCTGGAGGCCTGTTCATGCAGTGTGATGAGTGTAATGTGTTATCATGACATAGCATTTCTCCAAGACATTAGCATCATTGTGATGAGTGCACAAGCAAAAAAAAAAACCACAGGCAGGCGGTGAGGATTTTGCATTTAGAATACATTATGATTGTGAGCAAAATCTGCCCACTTCACAGCAAGCGGCCCGGTGTTGGCGCAGGAGGTCCTCTTCACACCAGACATAGTCAGATTGTTTACAAGTCAGTGTTCAGGGGTAAATAACCTCAATTACATTCGTCTCCATGGGGGGTGGCAGTGTTACAATGTGATGAGTTCCTCGAGGGATTAGCTGAAATGTGCAGATGTGGAGTACTTTCATGTCTGAATTGGCTCAGAGCAAAGAGAAAAGGCTCAGTGGGTATGCTTTCAGTTAGGGAAACGTGAGATGAATATGTTATTAAATATTGTTTTTCTTCTTGTTTCAGGCAAATAGCACATTCAACGCCTTGGCTATGTTAAAAGAGCTCGCTGATTTGTGGGATGAACTTGGGCCACGTGTCTGGGATTTTCTGCAAAGTAGCCCTCAAGTGAATGCAATAAGGGTAAGATGGCACTGAAATGCACTTTAAAAAAAATGACCCAAATCACTGTAGCCCTTTTGATTTTTTAGGTATCCAGAAAAGTTTAACACCTTTTTTATTGTGACGCGTTTGAGAGAATGAAAAAAAATTCAATAATCTTAAGAAGTTACACTTACCCAAATTGTAAACATGTAATATAGAGTCAATTTTACCTGCAGTACTTTTGGCTTTAGATAATCTCAGAAAGCAGCTTTTATATGATGCTGTGTCACATTAACCTAGAATACAAACTTAAAGGAATAGTCCGACATTTTGATGTGGGAAATACTCTTGTTTGCTTTCTTGCGTTTCTTTCTTGAGTTGGAGCGATCCCACTCTCATATGACGTGATAAATATGACGCTACAGCCAGGAGACCATTAGCTGAGCACAAAAAATTTGAAAAAAGCAGAAACAGCTAGCCTGGCTCCACCCAAAGGTATAAATCTAACCCAACAGCCCCTCTAAAGCTCACAAATGAACTAAAGAATGTTGATTAGAGAGATGCATCTTTTATCTGCACAAAAAGTGCAAGTGTAAAAACAACAATATGTGGTTTTATGGGGGATTATTTGCTGGACTTTTTCCTGGTTGGTTGCAGTGACCACTTAGAGCCTGGAAAACTCACACTCACTCCAAAGCTCATCGTGTTCAGTTTTTTTTTTCAAAAAAATCCAGTAATGGATTTTTTCTTTACCGGGCTAGTCTTAAAACAACCTTCTTCACAGTGGCAACCTTTGAATGCACAAGGACATAAAATCCTTCAGCTTCCTTTAAAAATCCAGATATTTTTCAGTAACAATCAGTAACAAATGAAAATAATGAGCCTTATATATATATATATATATATATATATATACGCAGATGAGAATATGCATGTCATGTACATCAGTGCGTTGCACCTTCAGTTAGATATGGAAACCGAGGGAAGAAAGTAATTATGGATAAGTGCAGGATAATTTTCATCCTGGCAGAAAGGATTATCTATAGAAGTAGAGGACATGGACTCTTTGCCACCACTTCTCTCTCTCCTCCCCTATCCTCTTCTCTCTCTCTCTTTGCCTCTTGCCGTATTTCCTTGACACTGACATTACTCCAGTGTCACTCCAAATGAGCTTATAGGCAGCTGGAGGGAAGCAGACATTGGGAGCTCCATATAGCCAGGGTATTCATTACCCTAGCCCTAACCTTTACACAAATGGGCCAGCAATCCTCCTTTGTCTTCATTTTCTCCCAGCCGAACTCTCCCTCTCTCCATCTCTCGCTATGAAGCTGGTGGCCTCAGAGGTTTGTCATCTTCAAAGGTTCTTCAAGGTCGCAGACATGTTTTACGTTGATGGACCAATTACCATCACCACCACAACTACATTTGAGGGAAGATTTAGGGTACAGAGCTGAATAGAGGGACATACTGTACTTTAGCATGTTCTCTGAAAATGGTATAGAAATGAAATTGGTAGAAAATATTTTTGACATAACTACCAATGCCTTTACATAGTGTTAACAAATTAAAGTTGTAATCTTTAAGATATCAGTCCTAGTTGATTTGGCAACACCTGTAGTTACTGTGGTAAGAGAAAGTATGGTTTAATACTACAAGTCCCAGAATTCTGGAGCAGCTACTTTGTCAGAAATACAGCAGAAGAGCACACAAAGACACATTGTTTTAATAGACAGTCAATAATCTTTTTTCATCATGCCATGAGCAAATGCAGTCTTGACTTCATGTTGCACATTGCGCAAGTAGTTTTTTTTCACACAACAGCAGGGCACAGTAACGTTGGTTATATTTCTGAGACATTCCAATGTAACTCTTCATCTCATAGCTCACTACGACTGTTCCTTCTTGTTCCATTAATCCTTAGAATATTTAAAAACTGACCCGCTGTCCAAGAATTCAGAAAATGGATGTTTTCTGTAGGTGCGTTTTTTGATGAACAATCGCACTTAGCGTTAACCATGGTGACTAATACATTGCATTTCCGGCGATTTTGTTCACACTAAAAGCCACCTTGTTTCACCAGATGAACACTTTTAATGTGAAGCAGCAGTAGGATATGTCATTTGCATTAGCAGTAACTTACAACTCTGAAACGATGTAAAGAGAGCATACAGTTAATGCTCAGGCTGTTATTAATAAGAGAAAATTACAGTTGATGACATTCATACTTCATTTCCATTGTGCATTTGAAGGAACTTTAATCCAAAACTGGAATGCTGGAGCCACTATAAAAAGACTTACAAGGAAATATAATATAAAAAGAGGTAATTACTTAATAGAAAACATTAAATGCCTATTTCAGAAAATTGCAGACAGTTAAAAGTATCAAAAATGGAGTTTGAATTCACCAAACTGATCCTTAAAAATCTTAAGGATGATAACTTTAACTAAATACATTAATTGAACATTTACATCATGGACATTAAATTTAGAGTTCCCATTCGAGCAAATGTCAAGACTTGTGCACTATCGTGTGACCTGTCACCCATAGTATGTAAACATTTAAAAACATATAGATATGAGGAGCTGTCACAGGCAATTTGCCATGGAGGATCTGATTCCCTTTCTTTATAAAGGCCAGCAAATACATTTCCTTTCTTCACTGGAAGACCCTGTCATGACAAACAATTTCATTTGACACTCGACCAACAAGGTTAAATGGCACTTCTGCAACTCTTTGGACCAAATGCCACTGGTCATTAAGCCACATGTAGACGTAGCTGGATGGAAAGTTCAAATACTGAGCCGGTTTAACAATCACGGTCAGTTTGCTAGCATGACTCTGCTACTACCATTTCAAAATGACTGACAGATTTAAAAATACACACATTTTTGATGGATCATGTCCTAAATGTAGCACCCACTAAGATGTCCGTTCTGATTTTTTAAAAGGTCACATGCAGCATAGCGATTACTTAATTTGACACTTTGTCCTCCGGTTAAGCAGAATTTCATCAGAAGTGTTGACACTGAAATGCCACCGAGAACACTGGCCAGAATATATCTGAATCTCAACTCAGAATTTCACACTATAGAGGCCCCGTTCTCAATTGACGTACATTGCCCTTTCCTCTCCAAAAGTCAAAGTCCACATTGTCCACTTTTAATTGTGAGCCATTCACAGTACATTGACTTGGAATGCAGACCAATTAGACCCTACTATAATACTGTATGAAGATTATGTTGGAAAAGTTCTGACCTAAAATTACAAATGGTATCGAATGACTGATTTAAATAACTTTTTATCTCAGTGGTTTTAGATTCTCTGTCGATATTCCATTGTTCCATTCCATTCAATTTTAGTTTATGTAGTAACACTGCCATTACAGGAACAGTGTCATATTATTAGTTGATTGTTAATTTCACAGCAGCAGGAAACTATGCAAATACTGGGTGGGAGTGAGGGGAATGATTGTGGATACTAAATAGAGGGTAATACATTTAAACCAGGTGGGAGTAAAATTATTATGCAAGAGGTATTGTTTGAGGATCTTATAACCATTTATTTCTCACAACAAAAATACGTAGACATATTCATGTATTGTACATATGTAGGGCTTAATTACTGTAGTAGGGTTATATTTACTCCCAGATTAGCATATCATCTTTAACGATTCATTGCATGATTAATGTATTTGCAGCTTGATCCATGGCCTGAGATGACTGGAAGAGGCAACACATACATGTTTCTTATCATGTTAGTGAAAGGAATTGAGAGGAGGAAATCTATTTTCCTTTGTCTCTTTTGTGTGTGTGTGTGTGTGTGTGTGTGTGTGTGTGTGTGTGTGTGTGTGTGTGTGTGTGTGTGTGTGTGTGTGTGTGTGTGTGTGTGTGTGTGTGTGTGTGTGTGACCAGTTCATTGGGTATGCTCTGTTCAGCAACTGGAGACAAAAGCTGCATCTCCAATTGGGAAAAAGTGGTTTCTTGGGTCAGTGGTTAAGGTTAGTGTTAGGTTAAGGTTAGGGTAAGAGTTAGGGTTAGGCAAGTAGTGGTTATGCTTAGGGTTAGGGTCAGTCTCCAGGAAATGAATGTAAGTGTATTTAATGAACCCCAAAGTGACCAAGGTCAACGCTTAGGTGTGTGTGTGTGTGTGTGTGTGTGTGTGTGTGTGTGTGTGTGTGTGTGTGTGTGTGTGTGTGTGTGTGTGTGTGTGTGTTTGTGTGTGTGTGTGTTTGTGTGTGTGTGTGTCTCTTTCTGTTCACGCACATACAGTGGGGACCAAAGGTCTGAGACCACTCTCACTTGAGTGGTAAAGCGGTTTCAGACTTGTGGACCCCACTGTATATACTACATGTACTATGTACATGAGCAATTCTTGGCTGTGAGAATAGTTGATGTGAATCCCAGAGCCTGAAGTACAGCATTGCCATCTATCTTAACGCTCTTAATTAATTGTGCATAAAAAATGAATGTGAGCTGCACCAAAGAATAAAGCTGACCTCCCTTGCTTGTTCTTCTAAAATAATACACTGTGATTTTAAAAAGGTTTGGTCTTCATTCAGATTCCATTGCATTCACGCCTCAATAATTCTAGACCTCTCACAAGTAACCATCGTAACTATAATTAAACCTGTCTTCCCTTCAAAATTAGGCTTTGCTGGGGAACCCAATGTTTGCTGCTGTCCTCAACCAGCATCTCAATGGCACAGGACTGACCGTTGAGCAACTGGCCAACTTCCTGTACAATGGGCCTCCCGAGGATCGTCCACCTGGCATGCCACCCTATGACTGGCGGGATGTTTACAACGCCACTGCTCAAATCCTGAAGCTTCTCTCCAACTTCCTTGGTGTATGTAATTATTTTGTCCGTGCTTTTATTACATGCAAAGCACCTCATGAACCTGGCTTCCAGCCTGCTTATACATCAGAGGGCTGTATTCTTCTGTAAAGTGAGACCTTTGATTCCAAAAAAATTAGCTGTTCTCTGACATTTAGGAGTTTTAAAATCATAATTCTCACTGGTGAGGATATTGACAATACATATTTATTCTGCCCTACCACCTTTTTTCTTTTAGCCACCCCCTTCAATGTTATTTATCCGAAGCATCTAAAATTACCCATATGGTCTCATTGATGCCAATAACTAAGTGCTGTATGACCTTTAAAGTTCTCAAACAAAATTGTGTGAAACATTTTTGAAATTATTAAGAATTCTTTTCTGGGTTGTTGGTTTGCTAGAAAACAGGATCCAGGTAAGCTAACTTTAGCCAAGCTGAGCAGTATCTTACACTTTAAATATAGATGACAATTTTACTGTATTTTACTGCGTCAATGGCAATTTCCCAGTCAGGATCTGTAAACAATTTACAGTGTCAGCTATTTAATTCCCACAAACACATTTACTTACAGAATTTAGACAGTGATCTCGTGAAAGTCCTGTGTCCTCGACGTAATTGCAGCACTTTAATTTTCTCCCATATCTTTCCGTTCACGGCTGTCACACACTCTGGCAGAACACCAGGGTTGTTACAGAGTGGTGCAAGTGGGGTGCTTTGCATCTAAGACACAATGTGCCCATATTTAGCACAGTGCTTTTTTGTTTTTAGCTCTTTTGTAGCTGTGTCTGTGCTCTGCTGCTATTCAAAAATCAAGACCTTTCCAGGTGACAAGTTTCTTGTTTGTTCACTCTATCAGGTATTGTGTTTTTTTTTGGGGGAGAACAAGCAAAAAAGACTTTGGTCTTTTTATTCATTAAACGTTAATATTTTTGATTTAGCAGACTGTCAAATACAAAGGAAGCTCTGTCACTTCAGTGCTTCGAAAGGAATCATGAAAAACATTGTTATGGGCTTACAGTGAATCTGTAATGGCATCTAACAGAGTGGTATCTCTAAGAACGAACACACAGTTGACACTGATACATTGATCTTTGGCACAGTTTGCAGCAGAACCCTTCTTTCTCTATGTTGTGTGATAGAACATATGTAAAAAAAAAAAAGCCCACACACACACACACACACACACACACACATGAGCTCAGTCCTCAGCCAGATATCATGGCAGGTTGGGCTCTTGGGGATAGCCATACATGGCCAATGAAATTCCAACATAATACAATCTATTTTCTGCCCTTATGGGAATTGCATTGCTCAAAATTGATGCCAGGATAGGGACAATTATTAGACAACCTTTGATGTGGATGTGTACACCCTTGTCTGGGTGTATACATCTGTAGGGAAATAAAGAGCTTCTTTCAGTCTAGGGCTGAAGAGTATAAACTGTCAGCATTGACAACGCAGTGTAAGCAGGTGCAATATCCAAAAGGATATCCATATTTTGCTCTACAGAAAATGAAAATTACAAAAAATTGCTTTTCCATATTTAATCTTATAGAGAGATATCTTCAGATATCTTCATCTTCGGTTCAGCTCATGATCAACATAAATTACCCTGGTTTAATTTATTTTTTAATCACTGGAATTGCATGCACTCTGAGTAACCAACAACAATCCCTCTTTAGGGAAAAAGGATCTCTTTAGCATAAATGGAACTACACAAGCTAACATGAGTCAAGTGTGCAGACGCAGATACAGCACATAGAAGGGATAAACTCCTGTATGCTCACATTACTAATTTGTGTCCTTGAAATAATAATCTCTGTTAGCAAATTATTAACTCAAGATCAATACCCAACAATCTGTGATTGCTTTATGAACTGACATGGCCTCTAATGATGGTGTCACCAGCATGAACACTAAGAATCAGGCTGCATTTCTTTAGTTGCACAGGCACAAATTAGATCCACAAACTGCTGTTTCACTGCTGCGCTTATGAAGTGCCCCAAAATTTAATAGGATTATGCAACTGATGGTGGAATTTATGAAATTTATATTAGAATAGCAATAGTCAGGTAAACAGCATACCAGGTCATTATGAAGGTGTTCATGGCAGCAGCAACAGTAGTAAACATTGCCATTACATCATCTTCATAACCCTTGGAATTAAACTTCATTACTAGCTTCAGATGACACTAGTCTGGTGCTTTCTGAGGATGTTGCATTGCACTGCAGTAATGTTCTGCTTAAATATCAAAAGCACTTGTTTAATTTCTGGAGGACAACCTTACTGTTTTGTATGATCTACTATAACTCCTGAAGTCTCACCTACATGAGCACATTAAGTTGATTTGTAGTATCTGATGTCTTCAGTAGAACTGATTGCTAGCACTCACACAGCCTTTTGACCAGCACATTGGCTAGTAACTTATCATATATTTATAATGTCATGGAGATCCACTCATGTTAATACTCTCATTTAGCTGTCTGCAGCACCGGCACAGCCTCGAGCAAGCATGACACAACCACGGCCTCACAACTGTATGCGTTGCCCTCGATGTTCCTCTGAATTAGGCCAAGATGGGATTGGCAAACTGTCAGTGGGGCCAGTTTCTCAGTCCGGAGCCGGGGTCAGACTGTTGATACAAGACAGCTTAGCCTTAACTGCTGGCCCAGTTGTTAGAGGCAATAACAACAACAACAACAAAAAAATGCATAAACATGTTTTCACAATTTCTTCATGGAACTCCATGGCTGGTAGGACCTGTAGTGACCTGTAGTGCTCATGTAACCATTCCACTACTGTGATATCCTCAATGGTATGTACTGAACAAATGCTGTTATGATATTCTGTTTCCCACCATAGCTTGATATAGAATACAGACTATATTTTTTTACCATTTCTCCCCCAAATTATTACAACACTGAGATGTCTGGACAGCTGTCAGGTGTGACTGCCTCCCAGGATGGCTAGCTCATTATCGTCTCATGAAACAGAGGGACAGGGCTACAGAACAGGGAGTGCTAGCGAGGCTGTATCTCATTTGCTTGTCTCTGCTGAAGCCGAAAACATTTCCTACCGGCAGCTCCAGATAATTTGGAACTACACCCTCCGTGGTGATACTTTTGGTTAAGTCTTCATCTGCCACTCTGCCAGTGAGTTCCTGCCTGCGTCTTTTTTATTTTCTCTTCTGTGGATGCTAAAGATTTATGTAAAAAGGGAATGATTTGATGTAAGACGATTTCTGTATTTGTTGACAGTGTTTAGATCTGAATAAGTTTGAGGCAGCCCCCACTGAAGGCCATCTGGTGAGCAGAGCACTGGAACTTCTGAAGAATGATACGTACTGGGCCAGTGTTGTCTTTGAAAACCTCCAGCAAGACTCCAGCCACCCCCCTCCTTATGTCAAGTACAAAATCCGCATGGACATCGATGAAGTAGAGAGTACCATCAAAGTGAAAGACAGGTATTTGACTTAGCTCAGTCTCTCTGTTGAATGCAAATAAGACTGTTATCACTTCTATTAAAATACTACATTTACTTAATGAAAAACTAACCCCTCTTTTTTTTCATACTGACTTTTCTCATCGAATAACGTGATATTTTGGGGATCATGCTTATTTGCTTTCTTCCTGAGATGTCAAACTTTGTGTTCACTGTCTAAAAACATTAATGATACTCTGGCAGTATGTCTGACTACTTCTCTAGTCAGTAGCTCTGACTCTTTTTATTTGTAGTTTCCTTGCCCTTTGCTAAGACAGATCACGGTGTGTCTGCTTTTAATAAGGTTATGGTCTCCTGGGGCCCGAGACAAAGCCTTTAATGACCTGCGCTATATATGGGGAGGCTTCGCCTACCTGCAGGATATGATGGACCATGGCATTATACGAGCGCAAACGTCAAAGACCCAACCCCTCGGTGTTTTTGCCCAGCAAATGCCATACCCTTGTTTCGTGGATGACGTGTGAGTACAAAAGCTTTTATCTGTCAGTCTTGTGATTAGAGGAAGAGGAAGGCGGTATTACAGCAATAAAATTCAACCTGCTCTGGGGAGTTGCCACTCACTGCCACCACAGAGTTGATTTATGGTCTTATCATTCATGTATGCACTTCAGATTTCCCTGTGGAAACTTCAAGATGCTCTCTTATTTGTCAAACTCACCCTTAGTTTAATATCGGTGTTGCTCTTTTGCTAATGTCATATGCTATCACTGATCACAGATGAACGGACTAAGATAGGGAACTCCTCTCATAATGTCACTGTTAAAAGTCAATAATAAAAATGTAACATCATTCAGGCTAAATGTAATCATGAAATAAGGTTCAGCAAGGGAAAAGAAAAAAACTGAAGGCAGCAGGGAGAGAGTGGACCAAAACTTATCGATTTTCGTCAAACCACTGGAAATTCCTGAATAGTTGATGGATGCTGAAATATTTAAACAACCACCATGAGTAACTTCCTTCCTTGTATTTCCAAGGTATTTTTTTTTTCTGAACAAAGCAAGCATACCATATCCCACGTCTCAGGTAGCTCCTTCACATGCAAAGATTGATAGCAGCACTCCATCTGTGTTGCGTACCCATCTACTGATAGTGTGCACTTCTATCGTGTTAGATCATTCACCTAGGGACACAAATGATGTGGTATCACTCTGAATCTTCCAAAGCCAAGATTTCCTCAGAGTCTGGGAAATTACTCCCATCCACACAGCATTATGATCTCCATTAATAAAGGAAAAGCCCAGTGATGCCATCAGGAGAAAAGATAATTACCAGCGAGAATTCAGTCCTGCAACACAATGTGCCCCTTTTAGTAGACACAAAATATTCACTCCCCATGGGAAACACAATTCCAGAGATTAGGGACTTAATTTTAAAATATTATGTGTTTGGGGATAGCACCTAATTTACAGTAAAGCAATCGTCAGGGGGTGTTTGGCTCAAAATACTTGAAGAGGCCAAAGCAAAAAGAAGGATGAAAATTATGACTTCTTACTGAAGATGCATTTGTGCTGTTGATATCTACGAGCATGCCGTTCCTGAAATACATGTTTTGAATAATAATGCCCTAGGCTGTACCGTATGTTTGTCTCGGAGAAATACGAAACAAGAGAACATCTGTGTAATGAAAACCATATTCAAAGTATTGTCCTTATTGATTTCGTTTTAATCCTTTGGGTTTTTTATTGATTCTCTATGAAGTGCTTACTTCCCCCTGATCTTTATTCACATAGTGGCTTCAAAATTAAATGTAGCTTCACTGCATGGCACATGGCTACAGTTAACCTGGTTTAAGATACAAATTCAATATTTGTTCTAACTGCCTAAGTGGGAGCACTTGGTTTGGCATGTCAGGCAATAGGATACTTTTAGAAGTACTAATTGGAGGGAAGTTGAACTAAATACTGCACCCAGTGGAGATATTCATCTGAGAGGAATTTTGGCATTTCAAATTAACTAAGACACAAAATCATCCACTCTGAATAGTAGAGAGAAGACATACTGCAGATGGAAGATGACTGGCATCCCCACTGTTGCCTTTTTGGGCATTTTCTTGCATGCCAGTTTTTTGTTTTTTTGTTTTTTCCTTTTTCTTTTTTTCCCCAGTACAAAATCAGCCAAAACTTAGCAACAGATTCCTCCATATGACAGTAATCCATAGCAGTTTCAGCTGTGGGATGCTCCACATTCAGCATGCCACCTCTGAAATCAGTTTTCAAATAAAAAACGACTGCTTTCCCTGTGTCGCCATTCACCTCTCGTTGTTGTGATAATGAGCTGAAATGCAGTCATGGTACAGCTTATTTGCTGATGCCAGCCATGTTGCTTCAGTGTCATCTTTGTAAAACAAAGGATTAATAAATTACAGAAGACAAATGGGAAACATAAAGCACCACAGTACCCTCTGTCCCTCCACCATTTACTCTTTTGCTTCCTAGCCTTTTGGGCATTTGTATAAATTATTAAACACTTGAAAACTGCTATTTCAGTCATAAATAATTAAGAGTGAAATCATACAAAGGAAGATGCGCTAAAACACAGAGACGCATGACAGGGAAGAGCCTTGGTGGTAATTGTTTTCATCTCGAGCTACGTTTTGTCAGCCAAAAGGAAGGAAAGAACATTGTGCATTCAAATGAACATGTTTTCTTGTCTGCTGTAACTGCTGTTTCTCAGTTTAGAAAAAGGTCTAATCTGACTTTAAAATGTCATTGAAAAACGTCACTTTAGATTCTTTCAGATGCATCATTAATAATATAAAAAAGTTCTCACCCTTAGTAATATGAGATGAATGATATATATGTATATAAAATCAATGGCTAGAAAGTACTTGGCCACATAAGAATATGTGGTGGCAGTTGCAGTTTTACATGCAAAATATAAAAGGTTTTTAGCAAAATTAGATGAAGTTTATTCTTTGTGGAAATTGCAGGTAAATTGCAGTGATTTGATGAGCACTTTTTACCATATATTTAGGTTTGTATGTTATGTAACACTTGACTTTACAGAAAATATTTTGACAGAAGCTCAGGAAAACTTGCCAACAGCACCATTAGTTTCTGTGAGAAGACCTTATCATCACTCTCTTTTTTATCTTTGTTCTGTTCCTTTCATTTCTCCTTCACTGGTAAACCTCAGCTAACAAGCCAGTATTATCTGCACTGACCCAACACCCATCAACACCCCTAACATCACACCTGCCTCTGAAATCATTTCCTTTTCACCATCCTCATTTCCCTCCTCACAGCTTTTGGCTGTAACTTACCCGACGAACTAGCGGCAATCTGGGCCACTTCAACCGCAGCTGACCCTGTTGGCATTTTGAACCAGAGATAACCAAACTGTATTAGCTCCCACTGTCTTTGTATTCACATTGTGCAGAGGCGAGATATGACAGTGTGGAATAAAGCTTGACCCCTGCGGGGCCTGATAGCACGTAAACTGGTGCTTTATCAGCGGCCTCTGCGTCATCGCACGTTCCTGAATCAGAGGCATCTCTTGTTTGGATCCTGAGGCTGTGCTCCCCAGCATTATGTCTTTCACATTCGCTTGATGTGGGATCTAAGGCCGCTTTCAGCAGTACATAACACAGGCACGCAGTGGACATGAGGAATATTCAACTCAAGGATGTCTGAGGGATATGCTTCTGTCCATTTACGCTAGATAATTAATCTAATGTGTGCACTGTTAGTAATGAGAGCGGGTGCAATAGTTGAGAATGATTCAGCTCATAACAAGCAAAAATCGGCTGTGGATGTTTCATGTTTATAGCAACATGATGTATCAATGACATTAGAAAATACTTCCTGTATGCGTCCCTGCACAATAAAAAAGGCCCCTTTGTAGTTTACCCGAAAAGGGCTTTAAGTACACTATAATTCCAGCTTGCATTAGAGAACATGCAACAGGGAAGGGAACGGGGGAGCAATCACATGTACAGTATAGGCAGTACAATTTTGGAGATGGTCATTATTAACTTTTGAAATGGTCAGAATGCAGAACCTCAGGGTTTAGCCACGGACCATGTTGGTTAGTGCTGAAGCTGTGTTCGCAGTAAGAGCTGTGCCTTAATGAGTTTGTATATTCGTTCGCTTGGTCCCGTGTGACACTTGTCAAGACCGGGCATTGTATAGGATCAGATTGAGGCCGAATGGCAGACGCTTCGGTGTTCACACCGCCCAAGCGCACAAGGTGCTGGTTAATTTCATGTGAAATCGGTTTGCAGCATCGAGTTTTTTTCCTTTGCATTTGGAATGTCAGAATCATTGTCTGATATTCTCAGTTTACTATTTAATCATCTGGTTCACATCTCTAAAGTTTGGCTGATACAGCTGATCGCATATTGCCTTGCAGAGTGCGGAGATTCCTGTCACACCAGTTTTTGAGCTGCATGTTCAAAACTATATGTTTGTCGAACTTGACAGAAGGAGTGCACTTTCAGCTGAGTGCAGCTTTCAGAAACCTGGAGAACCTTTCTAGCCAGTATGAACTTAATAAAACATGACTCCATACCTTTCCTCAATCTCTTATATTAAAAGCCTTCATCCAAACCAACTAAAAAACTATTTTTTCATACCTGATTGAAGAATTGATTCTGGCTTGTTTGTAAAATGTCATAAATATAAATAAATATAAAATATAAAATACCAGGTGTCTGATATACGCATTGACCATCACAACGATGTTTTCATGTCATGACCATAGCGTTGTAACTGACAGTAAAGTGTTCAGGGATTAAACCTGTGTTCTCAAGTCAATTAATTGTCGCTCTGTGGTGAAAAACCACACACATAACCTCCCTCATCACAGACTGTGAATAGGTTTGAGCTGACTATGAGAAAGTTAAGACAAAACCTGCTCTCGCCTCTCACAGGTTTTGACCCCACTTTAACGTAAGTCCGTAAAACTATTGTACTTCCACAGTGAGCCGGACCTGAGGAACTTATCATCAGTTTGATGTCAAAGAATACATGTAAATGTTTCTTTTTTTTTTTTTTGTTTAGTTTTTTTTAATTTTTAGGATAGGCTATTGCTGGAAATAGTGTTGATTAAATAATGTTTCTTGGTGTTCACAAGTCTAAATTTCTTTTATAAAATTATTTACAAAATAGTCAAACATTACCAATGAAAGCAGTGCATCACTATCAATGCTGATCAGTTTTCATAATTTTTCCTCTTTTGCTAAATGGACAGCTGAGACATATATTTTGAAATTGTACAATAATCTTTAAACTCCAGCTGTGTCTCAAAACCTTGCCTCACTGTTGCTTAATGGAATCATACTTCATTTTGTAGACGTGAGATTGTGGTTAGATAAAAAATGAAAAACCACGACATAAAGGATCTCTTTATGCCATAACCACACGTGCATCTCTTCTTGAGCAATAATTTGTACAAGCAATGAGATAACTCCCATTGAATAATAAAGCCAGTTCCCTTCAATGAATTGCTCATTTGCAGCCAGCTAAAAAAAACTCAACGATATATTTGCTCAAAGGGAGACAGGAAGCTTTTTTTTTTGTTTTTCAGCATAGTACACCAACCTCTGGGGAGGCTTTGCTCTACTATCTCTTGCTTTACTGAGAAATCAGTCTTCCAGCTTCCCTAAATTTAGGTCACGCTGCCTATGTAACTGGAGCCCTGTAACACAGACCCGCCCGGAGTACTTTTACTTAAGCACCTTTGATCGATCAGCAGATGTTTAATTCAAGAGCATCTGGTGGCAAGGTTGTCAGTGTCAGACACGGTGTGCATGACTGATCTCTCCTGCTCCAGTGCTAGAAGTCACAGAAGGAGTTAACTCACTCTGGCTGTCAGCTGTTACAGAGATGTTAGGGTAGAATCGGGAGCAGATAACGCCAGAATTAGTATTCAAATTGATGCAGTTGCTACCTGAGGCTGCTTACCTCCCTAGGAAAGGTACTAATGTATCAGGTTCACTGGTTGAAGTGTATTGATTTGGTGATCTCGTCAAATCTCTCAAAATTTCAAAGTTCAAAGAAAACATTTTATTTATGTAATCTTGTGGGGGACTTTGGTTTTAGTTGGTCTGGGTCTCAACTTTAAGAAACTCTTTTCTTGCTGCTTTAAAGGCCTTGTTTGAACATGATCCATCCCATGAGAGCAGGGGAAGTGTCCTTGAAAACAAGCCTATCTCTCTCTCATTCAAGTTCTTATATAACTGCACTTCCTCCGGGAACTAACTTCATCTCTTTGCCATGTTTGTAAGACCGTCCAATGCTTTAATCATCAGTTGATTTCTTGACAAAATTGTCTATATTAAACAATGTTTTGCAAAGACTGAAACTAAAAATGAATTTACATGTACAAGTGATGTTTTGCCTGTTACCTGTTAACTTGGCAAAATGTCAAGTTATTCACTGAAGTGAAAGCTGTTGCAATGTGATTATAGTAAATTAATTTGCACCTATTTGAAAATAGATGAAAATTAGAAAAAAATAATTACTGCTTCAAAATTTCCTTCGGAAAAAGGTCTTATGCAGGGGTAACTAGAAATTAAGTAAAGTACATATTTGAGTGAACCGTTTTTACTTGGCATGAAGTTAGTAAGGCCTTCGAAAAATAACTTGTCCGGAGATTACAGGATAAATTTGTTCCACTCAAGTGTACTAGAATTGTACTTTGATCAGTTGTTTTTGTAAAATTGCTTGAAAGAAGAGCATCATTCTGCCAGTTACTGCATATTCAATTAAGGCTTCATCTATATAGCTGTACCGAACAGTGCTTCGCTTGCATTATATGCCCAGTATTTATGGAATGCAAACATAAGTGATATGGGAAATCTATACTTTGTCAAAATCTATTTGATATCTCTCCTTCACTATTTAATAAAGCAAAGGAAGCACTTTGTTACATTGACAAAGGAGAAGTTATTGACATGGCATTTTGGTGGCATTATGTTTAATATCCAGTTATTGTGTTGTAACAGAATCACATCATACGTCATCTCTTGCATGAGGTGCAGCACTAAATGGTTTGACTGAGCTGATGCACCAAGTTTATGAAGGATGGCCTGTGTGTAAAAATGAATATGCCGGGATGTATTCCATTAATACATCTTGGATTGTGTTGATTGTCCGTCATGACTGTAATATTTTCAGTATCTCCAAATTGGTTTCCATTTCCTTTTACTTTACAAGCGCGTGTGCAAGTTTCAATTGCAAAAGGCAACCTTTAAAAGAGAGTATGCATGCAAAAGCTGATTCTCTTGATATATTTCCGCACGATCATTTGATAAAGAAGAGTGGTGCATACACAGCAACCTTTTGAACAGGAAAAATTCAGACAAAAAAATTATAGAAGCCACACAGTTTCCTGAGTCCCACAATATTTTTTTTTTTAATATTCACTTGCAGTGCAATGTTTTGATGAGTCATAGATCTTAGATCATAGATTAAGCACATTTCATTTCATTGTACAATCATGAAATATATAATGCTAGAATTTCTGAAAATATACATCAGTACTTATCGTGTGCTTATGCTGTAGGTACTAACTTATAATCATTCTTGCGTGCATATGCTGTAAATTTAAGCTTATGTATGTGCAATTTGCACTTGTTACGTTGTTATGTTTTTTTGTGGATGGCAGTTTCATGTCAGTATAGTGTTATACAGACAGGTGTTTCTGTTATTTTTTCCAACCCATTTATGCCAATGAGAGTAGGCCAAATATCAGGAACAACACTCTGTGTAATGCAGTGCAGTTCAACACCCTCACAGACTACATCCTGAATAATGATCATTAAGTTGAATCAACACCTGTAAAATTGTTTCAAATAAACATAAGAACCCTGACGAAGGAAAGATTTATTGCAGGAATTAAATATGAGAGTGCATTAGTTTAGCTAGGTGCACCTAATAAACTGGCAACTGAGTGTTTATACGCAGGGAAAGTATGCAGTAGAATAAAAACACACTAGCACCCATCTGGCGATGTTGCGTCCATGTCAAAGACTACTTTGTCCATATACATTCCCTTTGCCAGCGTGAAGTCCTGACCTTTTCGATTGCTTTCCTCAACAACCAGCTTCATTCAGAGTATTGGAGGCGTCCTCCCTATGTTCCTGGTGCTGGCCTTCATGTACACTGTGTGCATGACCATCAAAGGCCTGGTGCTGGAGAAGGAACTCCGGCTCAAGGAAGTGCTGCGTTCTGTTGGCATTCAAAATGGCGCCCTTTGGTCTTCAAGGTTCACAGAGAACATTGTTCTGCTCACGGTTCCCTGTTTGCTTATAAGTGTCATGGTTAAGGTCAGTAAGAAAGAGTCGCTCAATGGAAACTATCCAAATACAAAGCATCAACATGTGAATATAATTCGCGTTTGCTAATGTTAAATGCTTATGTACTGTACATTTCAAGCATTTGCAGCCACATCGCTGTATGTTGCAGAAAACCACTAAATATTCTTAAAATAATAGCCACTGACATCATTTCACATGAAGTATGTAGTGGTGTGTTCAAAATTTTTAGCAATATCAAAATTTTGATTTTTTTTTTTTAATCATTGACTATACTGCTTGATTCTTCTAGTTATAGTTCCACCTAAAAACAAATCAAACCAAACCCAGAATATACAGCAAAGCTCATCTATGCAGCAGGACAAAGAAAATAAGCATTTGACCAAATAATCTGATGCTCCTGTGGGTCATTCAGGTCAGAGAATTGTTCGTGCTTTGTGTTTTGGTATGCTTGATGTCGTTAATCATAACCAATTAACAATCACAGAATCAAATCATTACCCCTGATTCTACAAATCAGCCTTCCTGGGCTAATTAATTGAGCGTGCAGCCAAAGCTGCAATTTAGTCAAATTAAAATCACGTCAGTAGTATTTGTCCTTGATTTCCTGTAATTGCATCAACTCTTCCTCTGTGCCATATACAGAAAGAGGGCTTGTGTTATGTAATTTGAGGTGAATTTGGTACTGTATATTTCCATGATTACACTGAAAATTAATTACCTTCGGCCACTGGAACGCTGTACACTATATTACATTATGTCAAATCCAATTTGCAGGGTAATAATCGTAAGTGGGAGGAACAGTGGTATGCCCAGGAACTCAGGAATATTCAGGGAGGGGCTCTGCTGTGTGGTCTAAAATACCCTTTACAATCCGGAACTTTAGGTTTTTAATATACAGTGCTATGATTTGCATGAAAGACGTTGCTGTTGGGTTACATGAATCAAATACAAACACATTTTGCCGTTTATTTTCCGTGCTGACCTACATAAATGTTTCCCCCTCAGAGAATATTTGAACTTGAGGCCACTTGTCAAAGCACTGTATTTAGATTTACTGTATCTAATATTTCAACAGCGTTTGAACGCATGCATAATGTACACAGGCTCAGAATATAACAGAACAGCGCCTAAGACAACCATAGTCTATCTCAGCATCACCAAGCTTATGATGTATAAGGCACTGCATACGCAATCATCCAATGGGTCTGACAATCACTGGAATAAGTTTGAAAGACAATACACAATCGAATCAATGCCATTAATGGAAAATGTAACAAAACATACTTATGTACAGTATGTGTATTGGCATTTTTCTCATTTAGTAAATGTCTATATACTGGAAATATGTTTTAGTTGTTGTTTAGTTCTTTATATATTGATCCCTATGTTGAATCAGTCATTTAGTGGGATGTAATGCTCTTGCTTATCTGTTGATATTATCCTCTGCTTAAGGATCGATTAGGAAAGAAGCACAAAGCACTGTTATCACAAAAGGGAGACCCTTCATAACATAAGATGTAAAAAACATTTTATTGATCTCTTTTAAACAGAGAACATCCTTCAACGACTCCTTGTTTTGTAGGAGCTGTTAATGAAATAAACAAGGATGGTAAATTTAGATCAGCCTAATCAATTTTTGCAGTTTAATTGGTAAATGTGGCTGGTAAATAAAAACTGATATTTGAACAGCTGGGTGGAATGTAATTTCCCATCAGCCTAATGTGTTTGCAAGCCATCAACAATTTGTAAACATTAATAACAATAAATTGAGTTAGTTGAGTGCCTTGGAGGAGCAACTGCAAGCACGATGTGTATTCAGATCACAAGCCCCTTTTAAATGATAATTTCACAGCCATTTTCAGCACATTAATAATAATAGCAAATCAAATGTAATTATCATAAGGCTGTATCTGGATTAGGTGTGACAACAACTAGTTTTGTCATCTGCACCTGAGTCTTCTGCCATTTTACACTTGTTTTCTCTTCCATAATGGAGGAGGTAATGCATTTATAATGTGGCAACCAGGCTGTCATACTATTTTCACTGTTCCCACACTTGGCTCCCATCTCAAACCAGCTGAATCAAGGCGTTTGACAAGATCTTCTTTACGAAAACTAACACCGATCAGCGATGATCAATACGCGTCACATCAGTAACGGTCCTCTCCCGAAGAATATGCCCTTGTTTTGACGACAGAACGCCACCTTCCAAATGTTTTGTCATGCCAGCAATAGGTCATTAAAACTTGATTAATTTGTTGTGCAACACTCGGCGCGGGGAGAAGAATGCAAATGACAGTGCCAGAGACCACCTTCACAGTTGGAAGACAGCTATTGACATCTCATCAATCAATTTACTAAAAAGAAATAAAAAGTGCACGTTACTGAGCCAGAAACGGCCAGTGCTGGAGCATTGCATGTACATTTACTCAGGAACTGTATTTAAGTGTCCTTTTGAAGTACTTGTACTTTGCTTGAGTGCTTCCATTTGATCCTACTTTATACTTCTACCTAACTACATTTGAGGGATAAATGTTGTATTTGCTACTCCACTGCATTTGACAGCCTCAGTTACTAGTTACTTTTTGGATTAAGATTTTCCAGAAAAAACATACAGTATAACACAAAATATAATGCATTTTTATAAAACAAGCTACAAACAAATATAAACTAAAACTGACAAACTACAATATCAGCTACAGCTTATACTTTCCCACTACTACTACTATAAAACAATAATATGACATGTTTCTATAATTGATAGAAGGCCTTCTCCCTGCATGATCAGAGCTTTTACTTTTGATACAATAAGCACATTTTCCTATTGATAATTCCACACTAACTGTATTTTTCCTTGGTTGATATATATATATATATATCCCCCCCCCAGGATTTTTTTGTCCAGTATATGGGCCATTAAACTTGCACAGTGAGAATGTTCAACAGCCTTAATGAATTGGTACAAGAAACATTTAGCATAACACGTGGTATATGTGCCTACTTATTGTTTTGGTTTTATGGGCACAACTTTACTGTTTTGGTTCAATCTCATTGCTCTCATTAGCACTGTCTCCAAAAGCAGACTGGTTCTTTTTTGCAAAAAAGCACTGATGAACCCGCTGTATGCTGTCTGCCCAGCACCAAACAGCAGACAAACACAAATGGTGAAGCAATTAGCGGCTAAAGAGCCAGATATTTCCTTTGGGAGCAGTGGAAACCAAAACAGACCTGAAATGGAAAGTGAATATTGGACTTTCATTTATCAGGTGGCCAGAGAGAAATCTCCAAATGAATGCTAATGTTGCTAACATGTTCCCCACATCAACTTCATAACATGTCAGCATTGTGTTTAGAGCTTGTTGCTGCTGTCCCCAAGTGGCCAAATGATTAGTTAATGCAGCAAATTTAAACATCACCCAAATTTGACTCAACTAAAAGCTACCGAAGGCCCCTTCTTAGGCAAAGGAAAATGCATAGAGCCCATACAGCACCATAGCTTCCACTGACCTGGGATGCATAGTCAGATCCAATCAGAATACAGGCAGATACAGATTACATGTTAATACCAGGTTTAAATGAGGTCATTGTCTTGTCTGGTCTGGCTCCCTCACCATTCAGGTTTCTCCGGTCTCTGGCTCGCTCGCTCCCCTTATACATGACGTTAGCCTGGATCTACTCTGTGGCCATGATCACAAAGGGTATTGTTGCTGAGAAAGAGGCGAGGCTTAAGGAGACAGTGAGGATCATGGGCCTGAGAAGTGCCATCTATTGGCTGAGCTGGGCAGTGTCCGGTGTGCTTCCGCTGGCTGTCAGCGCTGTCCTGCTTGCCCTTATACTGAAGGTGATTTCAAAATGATTAAACAGTGATTAGAAAGAGAACCCAACACTACTTTTGGAGAGTTTTGGCCGTCAAGCCTCATAAACTAATGAGACTTGTTTTGTTTAAAATAATGAAAATGTTGATCTGAAGTGAAACCTAAGCACTAAAATTATGTAATTTTACTTGACGCTATCCCAGTCACACTTGATAGTTAATTTAATCTGTGCAAATTTGGAAGGACATAATCTATAACGAACATTCATACAGCTCCACGTAACAGTGTCCTCTAGAAGGTTTTTAATCATAATTGCGTCCATTACAATAGCACCATTATTCTAACAGTTCAAGTGTCTCTTTGAATTAGGTTCGGAGAAGACATCAGCATCATGCTGTAATGTGGGAGAATGGATGGATTCATGAGTGGCTCTCTAAAATTAGAGAAGGGTCCTCCTTCAAACTGGCAGAGTAAAAGGGTGACATATTTAATGACTTTCAGATCATGCAATTGAACGTCAGTCTGTTGGAAAAATGTTCAGGTATATCTGATATTTACCAATTTCAAACCTTTTACTCAGCCTACTGTCTTTTAAAAATCAGCTAATTTTCTGAATCCCCCTGTTTCCTTGATAATGAATCAACCTTTTCTCCCAAACCTGAAGGAACTTTTTGATTGTTTTTTTTTAACATGAAATTAGATGTTCACATTTCTGTCTTTCTCCCATCTTTCATTCATTTCTTTTGCCACAGTACGGGAAAGTGCTGCAGTACAGCGACCCCTCAGTAATATTTGTCTTCCTGCTGGTGTTCTGTGTGACCACCATCACTCAGTGCTTCTTCATTAGCGTCTTCTTCTCTAAGGCCAACTTAGCAGCAGCGTGCGGGGGACTCATCTACTTTGTCCTCTATCTGCCGCACATCCTCTGCTACGCCTGGAGGGACGTCATGGGTTTCCGGGCCAAGGTTGCTGTGGTAAGTCCGTCTGTAACGCTGACATGGTTTTTTAATATTTTCCCCTGCTCTTGTCATACACGAGGGCTGGCTTAGTTTTGAGTTATATTCCTAGGTTCTGTTTTTGCCACCATGATCACACTTTGGCGCACTTTTTTTGTTCCTTCTCCGTTTCCTGTTCGTTTTAAATCCAAACAGGCACCAGTCTGATTTAATAGTTGCTGGTTGTTACGAAAGGAAGTAAATTAACTCAGTGTCAATAATAACTGTCATACATTTGTTGTTATTGTCTGAACAAGTCTCCTGATAAATAACGTGTGAGGTGTGTGCCTCCAAGATGAATCGAGGGTCCAGTGAAAATTAAATTGCAACATAAAAGCACGTAGGAATTATTTTAAATATTCATGCTGTCACTTGTTCTGAAAAATTTTGGCACTGAGTTGAGCAGTTTTGTTAAAACTGAGAGAAACATGAAACATTTGCATAAAAGAAGAGACTACACAGACAGACGCTGAGGAATCTGGGGATTTTCTCCTATCCTCTAAGGGATAAAGATAAATAGTTCACCATTGCTCAACTTTCAGTGTAGCCTCTTTGTGTGACCTTTACAGCAGTGCTGGTATCATTTGTCCTCAAGCTGTCCTTTCTGCAGACAAAGACACACAAAATCTTGAATCTTCATCGTTGTGAGTGCGAGTGCATCTTCCCAGAATTTCAATCAGGTCATGTTTTTTTTGTTTGTCAATTATGCAGTATCAGTTGTATATATATATATATATATATTACAATGGCACCTGGCAGAAATCACTTCTTGTTTAGTCTTTCATCCTCTGACACTTTGTAAGCCTGGATTTTGCCAACGAGCAATGCCAACATATCAGGTGAAATTGCTTATCTTTGAGTAAGTCCTTTAAAATTATGTCATTCGTTTCCTTTAGGAAACTCTTCAGTCCATTTCCTTTTACAGACTGCATGCAGTTTAGGTGGGCATTTTACATACTGTATAAGGAACTGCAAACCTTATTTAATCTCTACACAAAGTGCCATTGCTGGGTTCTCCTCTGGCACCGAGATTTTTCTCCCCTGCTCCAACTAGATGGATAGCCCTCTAGCCCTCTAATTAGCATGAGCAATGTTCCTCTGACCAAAGCACTATCCAGTTCATCCCCACACTTTATCAGAGATGTGTATGTGTGTGCAGAGGTCTCTTTCTCTCTTACAGCTCAGATGAAACTACATCGTGCCGCAGCATACAGATTCTCCCCCACATTGTCCTTGATAATGAAGTCTTTAATCGGAGCAGAATTTCAAAAGATCACCTGAATTTATATGAACAGTTTTTGATTGCAGCTCAGTGGTAAAGGAGAGCCTCAGGCAGTGTATCAGAGGGCCACTACAAGACAGGGTATGGTCACAATCCAACTTCATATCTACTGTACTTTGACTATTTTTCTCCCTGTTTTACCTCCAGTTTTTAATAAGGTAGAAACAAGAGAGAGCCCAGAGTTCTTTTATGTTCTGGAAAACCTGAAATATTTCCAATTAATCTTTCAGTCCTGGAAAAGTCAAGAGGAAAAAAAATGTCATTCCTGCATAATAATTTAAAACTTTGCTGACATCAATGAATCAATCTATGCTTTTGCATCATCTGGCAAGTTATTTGTTCAGAATGTCTTTGCTGTACTGTGGCTCTTAATATGATTTAAATATGGGCTGCAGCTAACAGTTATTTTTGCGTTTAAACAATAGCAGACAGTATAGAGGCAGACAGGAGAAAGGGGAGAGAGAAGGCCCTCAGCCAGAATCAAACTAGGGACGTTGCAGTTATGAGCTGACTGCTTTAACCATTCTATTTTCGCTATCACAATCCCCTGATTATTCTCTCAATTAAATGATAAATTGTTTGGTCTATTAAAATATCAGAAGAAAAAAAAAAATGCCAGCATAATTTCCTAGAGGACATCTTCAACTAGCTTGTGTTGTCTGACCAACAGGCCAAGAACCCAAAGATATCCAAACTGCTAATCCTTACATTTGAGAAGCTAAAACAAGGGAATGTTTGATATTTTACCTGAAAAATGACTTAAACAATTATTTGATTACGTAAATGGTTGCCAGTTTCCCAACTATCGACAAATTGACTGATGGACTAATTATCGCAGCTCTAGCCTCCTTTATGTTTTTTCGAACTTCAGTTCATTCTGCGAAACACTTTTCAGACAGACTCTGTACTGTGTAAGACTTAGAAATGACGACAACAGTTTTTAAAGGAAACTTCTTCAGACAGAAACACATTTGTCTCTGTTTTGATCCCTGTCCCTCATTCCAACTCTATTTGTCAAAAAAATGACCTGAAAAACGACGTTTTCAAAAGAGCAGGAACCCTGATTACCTTTCCTCTTAACAATGGTCTTTGACTGCAGCCAGCTGAATGGTGGCTAAATCTGCAACAATGACAAGTGTTCAATAGAGGGGGCTTGTCTGCCTCCCAACTCATGCCCTTTTCTCAAAAGCCAAAGGAGTGGCTCCTGTTGTTTGTCAGCCGTCCTTACAGAGGTCAAGGATGGGTGCCCACTAGCCCTGCTGTCACCTCTCATCTACTGACTGACTGTCGATTACTTAGCAGTAGATGACCAGTGGAGGACAACACAGGAAGTTGCCAGCGGTGTTAGTCGCCAGGCTAGAGGTTTGGCGTCGCTGCAGAGCATTTCAGATTCTGTCCCTGGTAATGTAGCAGTGGGCAGACAGTATCCATGATGGCTCGTCACTGAAGCTTCAGCAACTGCTTCTGCCGGAGTGAAAATGCGGTGAGCAAATGAGGCGTGATAAAACAGCTGGCAGGCAACATGGCAATGCCGAGTGATAGGCCATGGCAGATGATGTCTCATGGGCAACACATCATTTGCAATTTCCTACTGTATGAAAGAGCCAACAAATCTTAGTTTGCAGCACACACATTTTAGTCTCCATCTTTGTTCTTGTCTAAATTGAAATTACTCAGAGATGTTCAAAGGCAACACAGCAATTACACCAGCTGATGTCTGTGTGGATAATGTTCTTCTTTCTGCTGCAATAGTTTACCAATCAGTTACTTTATGTGTTTTGATGTGTGTGGTAACAGTATTCTCTCATCACCTGAATTTAGTGATCAAAGGATGTCACTATACAAGTATGATGAAGTATTCTTTGAGGCTATGCTTCACATATTTAAAAGGAAATTTTGGGAAATGCACTTATTAGCTTTTTTGTCAACAGTCCGATGAGAGGATTGATAAAACTCTAGTGTCTGTATGTAAATTATGCAGCTAAGACCAGCAGCCCGTTATCTTAGCGTAAAGACTGTAAACAGAGGGAAACGGCCAGTCTTACTCTGTTTAAAAGTAACCAAATCTGCCTACCAGCGCCCCTAAAGCACAGTAGTTAACACTTTATATCTTGTTGTTTCATCTGTACAAAAGCTGTAGTGTTAAAATAAAAATTCACTGTTTTACAGAGGGTTAAGAGCCAGATTGTGTCTCGACCAGGACTAGATGCCAGACAGCCAGCTGAGACTGCGGGAAATTAGAGTCAGGCTATCTGTTTCCCCCTGTTTCCAGTCCTTATGCTAAGCTAAGTTAACCATCTGCCGGCTCCAGCTGTGTATTTAGCGTACAGACATGATGAGCGGTATAAATCTTCTCATCTAACTCTCAGCATGAAAGCAAATGAGCATATTCCCCAAAATGTCAAACTACTCCTTTAACTATGGCTGTTTTTACTTGCACATCTTTCATTCCCAGAGTTTATTGTCATGTGTGGCCTTTGGCTACGGCTGTGAGAACTTTTCCAAGTATGAGGAGCAAGGCATCGGGATTCAGTGGTACAACATTGGCAAGAGTCCAGAAGAGGGGGAACGCTACACATTCATTGTGTCCATCATCATGATGCTGTTTGATGCTGCTTTATACTGGACGCTCACCTGGTACATTGAGAATGTCTTTCCAGGTATTGATTATTGAGCAGATTTGTACGCTATCTACTCTTCATGTCGCCTGAGGAGGTGATGCTATATTTAAAAATGGGAAGATGCTAAAATTTGCTGCTCTATCTTACTGTTCTCGCATGAGATCCCTTCACCTGGCCTAGCTTAAATCAATAGCCAATTTCTGCTATCCTAACAAGCTCGTCTTAATGCTTTTCTCATCGACTCTAATTAACGGAAGACAGGAGTTGTGCCAGGCTGTCAAGAGGAAACCTACATTGTAAAGTACCATATTCCCTCAAGCCAGGCCGTTATTAAAATGTTAATAATGTTCTCCACGCTCAATCCCAGGCCAATATGGAATCCCTAAGCCATGGTACTTCCCTTTCACTGCGTCTTATTGGTGTGGGGGAGCCTCGGTGACTGACGCTGACCCCGGTTTGTTGAAGGATTCCAGCGAACACAACGGTAACCTGCCATATAATTTTCAGTTCTCTCCTGCGATGTGTAACGGTGGTGTAACCCACCCAGTTATTATGTGTTTGTCAGATTCTCAACAGTTCACTCTTGTACTAGTGGGACTGTAGTTCTGAGAGGAAGTGCCAATTAATTGGGATGGGTTGCAAACAAACATTAGCACATAGGGTGATAATAGAGCTTGCTGCTTTGAATGGGGGAAAAAATGGTGAGTTTCAAGTCAGGAACGGGAGGGAGCTAAAGCTGGCTATTTTTGTCTTTTAGTGAACAGCAATGTATTCATTTTCCTTTTTAACCATATGGCATTAAGGGAATATTCACATACATAAGTAAAGAGTTTGAATTTAAGAGGAAAAACAACATTTTGTGTTTGTCAACCATATTATTAAGAAGATATCATGTTTTATTCCAGTCTGTGCAAATGTTACTGATGTAAACAAATCTTTTACAGCATTGAGAAATATTACCAAGTATGATTTTGTTGTTATTTTGTGTTAGTCCTCATATTTCTTGAAGAAGAGCCACCCCTTTATGTAAATTGGAACATTGTTTCTTCAAAAGACATTTATATCTTAGATAAATTTAATAAACTGCTTTTATGCTGGTTTCTCTGTGTAGATGTGTGGGTGTTGATGAATGTATGCATGTGTTCCCAAAGAATATCTGGAAAAACCACCACCCAATATGAAAGCAGGGGTCTCAATCCGCAATCTTGTTAAAATCTACAAGACTGGAAAGAAGCTTGCTGTGGACGGACTAAGTGTGGACTTCTATGAGAATCAGATCACATCTTTTCTTGGCCACAATGGAGCTGGAAAAACAACCACGATGTGAGTTGCATTATCTATTTCTCCCATGCTTTGCCACTTGGCTCAATGTTCATGTAATTTCACAGGGTGCAACTAATCTAACTTGTACACAATGCAGACTGTACTGCTGCTACATTAATTCAGTGGTCAGTGCTTTCAAAGAGTGACATCTTCTGAGGGGACATTTATCACACAGAGTCAGCTGTTGTGTTGATAGCGGCAGTTATCTAATTGCTGTTTAAAAAATAGTGGGGAGGTACGACGGGGTTTAGGATGACAGCAAATAAATGAAACCCAGTGGCCCAGAAAGAATGAGCAAGGGAGAGAGCATGTGATGAAGGGCTAAGGGCTGAAGGGAAGACATCCACTCTGAGCCGCTGTGATGAAACATAACAGCACGGTAACAGAAAGGACGGAGGAAGGACTCTGTCACACACTACTCCGAGTAGATGCATGCACAGAAAGATATCAGTACCTATCTATCCGTGAGACTCAGTGTTACAACTGAATTTGTTTACAAATCCTGCCTTTTTGTTGGTATGCAGATGTTTTGTCCTAACTGGCGCTGTTTTTATCTTTTGCACTGTTGTGTTGTGGTCTTCTTTGTGGTGGTTGGTATTTTTTCCGCTCATGTTAGTCAGTAATTAATTCATTATGAATGAACTCAGACTGTATACAAGTTAATGGGGATCGATATGGAAAGTCGGTGCTACAAATGGTCTGATACTGCAGTACAGTGCAGCTTCCATTTCTCAATATTTGCGACAGAAAAATCTTTTCTCCTACTTTTGGTAGATTGAATTAGAATATGTCGGTGAAATTGGACAACATGTGTATTGACAAATATGTTTAAAGGGAGCTGGGAATTATTCTAATTCACCATTATGTTTTACACAATGCTTCTAAGTTGCAGGAACTCTCCTTTACCTTATGATTATTATTATTTATAATTGAGATGATTTATTATGAGGCAAAAATCGACAACCCAAATCAATCTCCAAGCTTAGTAATCAGGATATTTGTGTCTTGTTTATGTCTTTTTTCTCGGCAGGTCAATTCTGACAGGACTGTTCCCGCCTACATCAGGCACGGCCCTCATCAATGGCTATGACATCCACACTGACATGGACAGCATCCGGAAGTATTTGGGAATGTGCCCACAACACAATGTCTTATTCAATGAGTGAGTGAATTAGGCGGATAGCCATTCATCCATGTTCTCAACTGGCCATTAGTATAATCATGTTTTGCCTCTGGTTTATTATACTAAATAAGTAGAAAGGGGGAAGAGACCATTACAGAGCAGTTTAATTGTATGTACAATGAGGGCTCAATCTCAGCTTATTTTTCACATCAACACATCATTATCCCTTTACCTTTTTATTTTACCAATGAAATGAACTTTGTTCACTCCGTCCACTAAATTTCTTCTAATAGCATAATTCCCGGCTATTTTTTTTTTCTTTCACCTTTAGAGTCCCCTCTATTTCTCTCTCTCCACAAACTGCAACTCGACACCAGTTCTACATCATAATTATGGCTTAGCACCTGCAAATTACTTTCATTAATATTAATCCCAGACAGTCAAAGAATCTATTTTAAATAGAGTTAAAATATTCATGCAAACATTGAGGTAGACATTAGGACGTATTATTTTTCTCACCTGTGAGGCAGTTTTGATAAAAATTTAAGACTTTTCTTTACTTACTGTTCACAAAAGTTCAGTTACATTGGAGCTGGATAATCTTGGAAAATGCTTTGATGTGAAACTTTGGATATTTCAAACAACTTCATATGAAGAAGTGGCATGGGATACCCTCTTTGGTCACTCATGCCGCCTCGCACGTCAGTCAAATGGGTGTTATGATATTATTTTCACCTTTCCAGGCTGACAGTGGAGGAGCACATCTACTTCTACGCTCGGCTGAAAGGACGCAGCAGAGATGAGGTGAAAATGGAGATGGACCAGATGATTAAGGATGTTGGTTTACCACATAAGCGGAAGGATCTTGCTAAGAACCTGTCAGGTGTGTCTGTATGCGTGTATGTTGACATCTTTTGGATCGGTGTATCACAGACTGCCTGAATGAAATTATGCAGAGATGTAAATTTAGTTTTTTGATGTGTGCATCCTGTGCGTTTGGTGCATTCATATCCCCTGGGAAGCAATATCATCTGTAGATTATCCTTTCTATTCAGGATAAAGATGCCCCATTATACAGTTCGGCCGTCTCAACATACACATGCATTGTACCTGAGTGTCACACATTGTAATTCATTGTCTGAGGGGCATGAGCAAGTCCTGCTTGATAAATTGGCCCCAGTCACGCATTGCTTGTGAGCAAAATCACTGAAATATGACTTTCAAGGTTGATCTATGCTGACATTTCCACTACATTAGCAATACATTGGATGCATTTTGAAGAGCTGGCTATGAGAGGAGACTTGAATAACCCCAGTAAGGTGTATCTACTTCCCTGCCATCAATCATTTTGCACCCTGCAAAAGGCATAAAACATGGAGAGGTACATTTCAACAAATGTATTCCATAATCAGTTCCCAATATTGTGTCCAAACCTAATGCTAACAGATGGTTGTGTAGGATTTTTTTCACTGATTACAGGCAGAAAGTCTACTACCAGGACAAAGATGAGTATCCATTTTATTTCAGCTGCAGTTTTTACTTTTTTTTTTCCCAGCACATTTTCAAGACATAATATATTACTAAGACACCATAGCTAATGTATATTATTCTGTCTTCCAGGTGGCATGCAGCGGAAGCTGTCTGTGGCTATAGCATTTGTTGGCGGCTCAAAAATCGTCATCTTAGATGAGCCTACAGCAGGAGTGGACCCCTATGCCCGCAGGGGTATCTGGGAACTGCTGTTAAAGTACAAACAAGGTATAGGATCAGTGGTAAGAACGAAGACTCCACTAGAGGCTTTGAAGTCCCTTATGTTTGCAGGATTGACTGGAATGCATAGAGCGCATGTTACATCTGATTCAAACCAAGAAACTTTCCAAAAGTGAACCCGACTCAAGGTAAACTTTTAACTGACGAGGCTCAAATGTGTCTAGTATGAGAGCTGTTAAGGTAATGATCCATCTAGAGCAGCCTGCAGAATTTATTTTCTTAGCCTTGCTCTCTGTGACACTCAAATGTGGGTGGAGAGAAATCGTAATTTGCACTGGAACAGATTGAAATGCAAGTGACGACAAGTGAATCCAAGAAGCTTTAATTGACACTGCTATTTAACAGAGTCCCTAATTGTCTGCCATATCAGTTAACTTGTCACTCTCTGGCCTTATATACTTTGTGGTGGCTAGTGTCTGTAAGCAGGACATGGACATTATAGTAACACATTCTCTCAGCAGATGTCTAAATGTTTAATGTGCATTGAGTGACATTCTGCCCCTCACTGTGTCATTAGCTTCCCTCTCTCTCTAATCAAGCCCTTTCAGTCCAATTGGGAGCCGGAGATAACTCTGTTATAATGAGAACACCCACATTCTGGCTGGTGGAATGAGTCATGTTTTGTGCCTCTACAGTCTTGTTTTCACCACGGTGTTGTAAGGTTTGTCATTAAGCAAAAAAAGGCTACAGGCAGTCTATTTGTATGAAAAAGCTAAAGGCTGTAATTGGACTTAATATTGTGGTTCTAATTAACAGTGCAGGTTTTTCACACAGACAAGTTGACCAGATTGCCCTAAGAGGGTGTTGTTTTCATTAGGTTCAGTAGGAGCTTATTTGATTGATGACAGTTCAAACTGTCATAAAATTGCTCAAGGTATGAAGAAACATGGACATACTGTGCATGCACTTGTAGTTTAAATGAAACCCTCGGTGTACATTTAAGATGAATATGCTTTATTTATCTTGTAATAAGTAGAGTGTTCATTAAAATGCTAATATGATGGCATCAGATCTTTGCATTTAAGGTGGCTTTTAATGTCTCTTTTTTCATGTGTGATTAGAAAATCGCCATAGAAGGTGAAGATTTAAAGTAAAAATGAGCAAATTATGAATTTTTAATCATTATCCATTACTGGAAGTTGATTACTATTAAATTACCCCACTCATTATGTTATAAAAAGTGGGCCTTGAGGATGATATTCATATAATGGATTTTAAACATTCAGCTTTGTGCCTTCAGCCTTGCATGTTTTTGCTGTGACAGCATCATTTTTTATCACCTAATTATTGATTATAATTGATAACTTTACCAATTTACAAGCCTTTTCTACTGCCCTGAATGGCTTTTTTCATCTTACATAGCTCTTCTAGTGCTATAACTTTAGTTGCCATGATTATAAAGTAAAAACATTAACATTCCTCAACTTGGTTATAAGGATTTAATTTTTTTTTTTTTGTACAGTTTTGAAATGAAGTAAAGTGTATTTAAAGAATAATATTCCTGGCATGAGAGAAATTGTATGCAGTTTGTTGATTTCATTACTGAATTTAAATAATAAGGCTAGATTGAATGTATCATAACAAATGTGAAAAATCCTGTCAATAGGCGAAATAGTTTTCTTCCTTCCAAATACTTACTTCAAAGTTACTGACGAAATGCAAGTTGGATCTTTATATCATTTCCATTTATTGTGGACTCTGATTGCAGTTGAATGCATTTTTAGAATTTCTCTGGCAATTGTGAAAATTGAAGTATGGCACATAATGCCCCCCCCCCAAAGAATACAGATTATTGTACGGTTGAAACCAGTGTCGCAGTATGTAAAAATCTGTCAGCCATTGTTTCTCATATATGATCTTACATGAGTTGTTTTCATGACAAAAAAAAAGGCATTCTGAAGTTTTTTGGGGGGGAAAAATGCAAATGAGTTAAAAATCAGACCTTTTCATTGAAATATGATGTAGAGGATGGAGGGGAAGACAGGAGCAAGCTGCAATCACTCAAAGGTAGTATTTGGAACATCAAATAACCTTGAAAAATACTGACCAAGAAAAAACTTATTTCAACTTGTGCAACCTTCAACAAATAGTTACATATTCCTTGCAATAATCGCAATGTCTGAGTTTCAGTTGTGTCTATCAACAGACTACATTCAAGTGTTATTCAAAAGATTTTGTAAACAGTTCACAGTTCCCTTACAGTGAACCATACTTGGCATTGAACATGCATTGCAAACCCTTTTTTTAAAAAAAAATATTATATTGGGTTGCTTTTAATCAAAACTACAAGCCAATCTTTTTCTTTTAACTCAGTGGAGAGGCTGTAAACTGCAAGGTAATTTTAACATTTATTGATTTGAATTATTTGCCACAAACAGCATTTAATACAGTCCAGTAATTCATCTTACCGATGTACATAATATCTGTCCAGCCTTACTCAACCACTGTGAAATCCATTTCTATCAGCTTGATGTAGAGGGAAGGAAGCTGAATAACAGAGGCGAGATTTCCAGCCTCACTTTGCTGTGCGTTGTGCGAGCGCGACCAGTTTACCTGAACACACCCACCTCCATTTGATATATTACTTTGTGCTGTAATGCACCACAACACACTATAAATCAGTATACCTTTGTGGGCCATCTGCAGTCCAAACACATTTATTTTGCTCCCAACTCACAGATGATGCAGTGCGTTTTGATTATTATTTTTTCCTTGTAAACCACAACAAATCCCCAGGAAAATCATCTATGAGTTTGAGCATCCCATACAAAATGAGCTGGCTCAGTCAAACTAAACCTCATGCGACCTCCACAACCCACTTCCTTCATAAGCATAGCTCTTCTCCCCCATATGTTAAATTGACTGGGTTGTGGGCATTCATTCAACTTGAGCATTTTTTTGAGTTTGTATATAGAGGGATCCAGACTTGCTTGGCATAGCATAAGGCAGCAATACTTAAGTGAGAAAGGATGGATTTAGCAGCTCAGCTGGTGGCAGGGCACAAAAGAGGGGAGGGAGTGGGGGAGAACAGGCGGAAATAGTTGGCCAAGCAAAATGGTTGCATTAGGCTGCAGTTAATGACCTTCCTTGTCCTTGTCCCTAGGATAATATGACCTGTGGAGACACAAATTTAACTAGCTCGGTGCAAAAAAAAGCCGCTATGCTCAGGAGAGGACCTGACCTTTTGCAATAAACACCGACAAATTCGAAGAAAGGCTGAAAACTCCATCCAGTCAGCTACTTACTGAGTGTGCTTCTCCTTATCATGCTTTGCGATTTATATGCTTGATACGACACACCTGTCATCTCTGTAGGGAGATGCTTTGACCTGTTACTTGCTGTTCAAGTATCAGCTGTCTTACCAAGATCAAGAGTCTGCAGCCATGCTACTGGCTCTGTCACGTCAGCATGCTAACACGCTCACAGTGACAACGCTAACACACCAACAACATGATGTTAAGCCAGTATAAATTTTTACCATGTCCAACATCTCAATTTAACAGGTAAGCATGCTAACATTTGCTAATCAACACAAAACACAAAGTGTATCTGAGCCTGATGGGATTTTGCAACAGAGGGGCTCACCAAAGTCACTAGGATTCATCCATTGACTACTATAGATATCCATACTAAAAGTCATGGCAATCCATGAGTCTGGAGCAAAGTGGTGTACCACCAGTGCGGCATTGCCATCAATAGAGCCATGCCGCCAGCATGGCTAAAAATCCGGCTGTTATTACCATTTATTGGCTCGTTTGGCCTCATGAAATGTCAAAAAAATGGAATTGGCTTGAACTAGCACAGTTTTTTCAAAGTGACTGTAATCTAAGCCGGTTTCTTTCTTTGTCACTTGATATTAAAGGTATTTGATTGAATGTTTTCTGCTTTAAAACACGACTGGATCAAAAGTTACCCAGTACTCTGTGATACTGCTCTCAGGTCGACTGCAGAGATATGACCATGCTGTGACTATATTACAGATCTTGTGTTTTTTTCAAATTATTTCCGGGGTATGTGATAATTAATGTGTTATCTGATACAGCATGATATGAAAGGATTAGAACACCTGTGAATAACCTTGGAACGCACGCCATAGTTGTCCCTGCAATTGTGCTCAGTTTGATACCTCTCAAATCCAAGGGCTCACAGCACAAAAGGCTGCGCTGAAATAATATGTGGTCTCATGGAAATGCTGGAAGGTAGGCTTAGGGTGGCCTTTATCACAATTTTAATTTTGTCCTAGAATAACACTCCCGCAATCTTCTATAGTTTGCTTTGTTGCCATGTGGATAAGCATTGGTAAAAAAAAAAACACAGTGGAATCAGCTGAAAGGTAAAAAGTGAGACAAATTGTGATATTAGCTTGAGTAGAACGTTTTTTTTTTTACAATCTATGGCATCTTTTCTCATCAGGCTTCTTTTTCATAGCGACAGCTGTCGAATCAAATAAGGTCCAAAGAGAAAAATGCTTCAGAAATGCTTTTTTAAAAATTTCCAGTTTGTGCCTTAACTTTTTTTTTAATCATATTTGCAATCTAGTGTTTTTATTCTTTATTTCAGACACATTGTCGGTGACTCACACACGGGTGTGCACAGCACCAGACCACTTAAGACACCCATCACACAGTCTTGTTGTGCGCATTCAGGCGACATCGATTGAGTCTCCCTTTCTGTCCCTCTTCAGGTCGCACCATCATTTTGTCCACACACCACATGGATGAGGCAGACATCTTAGGTGATCGCATTGCTATCATCTCGAACGGCAAGATGCGCTGCTGTGGCTCCTCACTCTTCCTCAAGAAATGTTTCGGCAGCGGCTACTACCTCACTCTGGTCCGAGATGGGACCGAAAAGATGACAGCCCAGCGTAATGGTATTATACACAGTCAGGCCATAGAGGTACGAACAGATGGCGTATGTAGTTTCTGGATACTGATTAGATTTTGAACGTTGCATCTTCTGTTGCTGTCCACTTATACAGTGGCCGATTCCCTCAGTTGTCACTTGATGGATTTTCATTCCAGTATTGGCCAGGTGGACTGGATTAAATTAGTCTGCTTTCAAATCTTCAACACAGATGAACAAACAAACAAACAAAAAAACACAGATTAATGCTGCTTTAAACCTGTGAAGTGGAACTTTTCTCTCCCCCTTCTGGCAGTAAGAGAAATTACACAAACACTGTCGCATACAAAGAAATGTATACAGTTCTAAGACAATAATCCATCATTTACGTAGAGTAATTGTAACAGCTACATAGCCAACTCCAAATATTTTACAACTGGCAACCTGTCCAACAGCAGTAAGGGAACACCCATGTCTGTCTTCAGTCCCCTCTCTTCTTTCAGCGCTCTCCAACAAGAAAAGCCATACCAAGGGTAATCCATGCTTCTCCCCCTTGTCGATCGCTTTCTTTTTCAGACTGGAATCCCTCCTCTGAACACGTAGTTTCTTTTTAATCTGGATCATAAGAAACTTTTGTTGGAGGTTTCCTAGGTTTTTCTGTCATACTCCTAGTTGCTGTAGCCTATTCCACCTCTGTCGCTACAGTTGCTCTCCTCTTCAGCTCTTGCAAGCTTGCAGGTTTGACGTAAAACGCATTGCTAACGTTGTGTCAGTGCGGTAATGTCGCCACGGACACCAGATTTAAATATATCAGATATACTTCGAAATACAAAGAGTTTTAGCCGGAATCAGCATTGTGTGAACTCTGACCTGGCAAGGGCTTGAATGTATGAATGCATTTATATGTAAAAGTACCACACTCCAGCTTTAAGCATATATAATACATAATGTTCTTTTTAGGAATATGCTGATTTTCAGTCCCGGTAACAGTACAGCTGGTAGTTGCAACCATGTTTTTCGCTATTTAATTAAACACAAAAAACACTGATAGGGTTAAAGTGAAATATATTGTAAGTCACAATATAGGAGAGAAACAAACCTTATCACAAGAAGTCAAAGGCGAGTCTCTCAATAGCAAGACTCTTACAATATTCTTTATAGTGTTTCTTGAGTAAAAAAGAACTTAGTCCCAATTAGTTATCTTTACTTCAACCCAAACACATCATCCAATAAGATAGAAAACATATATAATGTTCACGCACTGCTCATGCACAGGCCATAAATTAAAACTCAGACAGACATAGCTTGGCTTACTTCCGTTTATGGTAAGCTACAGGCTGCTCCATGGGTAGGCTCCCCTGGTCTCGTAAAACATCTGTCTAAGGCCCCTGGGAGAGACCGTGAAACTTCTATAGGACCATCACCAAAAGTGAATAAATGATAAACCAACTTTTCCCTCAAAGTTTGACACATGTTGACTCAACCAAAATCTGGCACCTGGAAGCTACCTTGGTTTTGTTTCAGAGAGTAAAATTTTGCATATTTTTGAACCATATGGCCGAGGCAAAGGCAGGTTTTCAGATTCTATATTAGTTATGGTTTTGTATATTTCAAATAGAATTTAATACCTTTTTATCACTTGGGAACTAAATAGATTTTCAATACTGATTGTCAAGCACTAAAAGTTGGCACTCACCATCAGCCCCCTGGGATTTGCAGCGTTGTTTACTTATTTTCAAAGTGGATACAGATTTCCAGTCATAATTTTAGACGATGTCTGGGGTTTTTGCCTTTTATTTGAAAGCTGACGGTAGAGACGGAAAGGAAACGTGGGGTAGAACAAGGGGGATAACAAGAAACAAAGATCCCTTGTTGTGAATATATACTTTGCGTCTCCACTAGGCAACTAGGCCATGGGGACATCAGATCATATTTTATTTAGGCAATTTGTTTATTCGTGTTTTTAATTAACATCTAACATTGAGAAATTTGACTTATTTTGCTGAATGAATAAGACGGCTAGGATAAACACATTAATATTCCTCAAAGTAAATTGATTTGGTATTCTCAAGGATATTTCAAAACTGCACATGGCTGTTGACAGACACAACACTGGCTGTGCGGCCTCATTATCATCAGATAAACACAAATTTGATGATTAGGACCCCTGCCCAACCATGCAATTACCCTTCTTTTTTTATCCTTATTAAAATAACTTCACATAAATTTGCTGTAATTGGAAGGGGATCATTCTTTTTGACATCATGTATCAAGAAAAAAACTTTAGCTGTAAGCCCCTTTGGCACAACAGTGACCTCTCTCTAGTCTATTATTGAACAATGCTCCCTCTGACTTTCCTGAGTGCTCGCTTTCTCTCTTGCCACCCTCCCCCTATAATGATCTGTGTTTAGTCTCTCCCAGCATGAGAATTGGCAAACGCCTACGTGCTGGATGATACTAATTGTCACCGGGGAGAGGGGTGATTCTCGCTCTTGCTCGCCAATGGTGCCTCGCACACTTAGTTTTAATCAATAGGAGCAAATGAACAAGATGCACTGATGCCAGCAGGGCTACAACAATTACCATTAGTCTGAAGGCTCTTTGAGGTGAGCAGATTCATTTGTTCGAAATAAATAAATAAACATGCAAACACCTTTGTGGGCAAGGTAGACTAGTAGCCCCTTTCCTGGATGATGACTTTGTAATTCACTGGAAGATTTTGCAATTACACAGCCGATAACTGGGCTGGACAAAGCTTGATTGTCCTGATCTCATTTCAGTGTTGTACTCCATTTAATAAATGTCATAAAGTTATTTAAAAATGAACTGAGGTTTATTCAACCTTTGTTGGATTTAAAATGTCATCTTCATTTCTTAGATTGAAAAGATTGCGGTGTTCCATTGAAGCATTCCCCGTTGTTGCTTGCATTCAGCTTTGTTTAGAGCAATTAAATAGAAACTTGTGGATGGCATCCATTATTTGATTAATGTAAGACGGGAATTGTCAAGCAGGCACTGCTCATCATTCTAAGTGGTAAGGAATGATAAAGCCTTTCTAATCCAATTCTGATTAACAGGTGAAAGACTGCCCTTTGAGGAGCAGCCCAGATGATGGCATCAGCAGCCAAAGCTGGAACAACTCTCATCCCTCAGGTACAAACTTTACCTCTGTTATTGCAAATTTCAGATTAGCACTACACAAATTTATGGCCTTGATGTCCTTTTCATGATGCCATGAAAATAGTTGGTACAACAACATTTGAACAACAAAAAAATTGGTGTGACTATTTCAAGCAATACTCAAAATTCTGTCCTCATATATAAAACAAACTCGGCACCAGGACAGCCCTCTTCAAGACAACACAAGAGTTTATGAACAGTTCCAAATCAGGAAATCAATAACCATGGTACCTCTCAAAATAGCATAGTCCAGATGTGCTGAAGATCCATTAGCTCGTAGATTTATTTCCACGTTTTCAATACTGAACCAACAGAAGTAGTAATTTAGCTGCTGCCTTGAGATGCAGTTCAAATGTTCTAACTACTAGTATAGTGCACTTTAAAGTAGAGGGCTAGATACAAATGGGAAAGAATGATTTTCAGTGATAGAGAGAGGGTTAGGACAGCTTTGTGAGTGCAGAAAAACTGTGAGACAGTAAGGGAAATAACTGACATTTGAAACTAAAAATACTATGCATGTAAAAATTTATGTAAAAATACAATGTTTTTTGAAAATCATATGTCGGAGGATGACAAATTCCCTGCAAACGAGGGATGATCTTGATCGCTAGCTCTCTTGCAGTGTCTGTTTGTAGAGGGGAGTTCACGCATCACGTCACCTTGTTAGCTGAGCTTGCTCCTCAGCTCTGCTGATTGTCAGCTGATGGGACACCCGTGTCATGGACAGTTCTCGAGTGACTATTGTCCACTCTTCCAGAGTTTGGTGGTCTTCGCGAGGAGTTTTGAGCCCAAGCATTCACTTCCATAATAAATAGCAGCAGGACTGGTCCTTCAAATTCAATTGAAAATTTTCTGGAAATTAGATGTAAATTGACAGGTATTTTTATTCCCATCGCTACCCAGAAAAGCATCAGCATCAGTTTTGCTTTGTCCATCTTTTATCCCATGTGTAGCTATTGTCTTTTCCACACTCAAATATATTTCATTTTCCCAGTTTGTACAGTAATGTTGGAGGGTGCATGGATTTCAACTGTATTCTTAAATACAGTCTCTCACAAGTTTTGTAGAATACTCAGAAATGTAAATACGAAGGGCTTAAAAATACCCCCATTATCTTGGATAACCAGCGTTTAATGGTAAATCCCATTTGACATACTCTTAGTTATTTTTTGGATTTTTTAAACTGAGGCTGTTACATACCAATCCAAAACTGACGGTCTTAATTCAAGTTATCAAGCAATTTAATTGTGGAGTTTACAGTAAAGTGTTTTAGGCAAATGGCTCAAACAATTAAAAACTCGCCTCTGTTTCTGACTGACTTTGAACAGATATTGGCCAAAGAAAACATATGATGCTGGTTATTTGATTTGTTTTGATCATTCCTAGCCTTGATCATGTAAACAGACATGCTCATGCAAGACATGATCAAAAAAAAAAAACTCTCAGTTGGGCTCCAGGTTATTATGCATAGATATCAAGGCAAAATCAAACGTGCTCATTCCTTCAAAATAAATATACTTGTTTACATATAAGCTAGAAAAATGCCATACAACTAGTCATATTTCCACAATTGACAGCACATTTCTCTTTATTACCACACAAACCAGCAAACAGACAGAAACACACGACCAACACATTTTCACAAATAATTGCCTGATGTTTGAAGCAGATCCATTTACTTCTTCATAAAGCACCAGGCCGTTGGTTGTTAAGCTGCAGTAATTATGTATGAGAGGTTCTGGATCAATAATGGATGCATTGCATTCTGCAACACTGGCCTGATTGATTCTTCGCTAAGACCCAGCTTCAGAATGGACGTGGCAGGGGAATTATGTCTACTGATGTGTTTCAGTATGTTTAAAGGTCAGAGCTTCAGGTATGTTGTTACCCCAATGTTACACGGTAGTTTTTAAAAGGTTTTCAGCGAAGCTTCTCTGGTGTTACACTGTATCAACATTTTAATTCATTTAAATATTATATTTCTTTGCAGCTGGTAGTGTTGGTTGTTCGTGAACTCTCTGTCTGTTATATCACTCTAATGAATAACTTTCAACAACGATGAAAGGTACATGAAAAGAGGGATGGAAACGTGTATTTTCCACCAAGGTCCGTTGTTTGCGTACGTGCAATCTTGCCATCCCTTTGAGTTTGCATTGTGAGTTCTTTTGCGGCTATTCATCCGGCAGGTTTGACAGCTGTGGGTCAACTTGTGAGGCGTCATGTCCCTGAGGCAGTCTTCTTGGAGAGCATCGGTCAGGAGATCAACTACATACTGCCCTATGGTGGAGCCAGAGATGGGACCTTTGCTCTGCTCTTCCAAGAGCTTGACCTGGCCATGGCTGACCTCGGCCTGACCAGCTATGGCATCTCTGACACCACACTGGAGGAGGTACGCTAAGCGTGGGAAGATACAAGCATGCACACATATAGAGAGACCTCCTACTTACACGCACATAACAGAACATACTGTAAAAGTAAACATGCAAAGTTATTCTTGTTTTTCTTTTCTTTCTTTGTCTTCTTTTTCTTTTGTTATTGCTGTAATTTGACTTTACACTATACTTACTCTTCTTTTCTCCTCCTCCTCCTCTTTCCTCTACTCTCTCCTCAAATCTCTCCGTCACAGTGGTAACACTTTGATAAGCAACTTTACATTTTAGGTAATATCTTAAAAACTGCGAGGTCTAGAATATACTGTATATATATTTTCAGGTACAGTACCAGTGCCAGGTAATTGCAATTATAGACCCTTTTATGGGAGACAGTTTGACTTGTCAAAGCAGGTGCACAGGTGTAAATAATAACCTTAACATTAGCTCTGTTCCATTAAGTGTCCCAGTATGTCAGGGTCTGAGCACGCACAATACCAGAGCCCTGGGACTGGCTCATCGAAATGGAATGCAGCAATCATTAATTAATCCTACTCTGACTAGTGAAAATGTCTGCTGTGATTTTCATGTCAATACTTTACATGGCTTTTTAAAAAGTTTTTTTTTTTTTTAAACTTTTAATCTAAATTTTTGATGTTTTTCCTTAAAAGTTGTTTCAGTCTCAAATCAATGTCACATAAAGCCATCTGTGGGCTTTACAAATATGTTACACACGGTCTTGAAAAAATCTGCATTTGTGGCCAATGCTGTATGACATGTATTAATGGTTGAAGCCCTGTGAACTGCTAAACAGAGCTTCTCCTGAGCCGGATTCTAAAGCAAACAAATGCAAGTGTTCAATGAAATTTGGATGAACAGGAAAGTTGAACAGACCACAGGCGGTCAGTATGTTTGGAGTTCCTCTTACACAGTGGCTTTAATCTCTGCTAGATTTTACACTATGTTTATTTCAGCTTTTTGTATCATGTGTATGTTATAGATTTTTTTGTTCTTGTTTGCCACGATGGACAAAAGAACTTCATGATGAAAATATCTTTGCTGTCCAAAGAAAACCACGTATTTCAGTTTTAACTAACTTTAATTTTTTCAGAAAAACGGAAGCACTTAGTGTACCTTAATAGGCCGAGAAAAAAAAAAAATCCTACGCATTTTGCTAAAAGATCCATTAAAAATGCATTGTCACAAATCTGAAAATAGGAGTGTTTTTTTCAGCTCATGAAAAGTTGAGGATTTGGAGATTGTCACAGTGATGTCTACAATCAGAAAAGGGAGGCAAATTCCCTGAATGATTAAAACTAGACCTTCCAAACCTACATAAAGTAGCTCTTTTTGTGAAGTGGCTTGAATTGCGTGAGACCACATTTTATCATGCTGGATATGCCAGACGACGTTCCTCTGGCATCGCCATCCCTGCACACGAGGCAGTCACAGCCCAGACTGCGCTCGTTGGTGATTCCCTGATGGTGGAACGAGCCACGACATGTTATCAGAGCAGGGACATCACTCTCCCTCTCTCCATGAATCTCTTGAAGACGCATCTCTTCCAAGAGTAACTCATTACACCTCTAACATGCCTAACTAGCACTTAATGTGCACTTTCGGTGCACTTCTTTACCTGATCTCCTTGCACTTTGTCTAATTGAACAAGTCCAAGGTCTCCTACTGTACCGAAGCTTTAGTGTTGTCCCTCACTTGCAAGTCGCTTTGGATAGAGCATTTGCCAAATAGGTAAATGTAATGTAGTATTATCAGCAGGGTAACATAATTCTGAAAGACGCTTTAGTGGAGTACCATTTTACTTGCAGTTGCATATTTCAACTTATTATTAAAACTGATATCCTTGCTGTCAAATAAATTCTCCCCATGAGCACTGACCGCTGGACTAGTGGTGGTAGTAGTAGTATTGTCGTTGTTATCATTACACATAAAGTACAGGGTCTTATTTCTTGTAAACAGATGACTCACGCAGTATGTTTGACATGCAGACCAGTCCTGGATTATAAAACTTCATGTAACTCAGACATGAATCAGACACTCATGGCCTGTAGGCAACGTGAATAATTCTTTTTGATTATTTAGAATTGAGACTCGACAAGGTTATTTCGCCATCCATGTTTTCTGTTGAAGTCCAGCTACACTTCAGCTGAAATAAACAGTGATTCTCCGTATACTGCAGCAATAAACAAAGGCTGATAGACAATATGTTGCATGGAAGTTAGTCATATAATCATATTTGATCTAGTCATTGTAATGAATAGCTGTTATATGATATCGGTAACTCTATTTTATGTAGTTTTGACTGAAATAATGCACCACATAAAATCGCACTCATTCATTCGTAGAAGTGTGCAGAGACCTTTTAGAGCACAGGTGTTGAGACCGGGCTTAGCATGCACGGCAGAATGAAATAAGGAAAAGTCACTTGGAAATTTTTCACAAACAGGGAGATGTATTTATCTTGATATATGGCCTGAATAATAAATGAAGTCAAGGAGGGCACTTCTCTTAGAGAGCCCCATTGGCAGGTGCTCAAATAAAGGTTAGTCTCTCTGTGGATGCACCACCCTGATTGGATTCTAAGCAGAAACTTGACAGGGAACGCTGGAATCTGCATCAAACCTGTGTGTCCACTTTTAGCCATAATAGGAGCTTAAATAACACACAATCACTGCAGTATCATTGCTTTTCATTCATCCTGCTTGTCTACATGCTTATAAGGTGATGGGAAACGCACCGTAGCTGTCATAAGACACTATGCTCATAAATGATTTGTTTTTCACAGATATTTCTTGCAGTGGCTGAAGATACCGGAGTGGACGCAGAAATACAAAGTAAGGAGACATGATGTATGCATGCTAGCACATTCTAGAGGGATAACGCTATCATGTATAATGCCTCTTGGGAAACACTGACGTGGCTTAAACGCAACCACAAACACAAAAAAAAAAAAAAAAAAAAAAAATTCATTCATTCTTAACTCTGTAGATATTGTGTCAGCCGGCTACAGAGCCAAGTTGGACAGCCACAGCTGCGTGATAGACCAAAACACATCAAGTCAGCAAATTCCTAGTCATATTCCTCTTTAAACATTAACATCTTCTTGTTTGAGCTACAATTTTGCCACCATTGTTGACATAGCTAATGACACTAATATATTCAACAATTCTCTAATGTATTGTGGCGCTAACTTTGCATTTTTCCACTTCAGTTATACATTTGGGTTTTTTCTTTTCAGTCAGAATCTGGCTGCCACACAAGACACTTCTGCATGGCTTTTGACACTAAGCAGTGATGCTGCTTAATCATTCTGTATTAGGCTGAGCCTCCATTGTAGCATTGTTTGCAATATTTGCAATAGTGACTTAGTTGTCTCAGGCAAAAATCATTTTTCTTGTGTGCATGTTATTTTTGTCTGCCCCTGTGCAGACACATTGCACATACAGTAGACTCGTACAGAATGATGATGTGTTTTCTAACTGTTCTTGCTCACTGATTGACCTCAGTGGATAAATCTTCCAGTCCCCTATTTCCAGCGTTTTTGTTTGTCTTCACGAAACAACTTCACTTTTAAGTTTTTCTCAAAATTGGTTTCCCTTCACGTTCCTAAAACACCTGGGCTTGGGCTTTTACAGAGAATAATACGGCGTCTTGCAGGGCAGGTAGCTATTCTTATTGTTATTTATAACCCCAAATTGGGTCAGGCCAAAAAAAAAACAACATATCTTATTTGTATTCCCACAGCAACAAAGGAGCTGTTGGTTAGAGACTGCAAAAGAAGCTCCCGTGAATCCAAGCGGAAAAGCATCGCCAGCGACCGCGCTACACCAGAGCAAGTCGCCAGAATGAGTGGCAAGTCTCTCCAAATTTATCATACAATTATTTTTTTGCAGGCGGAAGCTCAATTTAACACTTCAGAATGTATCTAACAATGCGGAAAGTTAATTGATTACTAATATTAATGGGTTTTCCTATATTTCAAATAGAATTTTTGTACAATAAACTATTATCCTTGTTCCTTTCTGTTTTTCATGCAGAAAGATTCACAAGTAAAGTGGAGGGTAGGTACTGTATTTTGTCTTTACTACTGACTAACTTAGTTTTATTATACCAGCAAGTCTGTTCTTCTACACACCATTCATTCTTCAATTATGAACTTCATTTAGTTTGGCTTTAATTTGACTGTTTCACCTCGGTAGCCATTTTGAAAAGAGGGCATAAACAAGAGCTCTGTCTTCAGAATAAGTCATTTTCAAACAGATTTTCCTTCCAATCCATCCAACTTTATCTGACCTGTCTTTTCACCTTTTCAATTTTGCCCACACAAAAGAAATTCACTTTCATAGTGTCTTCCATCATGAAAATCGTTTTCAATCAGAATATGTTTTATCATATTAATGATTACTGTGTGAAAATATAGTGCTTTTTTTTTTTTTAATAACAGTATTCTTGAAGAGTGTGAGACAGGAAACAAAGGTATCTACACAGCCTTTGTATTATCACCCTTTTCCTCCTGAGTCACATCCAAATACCATTTCCAAATTCATGGTATGTTTAAACAAAACAAAACAAAAAAAAGTTGCTACACAGAGGAATGAGCAGGTGCAACTGGCAGGTTTAACACTTATGTTAAATTTGATCTGCCCATTAGCTTTGCTGGAAAGTGTGCTCAGCAGGACTTTTACATATGCATAGATGATAAGTAACACGGGTTAATGTCCACCTCAGACTTAAAGAGGAACGCCAGTGTCAGTGGGAAGGGATCCACGGTCATCACTGGGTGGGAGCTGATCAGGAGGCAGTTCCTGGCGCTCTTTATCAAGCGCTTCCACCACGCCAGGAGGAGCCGCAAGGGACTCATTGCCCAGGTAATGGCCTCAGTCTGTCATAATGATGAATTGAAGGGTTATACTAGGAGGGTTGCATGGGAGGATCAAGGTAGGATTGTATGAAATACATGTTGGCTTTCAAAATCAGTTAATGGCATATATGATAGAGGAAGCTAATTTCAGATCTGGAGGGAAAAGTCATGTCATCCATCTTAAAGGAGTCAGTACGGGGGGGAATTCAACCTGTTGGAGAAGAAATCGACACAGGAGGCGATACTTTGAAAAATGTGAAGAGCAGCACCCAGAATGATGTAACATGATGTCAATAAACTGCACATCATCTTTACCTCCCAAAAGATGCCACGTGTTATACCAAAGACTAAAGACGGCATGAACATTTGTTTATTGCTGCTGCAGAGAGGATTTTGCCCTTTTGATCAATCAGGGAATGTGTCACCATTGGGGAGCAGACATTTTTCAGTCTCACCTTTGCACTCTGACATGATGTCATGCCTTGTGCTGCCAAAAAGCAGTTAAAACATTTGTGTGTCAACCAAGTGCGTCAGCGAAAGGTGTTTTTGCTGGCTGCAGTTAGAGTACCATCAGTTTTACCTGATCCCTGTGATTGGCACCAGAAAGGCAGAGTGACACCTATGATTTGTTTTTCCTTCATTTTCCTGTGTGCTAATCATGTGTTTTCATTATCTATGTATTAAAAGTGATCACGTAACAATTACAGAGATGACAGACTGCTATTAGCCTATTAAATATACATCTATATTATTTTCTTCCTCATAAATATAATTTCAAAAGTCAAAACCAATAAACAGATGTAATTTAAAAAAGTCAAAACCAATTTCAGAAGGTAGCAATTTCCAGGGTACTTAAATGATTTTTTTTCCACAAGTTTTAAAAAGTTCTGACTTAAATTGTGTTGACACTCAGACCAGATAGAGAGAGGGAAAGAGAGAGAGAGAGAGAGAGAGCGAGAGAGAGAGAGAGAGAGAGCAACGTTTCACCTTTATGAGGTGTATGGGTTGTTCTTGTAATTTGCTGCAGTACCAATCCCCATTAGTCATTGTCAATCTTGGACGTCCCTCTTCAGTGGGGACGCAGAGCAGGATAGAAGGATAAGTGTGTGAGTGTGTATGTACAAGGGTGCACATTGTCTGCAAGGGCACACCTCCAACCTCTCCCTCTTTATTCATTTAGCAAAAGCCCCCCCCCCCCAAATCCTGTCAACAGCTCCCATTGTCAGCAGATATGATTGTGTGGTGAGGTAATCTTCTCCAATACAAGCAGTTAGAGGAATATAAAAGAGATTATGACATGTAACACAAAAGGAGTGATTTATGGGGAGGAAAGTTGGGGACAGGCGAGTCTTGGCAATGTGAGAATCAATGTGAGGGAGTAGCAGCTATTGGTAATGTTGCGGTGGTGAGCTGAGGGGTTCACACTGAACTGACCACAACACCCTATTTAAAGCGCCAGCAACCTTCCTGTTAAACTGTAGATGATGTACACTCTGTAATTCAGAACGTCTGTTGTTTTTGTATATAACTGCGACTACAGCGTGGCTCATGAAGTGTTCCTTTGTTGTATTTAAGTTTCCTATATTCTTTTTGTTTACTGTTGAGAATATAATTGTTTTTACATTGGAGATAACAATAGGTTTACTGACTGTATGCTATATTTTGTCTGAATGCTATGAAAATAAAAACAAAACCCCACGATAAAATACATAATATCCAAGGTGATGCTATTATCCACTTTAACAGAAGGTGCAGCAATAAAACTATTATTCACAAATGAAATTGGATAGACAGAAATGTTTGTTGAGGAAACAAACTCATTCTAATAAGCTATTTGAGTTTGGAGGAAATAAAACTCTTCTTAATCGTGTTCTGTTGTTTATACCCATTTTGCATATAATCCTGTCCTCTTCTTTAAATTCCCACTAAACTTGAGAATGCCATAAACTCATGTATTGTTCATGGGAGTACTTTGGCTTTGTGAGCATAATGACTTCGCCCTGTTTTCTCGCAGATCTCTCTCAATGGAAGAGGTACCAGCTGTCACCTGCAATTACAGCTGAGAAAGAGAGAAAAAGGGAGGGAGTGTGTGCAACAGAAAAAGAATAGTTCTTTCTTTCGCAGTCTGCCATTAAGCTTTTCACTCTCATTTCTGCTCTTTATCTTTCTTCCAAGCACATTTCCATGGGCATGCAGTAAATTTAGGATTTTCAATTGTAACATCGTGAATTGGCCTGGCAAATTGCATGCCCCGCAATTAATCAAGTGTATGCAAACCTCCTCCTAGCTGCAGCGTGCGTTCCAACCTTCAAGTGATTAAACATTAAAGATATCTTGCATTTTTCCCACTGACCTTTTTGTCAGCTCGAACAATGAAATGAAAAGAGAATTACATAATGGCAGAAAAGAGGATTGGATGAGGGGCGAGGGGGATAGGGGAAGCATGGCAGCGTCTGGTTTAAAAAAAAAAAAAAAAAAAACACAAAAGACAAGAGGATAGCAAGAAACTAATTATATCTGAGTGTCCAGATGGTGGTGGCAGTGTTGGAAGTGTTTAATCAAACTCATAAAGCATGCAGAAGAGCCCAAACAAGTTGGTGGGGAGCATATTAATGTGCATACATTATCACAGTGGTCCTGCTTTATTGTCGATTGCATCAGTCATTTTGTTGCACGTAATGACAGTGAGTGGGCTCGGGGAGGGGGATGATGAAATTGATCTCACACCAAAATCTTGTGCTTTCATGCTTAGACGCATAAACATGCATCTGTATCACCCATGCTGACAACCTGTGTAGACCCTACAATGTTTTTTGTCTGTTTGTTTGTTTGTTTTTCACTGAAAGGAGGTCGGCAATAACTGTACCACGCGTTAATCAGTCATTGTATTTTGTAACATTATATCGGGCATAAAATGATCGCAGCTTGTTTTCAGAGTTAAAATGACGTAGTATACATACTGCTGCACTTGTGCACTATGCGTCCGGGATTGAGTGAAGCCTCAGAAGACTGATGTTTATCGGGAACATTTCACTGTGTAACTGAGTTTACAGATGTGGCAGGATAAATGTCCTGAGCACGGAGCAGTGACATTTTAAGGAGGTATTTTGACTTAAAACTCATTACTCTCCTCCTAGGTGGTCTTGCCTGCTGTGTTTGTGTGCCTGTCTCTGATCTTCTCACTCATCGTCCCGCCTTTCACTGAATATCCCAGTCTGGAGCTGCAGCCCTGGATGTACGGTCTGCCTCAAACCACATTTTACAGGTAACCACGGATGATATAGCATTCATTGAGACGTCAATCATGTGGAATTACTGTGGTATTTTCAAACAGTTCAACACATATTTAAATTTTGATTGTTCACAACAGAAATGTGACACTTTCCTTTAAGTTTGATATCTGCTCTATTGCTGGCATAAAACAATGATTGCTGATAATACAATTCTTAACAGTGTAAAGCTTATACCCATGTTAAAACTGTTGGCTGTTACATCTTCTGTTGCTATTACCCAGAAGCAACAAGGTTTTCCAGGGGAGTATCCTCCAGCAAAGGATGTTTACTGTTATCAGAGGCAGAGGGTGTGTGAACAATTTGATGCAGAACCGGGTAGTTATTGTAGCAAACGCGGCTGATTAAATGAACGGTTGCTACTGCGACCCTGCAAGAAAGCTAAATTTCAGTGACAGCCAATCAAAAGGAAAAAGGTTGTCACACTACTGCTCATGGTGTTTGATTGCCAAGAGATTTTTGCATTGCTGAGATCATCAGTCTTGACACTGTCCTTTCCTTGGCTGCAGTTTGATATTCTGTCATTGAGAATCACAGACATAACTGGTGACAAGGCACATTCTTGTTGGACACCCACTGAGAACATGGACGTAGATACTTAACATAAAAAAACAACACACAGATGTGAAGGTTATTTTGAAAGAATCTCCTCTTATTAAGTATAACTTTATACAATAAGCAACTAAGACAGAATATATTGCTATATGACTTGACTGTATATGGGACTTGTCTTTAAGACTTTACCAAAAAGTTACAGATAATGATTTCTCCAGTCTTTGTTGTATGATTTTATAGGTATAGTCTCTACATATTCACACCAGTAAGATCAAAATTGCAGCAGCATAATTTATCCTTTTCTGTAACAACAAAAGTGCTGTAAAAATGCCGAATGTGTTCTAATAGGCATCATCGCTTATAGCATCTGTCCAAACCCTCATACTAATGTTGACACTGACTGATCTTGTGACATTAGTTGCCGTTGCTTATTGAACTTGCAGGTATTTCATTTCCCCTGGTAGACCCCCCCCTCGGTCTATTATCTTTGGTAGACTTTTTTTCCCCCCCTGGAGCTGAAGTTAGAATCTTGAAATGATTCACTACACTTGACACATTAATTCACTGAAGAAATTTTTCAGGACTTTTTCTTCCTCTTAAAAAATTAGACTTTTTCAGGTCATCCAAAAATCCAACTTTGTGCTTTTCTTACAGACTTTTGCTCTGCTCTCATGCCAACAATTTTCATTCTTCATTTACGCTCTTTTTTTATTTCCATTTTTGCAAGAGAAACAAAAACGGATACATTTAAATGCATATCCTTTTCTTTTTCCACATTGCTGAAACGTACAAATTCAATCTGTCTGTGGCTCTCTCTGTCCATGCTGCTAAACCGTTCAAAATTGTCTGTCTCTCTCCATGGTGCTGAAAAATTAAACCCCAGTCTATTTGCTGCTACAGTTTCTACTGTGACCAGTGCATGGTGGGCATGGAGTTGTCATTAGTACTAAGCAACAGCCATCTAGCCACACATTACCAAAAACCCAGATGTCAATTGCAGATAACAAGTGACACCCTAGCAACCAACCTAGACACTAAGATATTATCCAGCAGTATCCTAGAAGCCAAGCTGCTAGCCACTGAAGATAATAAAGTGTTGTCAAAATGAATGACAAGACCTTTACATGATGCTGTGAAAAAAATCTCCTTTCCAGCCTGTCCTGACACTAAAGGTTGATATGACTACACTCATCAGAGTAAATGACCAGTTTACATTCTCTTCTTTATGCTAGTTAAGCACAGCATGCAACTAGTGAGAATATAATCCTGCCTCTCAAGCAAGAGCTAGCGATTCATTTGTGGGATTTCAGAGACGGTTCCTTTATGGATTTTGTCCCATTGTTTCATAGTCAAAACATGAATTGCACATTCAGTTTTTTTTTTTTTGGAAATACCTGGGAAATATGCTTCTGTGATGCATTTGAAAACTGGAGCTTTCTTAATTTTTTATGACGTTCCCGCTGGCCAGTTACTAAATATTATCTTCTCTTGAGTGACTTTAAAACACCCTAATTGGTGATGACCATGTCAGTAAAAGTAGTCTGCCTTTTCATTTTGGAAGTCCATTCAGAGGAGCATTGTTGTACTATATAACTCATAAATGCCAATGGTCCATTTGAGCTGTGATTGAAGATAATGATTTATCTAATTCAGAAATTGAAGGGGCTTTGCACCCCGCCCACTAGTGTGTAACGTATAGCTGTGGCTATAATATACCATCTATATTTTTACTTTTCTATTAGTTGGATTTGGATTTTCTTTAGAAACTGGAATGACATATCAGAATATAGAATGTAATATTTACACTCCAAATAACTGATCAAGAACACTCTATTTGGTTTCAGGTTATCCATAGGGGTTATTCCCAGATATGTAGCCTTCATTTGACTTTCTTCTTTTATTGTCTCAGTTCTTATGTCTATGATGTTTCATTTTGACTAGATGAGCAATTCATTAGTTCCACTGTTTCTGTGTATATGCACAAGTCTTCATTTTGGAACTATCCACTAGTTTTATTATCTTGAATATCGTGGTAACCCAGCCATTGTTAATTGCAAAACAGATGGCTGCACACATTTTTACAATTGGACCACTTCAATTGCACTCACCGGTGGCGAAGGAAATGACCGTATGACCTTCATGGAGATGCCTCTAAATGAGACAATGAACACTGTATGAATCCAAATGGATGGCTGGGCTGCGGACACTCTTGGCGGAAAGCCATCACGATGGTCTTTATGAAACACTGTGTTTTAACTCCCACAGCACCCTTAAGATAAAGGGCAGAGTATGTGTAGTAAGTAATGAGGATGAAATTGGAATGGGAAGATTGGTTAACTGTGACTCAGGGCTTAGATATTTACAGGACACTCAGATAATGATGAAAGGCTTTGACAAGCCTGTACTGTACACAGAATCTTGAACAGGCTCGTGTCAATACGTGCTTGCGCAAGAATACACATCGGGAGAGAGATGTGCTCAAGCTATTGGGGAAAAGTACATTATACCACTCGGTGGTTTTTACGGGCAGTGATCTTTTGGGAATTCATGTTTTGACTCTTGGGCCAAAGACAAAGGTTGGTAAATGCAATGATTTTTGTCTCACTCTTGATTAAGGTAACTCCAGTGGCATGCAGCGCTGCTATTGAAAAATTAACTTGAAGTGCACCACGTCCGATCCCCCAGTGCACATGTTTCATTTCCTTTTATGCCTTCTTGGAAGTCAAGATATGTATAAGATTAATGGCCATCTATGCCAATGTGGAAGACAGAGTAGACAACTTGTAAAAACTTAATCAGCTGTGACAGAAGATAGATTAGAAGACTTGTAAATTCCTAACCAACTGTGACATTTCATTGTATTCCAAACAAAATTGCAGATTTCTGAGATTTGTGTCACAGAGACCCGTTGATTCACCAGAACTACTGTATAACTTGCCATTTATCACGCACTTCCCTTATTCTTCTGGCTAGCAATATGCCACTGATTTAATTTCAGGGCCACTAATATCAAATAACAAGGTCAAGAGTTAGACACAGCTTCATCTTACTGTACACTCAGCTTTTATTGACTGTTAGCAGTCTTTTCTTTGTGAATCTGTGATCTCGACACAACACATAACCTTACAAATGTCTGGTTGCAATTATCAAGCATTTTGATATTATCAACGATGCAAAGGTCATTCTCTAAATCTATTCAATTGCTGAAGATAGACCCTGGTGGTCTATGACCCAGTGGAATGACAGAAGCTCTTATCTTTGGTCATGACCTGATTACTATTTCCATATGAATGTCTAGATGATAATTCTAGTGTAAGTCAGCCCTTTGTCATTTAGTGTGGAAGCCTAATTCATAATTAGTTCCACAGCACTTTTGATAAACCAGACATATTGTTACTTCATTTATTAGCCATTAGCTACATGTTTTTCTAAAAAGTTTTTTGTAGTAAGGACAGCTATACCATGGTTCCATTGAAAGGGACCATGATCAAAGTTATTTCTTTTTTCTTTTACTTATCTGCATATGTTAGAACATCAGACCCCATTAAGATCTTTTGGTTTGCTTTATTGTGTTTATTGGCTGATGCTCGTGGATTAAAGAGATGTGTGCCTACTGTGAGATATAACATTGAAAACCTTATTGCACATTGAAATGTTTGCCTGTGTATTGACGTTAATTACTTCTCAAAATATACAGCAATGATGGGCCAGATCATGTGGAGGTGTCTCAGGTGGTGGAAACCTTGGTGAACAACCCTGGCTTTGGGACTCGCTGCATGAATGGAAACCCCATACCGTAAGTGGTAGGGTAAACAAGAAACCAAAAGAATCCAGCCAAACATAATGGTCCCCTAGTGTGCACATGTATTGATGCCAAATGGTACTTACTGTATTCAGTGTTAAACTTTGCAAGCTGTGTATGCATAGCTAGTCACACACCTGTGTGCTTGGAGCGCATGTAGTTCACGAATGCTTGTGCATCACAAATCCCGTGAGTGGCTTGCTGTGCTTAAGTTCTTTAAACACAACCCACACATCCTTTAATTCAGAGGTATTATCGAGCAGTCTTTCAAATATATTGCTTGTGACTCATGTTGTTTACACTAAGTGGGTAAAAAGAAACGCCTCCAATGGCATATTGTGCGTATCCAGTTAATGTAATACTTTTCTGAGTTATCACAGGTTTTTTTTTTTTTTTTTTTCGTTGACCATGCTACACAGTTTTTAAATTTGTTGTTAATATAAGAGAGAATATTATGCATATGATAACTGATGTCGGTGGCAGGAATCAATGATTATCAATATAATACTCATATTTCCCTCCTTGTTCTCCTGCAGGAAGTTACCGTGTTCCTCTAGTGGGTCTGATTGGTTCACTCCATCCGTAGATCAGTCAGTCACTGACATCTTCCTCAACAGGAACTGGAGCATGTCTAACCCCTCCCCTTCCTGTCAGTGCAGCACACCTAAACGGACGATCATGTTACCTGACTGTCCACCAGGTGCGGGAGGGCTCCCTCCACCCCAGGTTAGTCTCTTAAACTTGAGCTTGTGCCTTTTGGTGGGAACGTAGCGTGGTAGCTGGAGCCGCCATTACGTGACATTAAGATCTCAAGTTTGAACAGCTGCCATGTCAGTCTCTGTCTGAGGTCCCTTGAGCAAGACAGTGAAACCCTGCCTGAACCAGCGTTAGTGCTCCTGGCTGGCTGTGGAGCTCTGCTACACTTACTGAATGTGTTGTCACAGAGGGATAAACTGCAGGAAGAGGTTGGAATAGTGGAAATGTAAAAAATAAATAAATAAATCAGTGACACTACACTACAATAAAAATGCTTATCATGGAAGCTTTTGGCTTACAGTCTGAAAGTCCGAGTCAGCATCATTTTGATTTGAAAATGTAAAGGTACTTACTAACAAGGAATTTGCATTGCATTGCAAAATGTAAATCAGCCTTTTATCCTGTGCCGCTTTTGTGAACTAGCGTGCATGCATGAAAGCAGGGCCAAAATTGATTCCACCGAAAATAAACTGAATTGGCCTTTGCAAATGACTCAGCTTGTTCCCCATACTTGCTAAAAATTCAGTTAAAATATATCCATACTGTGTCCTTTTACTCTTTCACGTATATGCCGACCTTTTACCTCATAGCATCCTTAAGGACAAGCAGATCCAGCTGCATAGACTTTGCAAAGGATCGCACCTTTTCTGCTCAAGTCACGTGTCCTAAGAGGTTTCGGTGTCTCACCCTGCATAAGTCAATACCAATCCTTTATAGGCCATTACTTGTGCACAATGCACATGGCCAAATGCAGCTAGAGCTAATGTTGCAACGTCTGAGCTGAAGAGGCTTGATCCAGGCCTGGATCGATGAGCAAGTAAGAGACCCTGCATCCCTGCCTACCAGCCACCACCTGCTGACTGAACAAGTCTCGATACAGAGAGAAAGTAGTGTCTCATTTGGAGCTGAATGGTTTGCACTCCTGTCTTCCAATGATAAAAAATTCAAGCCTGAGAGAGAATGTACAGCGAAGGGGCCACCTCCACTCCAATGACATTTTATTAGAGATGGCCTTGTCTGGTTACTAGCGCTTTGTGCATGCGTCTGCATTTTAAAAGATTAGCATTTGAATGCGTCATTCCTAACCCTGCCAAAATTTTCTCCCTCTTGGAGTTTTATGATGGTTGAAAAATTAGTTTGTGGTAGTTTACCCCAGATAGAGGGAGAAAAAGAGCAAGGGAATCCACGTGTCTGATACCTGAAATTTGGCCGAAGAACAGGATTGCTTTTACAAATTAGCTTACTTACAAATTTGTACCGTCATCTTCATATTCATACAGACAAGCAATCTGTGTTGGATGTGCAAGGCCTGCAGCTGATACTGGTGGTATGTTTTGAAAAATTGTTTCCATTGCCGTGGGTGAGCATGGATGGTCCCATTATATTCCAAAGGCATGGTGCCGGTTGGATAGCTTTCTGTTCACATTCAGTAGAATGCCAGACAGACTGTTATTTGGCAACAGTTTGTAAATCATAACAGATGTCTTTGCCATAGCACTGATTGCAATAGCTTTTCTGCTGATTTTTTTGAAGAACTTTCAATCAGCACTCAAAAATCATTTGGGAAAATCAGGCGGAAACTCACACAGACTGGATTGGGGAATGGAGGGCAGTCTCAATATAACTGGATTACAGAAGCCGGAGGGTGTGGCAATAAATCCTGTTTGTGCCGGTAGGTGTAAAACAAAAACTAAATATGAGGGTTAGGGTTTGATGGCATAGACATGCTGATAGTGTTTTATACTGTAGATGAAAACGGTAACACCTGCAAACTGATTCCTAACTTCTCAAAAGTTTTTCTTTTAAAAAATATGCCAAATAGCAGTAATACATACATGAAATATGCCCCTTGTGCCCATATCTACCCCTATCCAGTGTTCATATCCTCCTTATCAGCTCCATGCCCCCACCCTGCTGGCCAAACACATAAGGACTACATAGGATAAACGAGCACATATACCAACTGCCATGTCCTTGTTGAGCTGCAGTGTTAAAATAAGTTTATAATAGCCAGAATGTTTCATGAACAGCATAAATACCAGGAGAGATACATAACATGTCATGTATCTTCATGTCTGATTTTCAGTAGTTCTCCATAAGCCTTGGCCCTACATGTCCTGTGCCTGTCCCTACACTCCTTCTAGTGTTTTGTAACATGACCTTTCACAAATGTACTTGATTAAGTATTAAATTCCTTTTGAATTGCTATTGTTGCTGGCTATTTGTTTACAATTATGTTCCATACATCTTCCACTTAAGTGAATTAACCAAAAATGCTGTAGAACAATCCCAGTAGTGAGCTTTATTTAGAAACAAATATAAATTCAGTACACAGCACTTAGTATATTCATTGCAGATACATCTGCTTCATAACTAACATTATAATGATATGATTAAACACAATGTACTGTAAATATAATTTATAGCCTTTAATGCATGCCTGCATTCTGTACATAGTAGCTATAGATTGCAGCCTCTCTGTCTTTTGACTGTCACTGTGTCAGGTCTTCACTCATTTACTTTACTCGCTACTTTAGAGACTAAATTATGCAGTAAAACCGGCGAAACTGTTTGCATCAGTTTAATTTGCCCTTGAAACAAATAAGACACTCACAGACCTAAGCTTTAGTTGGAGTCTTTAAATTTTTCAGTAACAGCATTAAAAAAAATATATTAGAGTAATATGGATATTGGAAATATAGATTTTTGGAGTGAAAATACCGTTATATCTAATTAAGGGTCCTCTCAGTGAAAAAAACAAACATTGTGTGAGAATGTAATTACACAATAGACAGATTTTTCAAGTTTTTCTTCAATGTGGTTGAAAATGCCTCACAAATGTCAGCTCTTTTATGTCTGTGATATAAGTTTAAACAGTCATTCTAAGTTCAATTGGAAAAGTGGGTATGAAGTCGCAAAGCTTCTTTCAGCCTCAGTTCTTAAGGGAAGTGAGGGAGTGTTAAAAAGAAAATTTTCTGTGCCAGTTACGAAAATACTCACAGTTATACTGTATACAGATATATCTGAAATGATTTTGTCTCATAATTTCCATGGCATTTCCCGCTTCAATATTTGATGTACTTTGTCATCTTGGAAGGACAAATAAGACACTAAAAAAAAAACAATAAAAGAGGGACTCGGCAAAGCCAGTGACTTCTAACAAGCAGGACATGACACAGTATGAAACTGCTTAGCTCATCTGCCACTCTTTTATTTTCCTCCCAATTCCCTATACCTCCCATATATACAATACTACACTTTGTAATGCGCCATTTCACTCGCTTCACAGATCTGTAATGCCTCGTTGAACTTCTGTGAGTCTTGCTGTGTGCTCCTTCCTGTGACAAGGCCATTCGGGGCCACTTTAAAGGAGCAGCTGTCCAGGTATCATGTTACAGGATGATTGTTGAGACAGTCAAACAAGAGAAGTGCCCTTTGTGTAACCTTTTCCTTTCCCTGTCGTTTGGTCCCAGTTTATGACAGCACTGTCAAGGAGTCCCCCATTTGTTGAGACGCTACATGTATCTTTGTATCTTCCCCAGTAGCCCACTAGCCCATCAAGGTCTTACTTTCTAACCCTCTCTTTTATTTCGCTCTTTTCCTCCTCTCCACTTGTTTCTTCCATTTAAAACAGCCCTACTCTTTTTTTTTTTTTTTAATTTTAGGTTTGCGACTTTACTGGATTTCTACTTTATCTTATCATGCTGTAAGTGGTTGGTACTAGTACACTTAGCCTTAGTAAAAAGACCATTTACAAAGGCCAATTCTTGCTTACATCCTGTTACATAGACTTGCATCATTCTCCTTTATTTACAACATCTTATTTTGTTCCAATCCAGATCCTGTAAAAGGATATTAAATGGCCTGTCATTTTGCATGGAAACAACCTTGAGGACATTGAGTTATTATCATGCAACAAGATCATTGCCAGTCATCTCCCTCTGTGGCTAAAGGAAGTTTAAAATTAGGATACAAGATGAGAATATAGCAGAAGACAAGTGAGGAGAAAATTTTTATGCAATGCACACGCTGATAACTGTCACTTTTCTCCGTTCATCACCTTCTTTTTGCATAATGCAACACTTTATTTATTTGGCAGGGGTCAGTTTTTATAAACCAGTGAGCTCTGTAAGCTTTTATTTCCTCATCTTAAATCTGGAAAGATATATACAACTGTGATAGTGTGTGCGTTCATATGGTAGAAAGATACTGAAATACAGTGTAAGTTTGAGATAAAGTGGTTGACCAGGGTCCTTTTTTCAGAACTAGTAAAAGACCCTTCTTTACCAGCCTACTAATCTATAAATGAAATGTATGTTATAGATAAGGTACGTAATGAAAGTAACCTCTAAACCTATACACGCTGTTCTCCAACCTACTTTGCTTCCCTGCTTTTAAATGCAATCCCACGGTGGGTCATAACACACAGTTTTAAATTTGTGGCCGTCAAGCTCAAACATACAGTGTGGAGTCTGAAGGAAGTATCATTTTCGCAGATTCAGAGAACTGTTGCTTGTGTTGAGGTAGGATAAATGTTGTGACAGATATGAAATACATTAATATGGCATGCTGCTGTGCACCTATAACTATGTATATCCATATGCATGGGAACATGTGCATTTTTCATCATTGCTGCATTGCTTACCTGTAGACTGTGGTCCATCACAGGGGGGCCAAAAATTAATGCAAGTCCAAGGCAAAGACCACCCTCAGAAGCTGAGCACATTGTGAGGATGTATTCCCTTTGACCTGAAAGCCTCCACTGTTGAATAAATCATGACAAAGTGTACCAGCTTCACCCTAGTTTTCTTTTTTATCTTTTATCCCACCCTTCCTCCGAATATGCCCTTGAGAAACTACAGAAAAGACAAGGAGAGAAAAAAAACATGGAAGCAGCACCATAGGAGGTAGTGTGAAATCATTGTTTCCATGGAAATGGCAGGCAACAGTAAGCCCATTATCAATTCTGCGGTATTGGCTCTCGTTCACTGGTGATATTTAACCTTCATAGATGAATAGGCCGCCATGCGTGCAGAGGAATTGATAAAGCCGCCACGTTCATCGTATTACAATTGATGTCTTTATCATTTGGAGACTGGCCTAACTACAGCTTGCTTGCAAATTACTCTCCTTGGCCTCATCTATCAGGCTATTGAAGTTGGGCATTAGCTTAACATTTGTGTAGAAAAAAAAAGAGAGTTCTGCATGGGAAATACACCTACCATTATCTACTTTAGCTTGCTGTTTTGAGAAAAAAAATTGCCTCAACATGAAGTAAGTCTTTGAGTAATAGTATTTGTCGTACTGTTTGAAAAGGGATGAATTTGTAATGCAGCATAAACCCAAAGCTGCTTTATAAACTTCCGTATGGCCTATTTGGTTAAATTCAGAACATAAATCAGCAGAACTGACATATTCTTGCTATCTAATGCGTTCATTTATTCATGCTAGTTGATGAAACCATAATAAATCTGTAAACATAGGAGGGAAACTTTGGTTTTCTTTCAGACAACATCTATTGGCAATGAACAAATCTAGCTAACCACAGATCAGCTCCAAAGCCCGCCAGTTCAAACTCAATCTGGCAAAAACAACAGTCTGACACGGCCCTTCTCTGCCGGGCCTTGTTGATTTGTCACTTTGAAACCCAACACCAGCAGATCCGTTTTAGTGTAAAACAACCTGTCCAGAGCCACCCTGTCAGCAGAAGGCAAGAGATGCTTGAAAACAAAAGTAAAAAGGTCACTGGCTTGTGAGGTGAGGCAAGTGGTGGATGAGCCAGCAGTTTCCCCTTTATTGTGGCTAAACAGAACAGAATGGGACTGGTTGATAATCTGTCTTCGGGGTGTGGATGAGTCTAACTCAGTCTCTCATGATCTGGGACGGAATAGCCAAAGCAGTATGTTGTTGTGGTTAGTAACTGTTGGTAACCCAGCATGTGCTTTATGTGCTACTGTAGTTATTATTTAATGGTATTGTTTGGCACAGTTTAAAATGATTGTTATGATGGGATCATATTGGACGTAATCACACAACACGAGGGAATTTGCTGAATTGAAGAGCAGCTCCTGAAATGCACATGGTGCCACACAATTGCACAGTAGACCACCTGTCACTTCCACCACCACTACCAACACTTCATGTTACAGTATATTTATTTGAAGAATTTCAAAACAACTTGACAGATGCAGACACATATTGTTTTGCATGAAAACATAATTAACCTGATCATCACTTAAAAAACTTCCAAGTGAGAGGACAAGTGACCGCAGACTTTAACATAACATGTTTAATTAAAGAAGTTTCTGCTTTCCCGGGATTGCTTTTCTTTGTGTGCGCTAGATAAATTTTTAATTTTACCTTGGAGGTACAGCTTGATATAAACACAGCACAGTCTCTTATCTCTCCAGTGCTTGAGTATGCCAGCTCATTCAACAGATGTGATGACTCTTTAGTTTACATTCCCCTCACCCCCTCAGCTATCAAGCTACCACTGTGTGGTGGAGAACTGATGCCATACAATGTCAAGCACACTGAAGCTGTTCCCAGGTAATTAACAAGAGGTGCAGGCCCATTTCAGTCTTTTTGATGGGGATATGGACCAAGGCCAAAATAATTAGACCCAGACTGACTGTATGCTTGGGTATAAACTCATTGTACACACAGCGAGTGTAAAGTTCTTATTTTTGGTTTTGTTTGTTTCCAAGTTCATGTGGCTTTTTGAAAGAGAGGCATGTTTGTTCAGCGATAAGCCAAGGTTGCTGTGCTGTTCGTCCTCCTTATCTCTGATTCATAAACCAGATGGGTCCTCCTCCTCCGATTTCTCCTTCTGTTTGTTCTTTGCCTTGTGACTCCAGTTCTCATCCTCCTCTTCTCCCTTCTTCTCCAATTTTTAACTTACTTTATGTTTCTGTCCTCTTTTCATCCTTCCTGCTCAGCTTTCTGATCTTAATTTTTTTTTTTTTTTTAGCGGCTTCATTGATCTCAATTCTAATCTCTCTTCATTCTTCTTCTCCTCTTTGTTTTACCTCAACTCAACCTCATATCCTCACTGGACCAGCAACCCAAACAAAACCCAAGCAAAGAGTAATACAAGTCTAAAAGGAGTTTTGGACCCAGGAATGGCAAAGATGCAAAAAAAAAAATTCTGCTGATACGTGGACATGCACTCCTTTACTGTATTAATACAAAGGTAACTGACACATAGGGGCAACCGATTAATCAACGCACCCTGTGCACCAAAAGCTTCACGTCAGTCTGTTTGTACATAAGGGTAGATAGGTAGATAATCAGTGCAAATAGGGGGTATGTTGGTAAATTGCATTGCAGTCGGGGTCTTGATTACGCTTTATCAAGGATCACTCTGCTAATTAGCATGGTGTTACTTCTCTAAATAAGCCGGGCTAAAGCAGCTTGGTGTCGGCATGAGTGTGTGTGTACTGGGAAGTGTCAGTCTACACATTGTGGAGTGTATTTATGGTGGTGTGTCGCACCCTCTCTTAATTGGATGTTTGAATGTACCCATTTATCCAGAGGGCATCTAATTAGGGCCCTTTGACATTAGACAGCTTTTGCAGCTTTGGGGGGGGGGGTCTAGATTTCAGCCAGGCTTCCCATAGCCAAACTTAATTGACTACTATGATAAGGCTTGAGGGAATGAGTTCCATGGTGCCTTGAACAGATATAACCTGTAAAAGCTCTAGGTCTTACGTTTTGTTGATTTTGCATCGAAAGGATTGATTTTTATGGGTGACTGAGCAGTTGCGCCTGCTGGAGTCTCTCTGTGATCAGCCTTTCTGCTCTTGATGCTGCGCTTCACACGGGCAAAGTTATTTTCTATCAGCAAGATTTATATTGTTCTAAAAGTAAAAGAAAAGTTGCTCCACCTCTTTTTCATGAAAGTCATGTATTGCCAAATATCTTCAGATTAACCTTTCATTTTTGGCTGGACCGCAGCAGCATGGCCAGGCCTATACACGCAAATGTCCATGACTGACTGCCTGACTGAGTGAGAGATAAAGTTACACAACTGGTCAACCGAATGCCGTGTGACTGAGTACTGGTTGCACCACTGGCTGGCCGGCTTAGTGTAAAAGCTTCTCCATTTGCCGTGGCTCTTTCAAAATGAATTGATATGAATGAGCTTCTAACTTGCTCCCTGAGGGATCATTCCACAGGTAAATATAGCTGAAATCACAGCACAGTTGTTGTCATTAATTTATGTGTATGGTGATTTTCTCAGACAACGTCACGGTTATAAAATCAGAAGTCTTAACGAGCCGTGTTTCAGTCACTATTCAATACTTGTTCCGTTGTCTGACAACAGAAACAGAAAAACATGAAAATGAGAACAGCTTTGTTAGGAATTCGGCTGCATTAAATTACTGTATATGTGAGCAGAAAGAGTAGGAGAGAAGCAAAGAGATGGGTGGCGGTCCAGCCATATACTAGGTTTTGATCTAGTCTCGTTAGAATTACAAGGAGTGTTTTGAAACCGTTTCCAACATCTTAACTTAAAGCTGCTCTTATCAATATTTTTTATTAACACTGGATGACTTGACTACGTATAACGTGAAAGGTGTTGTAGTGTGAAAAAGCTCTGGTAAACCCACTGTATGGTACTTGCCCAACACCAACAGCAGACAAAGTTAGCAATCAGCTGGTGAACAAAGTGTAGCATTTAGCTGCTAAAGGAGCGATACTGTACATTTTCTCGGGAGTTGGTAGAAACCAAAAAAAAAAAGAGCTGAAAGGAGAGGGAATATTGGATTCAACATTGATCAGGTGGCCAGAAACAGAATTCAAAATGAATGTTAATGTATCGGCTAGATTTGTATGTAAGTATCTGTTGGCATTTACTTTACACATTTACTCTATAAGGTCAGTATTTATAGCTTGTTCTACGTCCACCCAGTGGCCATGAAAACAATTAATTCAGGCAAATTAATATTGGTTATTTAGTTTTTTTTGGCATTTTATCTTTTTAACAGAGGATCCAGAACACAACAGACACATTGCTGGATCTAACTGGACGGAACATGACAGACTTCTTGGTCAAGACTTTTCAGCACTCGGGTAAAACAAGGTAACGCATGCCAGTTGTGTATGCATTTAAGGGGTTTTTAAACCAGGGTATCACAATGTATTCACTTATCTGGTGGCACTTCAGAGACTAGTGACTTTCTTGAGGCACATTAGTAACCAGTTTCTTTTTTCTTTGTTGGTTTTTATTTTTTTTTTTTTCTTTGTGGGGGCTTTTGACGCAAAGAGAGCCACATTACTATCTGCACTGTTGTTGTGTAGTTGGTGCAACCACTTTTAGAAAGTCAGCATAGAGCAATGTAACTAAAAGGACAAAGTCCTGCACTCTGTGCTCCCATTACCATTTCTGCATGTTATGCATTCGTCATGGTTCGTCAAATCTCATAGAGCCACTCTCTGATACGAGTCTCATAACCTCATCATTTTACTATATGAAAAAATTTAGTGCAAAATGTCAGTGACAAATATTATTAATTGTAAGCATTAGGTTGATGTGTCCCAGTTAATGTTTGGTTACGTTTCTAAAAAATATTGTAAATGTCTATAGTTCCACCGTAATATCTTTTTTTTTCAACTGTTTTTGTCTGTATCTCATGTGTGTTTGAGTATGTATCTATGCAGAGCAAGTGTAAAAATGTGTGGGTGTGTGTATCCTTGGCGTTTTCTTTAAATGCTCTTACTTTCTGCCCTCTGCTTTTCTCTGCCATTTCAGGTACGGGGGAATCTCTGTCGGAGCAGTCAACTCCCAAGTCCGTCTGACGGAGGGGGCAATTGAAGCAGCATTCAGGGATTTGAAAGACCTATTCAGTCCATTTCAGGTATGTTATGAAAATTGCCATTCACGGAGTCAAACCTGTTGATACCACAGGATTATCTGAATATATTTCATGAGTAGAAAAGTCATCTATTGTAGTGAAAGGTCAAAAGTTGTAGACATGGAAAATAGCCCAGGGGAATATACAAAGACATCTGAAGTCATAGTATTTGTTTGCTGCAACACGAATATATAAAAAGGATGAAAACACCTCCCTAAAAACCCCAGCTTGCTGATCTGTAAATGTGATCTTTGTTAAATACAGTGAAATGGCTCCTATTTTCTGAATCCACTAACAAAAGTTCTCGAGTTTAAATCAAAAACTAATCTGTATTTCAGCAAAATATTGTTTCCCAAACTTTTGCAACTCTTCCAGTAACACATTTTTAAATTTATATATTCATTTTAGTTCCTTTTGCCATGCTAGTTGCATGGCTCTAGGGATGGCAAGGTCAGTTCGTCTGTAGGTCAGTCTGCTATTTTGGTCCAGCTTGAAATATCTCATCGACTATTGGACGGATTGGCATGAAATTTAGTAAAGACATGTACATAGGTACAGCATGCTAACTGATTAAACTAAGATGTGTTAGCATTTAGCTCAAAAGCAACACTGTGAGCAACAACTACAACAAATGTAGCCTCACATAGCCACAGGCATGGCTGTAGAATCTTAATATTTTTTAACACTGCGAGTTGTTGTTTTTGTTTTGCATTGTTCTGAGATGTTAAAGTATGGTTGTTTTTTGCTCTCTTCAGATGTTCCTAGGAATTATTATCTTTATATAACTATTATCTTTTGTGATATGTTAATGGGGAAGGGAAATGTTCTTCTGGTAATTCAAACAGGTCTGGCATTACTTTAATGTATATTATCCTACATAAATCATAAAAATCAAGCTTTGAGTCACGATCATTATTGTGACTTTTGTGTTGTAACACTTTGTCCCACATTAAATGTTCAGACATTTTTTTTTGAATGAAGGAGGTGGTTGAGAAATTGCTTTTCTCCTGTCAAGGCTGCAGTCGTCTTTTGAGTGCGCCGCGCCTAATTGGAGCATGGCGTTCTTTGTTCAGTTAGCTTTGTATCTTGGATACAGGTTATGTTCTTTGTAGTGGACTTTTGGACTCCACTGAATTCTTGAACAACTGTGAAAAAAGAATGAAAGCAAAGGAGAGAGGAGGTTTAGAATCTTCAAATCAATTCTGATGAGTGTCCATGGCAACAGGCTGTGATTGTCTGTGCATGGCTTTGGATAAATCGAGAAATCTGGGTCTTTACTGCACAAGAACACACATAATCCTGCAAATCTTTTCACTCTCACTTTGACTAGCTTTATCTACTTCAGCAACCTCAATTCAATTGATGTATTTACAGACGGGTGACAAATTAAAGGAAAAACCTGAATAAATTAGCGGAGAACATAACGAATTCAGATGCTTCCAAACAGGTTCACTGCATGCCACAATTAAACAGTTAGCATCCCATCATGCTCTGTGGCATGTATAAAAATGCTGAGCTGTGCCAGTTGATTCAGATTTTGTATCAAGATGGCAAGGGGAAAAGACCTTAATGACTTTGAAAGTGGTTCATTGTTGGGGCACGGAGGACAGGAGCTTCAGTGAAAAAGACCACTCAACTGGCTAGTGTATCAGTAGGAACAATGACTAAAGCAACATCTGCATTAAGATCTATGGGAAAGACGTCAATAAATAGGCTCAGAAACTGTGGTCGAGAGCGCACATTTGATGCCCATGGTGCATTAGTGCGATATGTAAGGAAAAACCGAGGAGCAACTCTTCCTCAGGTGACTTAGAATTTCAATGCAATGTGATCAGGGTGTGTTAGCAAGAACAATCCGGTGACAGTTACATAGAGAGGGATATCATGGTAGGGTTGCAGTGTATAAAACCTCTCATTACAAAGATGTATACACATCTGAGAGTTCAGTGTTGAAAAGACCATAGGTAGTAGTCTACAGAGATTTGGGGAAAACTGATATGGTCAGATTAGTCATCCTTCACCATGTTCTCGACATGTGGGTGAGTGCATGTGTGGCATACACCAAGAGAACGGTACAAGCCTGAATGATTGACCCCTACTGTGAGGGGGTCCAATGGCTCTGTTATGCTGTGGGGGGCATTTTGCTGACATGATTTGGGTCCATTTGTCCCCTTAGAGGAAAGGTCACTGGAAATCAATACAAAGTTGTTCTGAGTGACCACCTTTATCCTATGATGAAAAGTTTCCATCCTGATGGGAGTGGTCTCTTCCAGGATGACAATGCCCCCATCCATAGGGCATGAGGGGTCACTGAATGGTTTGATGAGTATGAAAATGATGTGAATCTTATGCTATGGTCTTCACAGTCACCAGATCTCAACTCAATTGAGAACCTATGGGGAATTTTGGACCTACGTGTTAGACAGCGCTCTCCGACACCATCACCAAAAGACCAAATGAGGGAATATCTTTTAGTAGAGTGGTGTTCATCCCCTTGTAGGATCCATGCCAAGGCGCATTGAGGCTGTTCTGGTGGCTCGTGGCGGCCCAACACTTTAATAAGACACTTTGTTGGTCTTTCCTTTAATGGACAAGTGTGTAGGATTTAGTGGCATCTAGTGGTGAGGTTGTAGATTATAACCAACTGAATACCCTTTCACACAATACCACAACCTTTCCAAGCGTGTAGGAGCAGCTACGGTGGCCTTCAGGTGGCGTGAAAACACAAAAGGCCCTCTCTAGAGCCAGTGTTTGGTTTGTCCGTTCTGGGCTACTGTAGAAACATGGTGATGCAACATGTCGGGCTCTATGGGAGAGGACCCACTCCGTATGTAGATATGAAGGGCTCATTCTAAGCTGACGAAAACAAAACAATTATTAGTTTCAGGTGATTATACACTAATTAAAACATGATTATGAATATTATGTTCAATTTCTGCCAATGGATCCCCCTAAATCCTACTCTCTGGTCCTTTTAATTTGTCACCTGTATGTACATTCATACACTTTCACTCAACTACAGTGTCTCTTGAACTTTATACCAACTTAATTGTCCCCTCCTTGTATCTCACTCTCCCTTTCTCAGCCGCTCTCTTACAGACACACAGTCTCTCATTAACATTTCAAATTTTGGATGTTCAAACTACTTTGAGATCAGCACATTGCTTTGCCCTTAGGCATCTCCAGTCTCCTCCCTACCCTGGCTCCCTTCTCTGTCTCCAGGATCTTGACGCTAATGTGACTTTAATTCGTGCAGCAGCGATGATGTAACTCTAATGGCCGGGCATTAGCTGTCCCAGCTCTGTATTCCTTGTTATAAAAGTGCTACACTGTCCTTGGGAAATGTTTGGCTCTCTGCTGCTGCTTGGCAGGCATTATGATGTGAGACGGTATCGGGAAGCAGTGTGTTTTTGCACTTTGAGCCACCTGCACAGACAGGGAAGTGGGCTTTGAAATTTCTGTGTAATTGCATTTCCTCTGTCTAGCAGGTAGAAATAACATTCTGTGTAGCAAGAGGTGATGGGAACAATGAGAACAAGAAAGGCTGTGTGCTGGAAATCGTATAATTGAGCCAAAAAATGAATCTCAAATGGCACAGTGTGTTATGTAGATGGTATTTATATCACTACTGTTCCCTGAAATGTTTCTGTAACCCTCTCAAACAATACTTTTTGTATTATTATTTAAATAATTCAGAGAAATAAGCCCCTATTTTAACAAACCATGAACGCCTTACCGTTCTTAGTACACTCGCACACAGGCAGACACATTAACACACTGTCACACAGACCATATGACCACTGAACTGTGCAGGCCACTTTGGATTACTAGCCAAAAAGTAACCACACACTCGAGTGGCTTTATTGCTGTGTCGTTAGCTGTGGCACCGGCAGGTCCAATGGCCAAACCAGCCTTGTCATTGTCCTTGAGAGGGAAGGAGTTGGTCAAGGATTAGACCCAGGCAGCTGCTGGCCCCCTTTTCATCGCATTTCAGCCACCACTAATACTCAGGAAGGCCGCCTATTGGCACTGCCTGTTGCTACTTGTCATGATGCAAACCACAGTGGGGTAAAAACACAAAATACAGTAAAGATTTCCTTGCTTTTGCTGGAGGAAGCAATACAGAGAAGAGTAAGAGTCTTGTTCTCTACCCAGTGTATGAATAGGTAATGACTTGGAACAGAGGGTATGTTATTTAACACAAATACTCGTGTCAGCGTAGATAGGGTTATTTTTTTCTTCCTCTTTCACACTGTGATATGGAAAGAGATGAAGTGTTCATGCTGCGTCACTGAAATGATGTGTAAACATTTTGTTTACACAGAGGAGAATACTGGTTCTATGGTAGGGCAAAAAAAAATGCTCTGAATACATTATTGAAATTTTTCCAAAGTTCTGAGACTGTCATAATGTGTTTTAGGACTGGCTGAGTGAAGGACTGTGGGATAGAAAAAATAAGAACAGACATGCTATGATTTCCTCAGCCCCATGTCCGAAGGTTAACTGTCTGTGGGGCTAGAGATAGCTTTTGTTTCTATTTCTTTCCACAATCCCCCTTTCAGTTCAGACAAGCACTCGCACTTGCACCTGCGCACACTCTTGCATTCTTGGGATGTCTTTCTTGATAATTCTCCTCTTATTTTTTCCGTACTCCATCTCTCTCCCCAGTTGTCGCCTGCACTTTTCCAGCAACCTCTCCTCTCTCCACGCCACATCCCTCATTTCTCTCTTCTCCTCTGTTATAGCCCTATGATGAAGGCTGGGTCCAACAGGAGGTCCATTTGCATTTATATCACACATGTTATATGCTCAGTGCTCTTATGGCTCGGCTGAACAGCATGGTATCAACATGACACTTTGGAAATCGCATGCCTGTCATCTCAAGCCCTCATCCTGAAGCTCATTTCATGTGTAACATTAGTGGACCAGAGCAGATTTTAAATGCAAACTGCCAGTCTCCCCTCTCTCAACCATTTTCATCATCACCACAGACACGCTCTAAAAAAAATCGTCTTTTTTTGGCTGTTATTTTCATTTCTATCTGTGTATGAACACTTGGAGATTTCCAGTCAAGCCCTATTACTTAAAGCTGATTGGTACATTAGGTAATTAGGCAATTTACGTTAGTTGTGCTTCTTTTGTTTCATGTTCTCTCTCTTCTCTTATGATCTTAATTATTTCACAATATTTAATAAAACAGAAACGAGAAAAGAGGAAAAAGTACCCAAAACAACAGGGGATACATTTTTTCGCCACATCTGTAAGAAATAAATGGCTCAGCACACTCAAATGCTGTCCGGAAGTCTTAATTCTCGTCTCCCTCTGCCTCATGTTTTGCATTTCAAAGAGCAGTAGCACTTTTCCAAGTGTATCCAATTAAGTCTCCAGCTCAGTTTTTTTGTTTTGTTTTGTTTTCTTCATCTTCTTTAGGATAATGTGACTGATCACATCTTACAGAAGTCCGAGACGCTGCTGAAGAAGCTCGGAACCAGGGACAATGTAAAGGTATTAAATTAATTGGTCGGTGCTCCTTTGCTCTCCTGTTAGATGAGATCCAATGAAATGAAATTTTAATGATCACAGAGGTGAAATTAGGCTGGTGCGGTTTGGATTTTTCGGGAGGGATGACGGTGACTGGCAGAAACAAGATGTAGGTTGAGACAGTGAAGGGGCACATCCACCCATAACTGGTCTACTCACCTTTTACATGCATAGTTTAGCTGATGATAAATTATGTTCCCATAAACATTTTCTAGCATCAAAAGTCAGGAGGGGATGTGGTAATAACGACCCCTAGGGTTTTGACTAAATTGCCATGTATAGTCGGGTTATAGCAAGACAGTTCAGTCTATTATTACAAAGAGTATGTTTTTACTTGCTGCAGAGATTACTGAAGTGTGGGCAACTCAATAATTAAAATCCATTTTTGTATATTTAATAAGGGTAAGCCCAACCTTGAGCTTCCCTGACAGCAATAAATGAGCAAGAAAAGTACTGCGCTTTTACATCTTTCATTGTATAAAGAATGAAAAAGGAGTCTCAAAGATAAGTATATAGTTTAAGTTGACTATATCATTGTTATCTTGAATACATCAAATAATGTTTTGGCCCCAGAAATTCAGAAATTACAGGATGGAGGAAATATCATTAAGAAAATATCAATTTCTGTAAGCCTGAGATACAGCATGAACAGAGGGAAAAAGAGAGCTGCAAACAGACAGAGACACAAGAGTATGGGTGTGCATGCTCATCTGTGTGTGTACTCAAGTTTCTCCATATCCTCCTCTGTGATGCAGTGTTATGTTAGGCTGACACTCAAACACCATGCACTCTTAATTAGCGCTGCACTATCAGCGGGGAGTCCTCTTTCGCTCCCACACTCTTTCATCCAGTCTTTTTCTTCTACACCCCAGCAGCCACAGACTCAGAGAATCACTTACATTAAAAAGAAAGTGTGCAGAATTTTTTTTTTTTTTTTACTGTCTCTACAGCTAGCATGCTACGCTACATTGGGATTTGGCAGTCATTGCGGGCCTTTATCTTCTATTAAATGAAAAAGTAATGTTTGTCAGCTCTATTGCTTATTCTTAACAGTATGTTGCCCCCAAAAATGTTTAAGAGATGGTTTGACCCCTCTCCTAAAAGTGCCTTTTTTGCACTAAGTGGACAAAATCTACTTTATCTCTTAATGTACTGTAGCCATTATAAAAGACAAAGATATAAACATGACAAAATACTGAATAGAAAATATCTATGAGAACATGCAACAGTAACACAAGACTGTACTGTACATCTCACAACAGCAACTGGCGATGCTCTCTCCAATTCTTTAGTTGTGGAAAAAACAAGGGTTTATAGGTGATTTGACAGACTTTCTGGTGACCATATTGGTGGTACACAGTTCTTAAGAGCCCTTCACAACAGCTGATTGTTACAACCTAGCTGTAAAGACACAACTAACAGGCAGATTCTGTCCTATCATTGTTTTGCACCTTTCTTTTTAGCTTGCTAACAAAGCCAAAATAAAGACACAGAAATGTTTCCTTTTGTTAACTGGGGTGAGACAAGTTGCGACTCAGTGGTGCAAAAAAATGGGACAAGATTGGGCAAGCTCAAATGTCTCGGTAGCCACTTTGAAAAGAAATTTGATTTAGACCATTACATCTGCAACTGGTTGTATCTTTTTCAATTGTCTCTCTTTTCATAACCTTCCAGTTAAATCTTTCTCCATTATCTGTCCACAACCAATTGAATCTTCCATGGCGGAGCCAGATGTAGTTGCTAGGAGACATCTGAAGCAACCGCAAAGCCTCTACATGCTGTTCTCAGCGCTAATGCTTGTCTCTACCTCGGCAGGTGTGGTTCTACAACCAGGCATGGCACGGCATGGTGTCTTTCCTCAGTGTGGCCAACAACGCCATCCTGAGGGGAAATCTGCCAGCAGGACAGAATCCCCGCCAGTACGGCATCTCTGTGTCCAATCACCCTCTCAACCTCACCAAAGAGCAGCTGTCCTTTGTGGCCATGTGAGTCATTAGACCAAAAACACGGGTTAAAGGGTAGATCTGGATTAGACAGCATGGAGGAAGTAAGTATAGACTGCCGTGTTCCTTGCTGGTAGTTATGATTACATTTTCTGTGCCTTGTTAGGCCAGAAAACCAGGGCAGGACCATGGTCTCTAAAATATAAAATATATTTTTTAGTAATGTTTAAGCAATGTAAACAAGCTTGTTAGCAGGCTGAAAGAATATTCTATCTACAATTTAACATTTATGGATATTATATGGATAACACAAGTGCACAGCATGTTGAGGATCTAAATATGATTTTTTTTTAAAAGATCTGTATGATATTTACAGTGTGTGCTGCAGTTATTGCAGAAAACTACTGCTGCAAACCTTTCCGGCAGTTTCGCCCTCAGAATTTAAAGAAGTACTGCTGCTTTAATGCATTTTTGTCTTGTCAGAAGACAACATTTTTGATTTTCTTACAATGCGTCATGGGATGCGGAAGGAAGAGACTGATGGTGAATGAGGAGCTGAGAGAGACAAGGCTTAGTGAGAGGGACGGCATTGGAGAAGGAAAAGCAGAGACAGCCCAAACAAAGGGAGAAAAGATGAAAAAATGACAAGCCAAGAGAAATTGTAAGACAGATACTGTAGATAGATGAGGGATTTGTTTGAGATTTGGAGGCCCATGGGAACTCTTTACAAGGATATGCTATTTTTTCCCCCATGCCTTATCCTAGGGCTAGCAAGGGAGCAGCTCCCCATGAGAGCCAGAGATTCATGATATGCTAGATCACAACATACTGGCTCATACCACGTGGATCTAGCGGCCCTCTGTGTACTGTTGTGTTTTGTGATTATCTATTGTCAAAATTTTACATTTTGGCAGTTCAGTGACCTTAATGTAATCAACACTTTTAATGGAAAGCCACTGGGATACATCCCACTGCAACAAATTACCATATAGGGCCATAACCACAACTCCTGACATTATACAGACAATTCAGTGGCTGCTACCAATCACCACATAGCAGTTTTATTCCACACTCCGCTGCTGCTGCTCCGGCCCGATCCTCAGTCAGGTATTTATGTAGTGATCGGGTGCTGATGACAGCCCTGAGATAGAGAGGAAGACTGCGCCAGGGTTAATTACAATGGCCTGCCTGCTGTAGCTTCAGGATGAGCCTCTTTTCCTCTCTACCTCTCTGTTCAGAGTGTGATGACTAAAATTTATGATCTATGATTTCCAGATTAACTTGGACATTCCGTCACTGTTGAATAAGCGTGCAGATTTCAGACAAGATAGGGAAAAAAGTGCGATACTACCTGAGCAGATGACGAAGCACAATGAAACTGGGTTGTTTAAAGCGCCACGTATTGATACTTTTTATGTGAACAATGGATCAAATGACAATGTGTATTGTGAAAGGTGCCGCTCGTACTGACAAACCCGCACTGGCAAAGACTTATCACCAGACTCTGTGGTTCCCCTCAGCTCCACAGAGTTTTTAGGCCTCTTGTAGCTTACTGTTTTGCTTTAAAGAGTGTATTTAAGATAAAATGCTCTCATTTGCCTCTGTAGTTAGCTCTCTGTCTGGTTGTGAACTACTATAATTTGCTTGCCGACTGCCCAAGTGAAGTTTATGAATAGTGGTGTTTTTGTCTCTATGGCCCCTGAATTACAGTGAGTGCTAATAAAGCCAGCAAATGCCAAGAATGTCTCCCTATCCTGTAAAAACAATCAGAAATTTAAGGGACTCTCAGCCTTGAATTCATATTTCTCTTTGACACTTCCTTAATGTCATGGAGAGACAATTGCTGGAGCTGTTAAATCGATATTAATTCATCGCTAATGACCTGTTCCCTCACTAAGTTTTGGGCACCAAAATTGCACAGCACCATCTAATTTGAAGTGACACTCCCCTCTGGTGCACTTCTCAACAAATTTCAATGCAAGTGATGTCATGAGCCACAAACTCTGGAAGTATGCAGGGGGAAGGAAAGTCAATGCTTACATCCATCAAAATTACCACTTCACTCACACAAGGTCTCTCTGCTTCCTCTGCAATGGCATGAAAACACGGCCGTCCGATTTCCACCAACGTCCTCAGAAATGTATCACTTCTTAATTGCTGAGGAATATTGATTTGGCAACTGACCTAACATGACTTCTTACCACCCTGTTGAATTTGATGTGTGATTTAGTTACTATGAGTGAATTAATATTGTTTCTGATTTCTGCACGTTATCTGCAAAAAATATCCCATTTAAAAGTCATAGTAAATGGTTAATCTGCCAGATTAATTGCAATTTACTTCTATCAAAATCTAAATGGTTCTCTACAGTATCTACATAATGTTGCATAATACTAATAGTTACCTGAATGTTATGCCTGGAGCCTAAGATTTGATAATTATCCCCTGCTTTCAGGCCCCCTACACGTTAACATTTAAGGATGTGCCCTGCAGCTCTTGTCATTTCAAAAAAAAAAAAACCTAAAGGACAGCAATCCATACTGTAAAGCTTTATTCCCACAGCTCATCTCTCTTGCTCTTCCATTATTAGTTAATTAGCAGATTGCTTGTCCTCTCCTTCAGAGCAATTAGCCAGCTTCAAGCATTCAGGGTTAGATCATTCACAGCTTTGGCCCCTACAGTACATTATCTCCCCACCCAACCAGAGCACGCAGCCCTTGAAACATGTTGAAATGTGGGTTGGCACCCACTGAGGTAAATTATTTCATATATATGTGTTCTAATTACGTCTGCTTGGCAATGATAAATACAGCCATGTAGCCACACAGAGTAACTTATTTAATATGCTAATTACGCAGTAGGAAGTCTTGTGAGAGATTATCGCGGGTCAAGGGTGAGGATGATGGTGGGGGCTGAAACAATACACCACAGTCCAATCCTAACTGAGCAGACACAGTGAAGGACGTTTTCAAAGCTAAATGTCATAAATGAAGATATATGACAGTGAAGTGAAGGTCAGCATCTTGGAGGAGATAGGCACAATTAACATGACAGAAGGAAACTGTTGCCTATAAGAAGTCTGGTCAAGATTTTTAACTGTGCTCCTCTGTTCTCTGAGACCAACAGGAATTTGCCGATCGTGATCTTTAAAAGCTCTTTTTATTATGTGCAAACAGCATTGTCAGTGCTTTCAATTAATGTATGTAATGCTTGTCTAATTAAGTCATCAATACTAACAACATTAGTTATATATATTATTTCTGCAAGTGTAACAAAATGTGTTTTATTGTATCCTGACATTGCAAAGTAATGAATATGATTTGTTTATTGCATTACAGGAACTGAGCCAAATGCTGCTTCAACTCTGTTAATGTCATCTGGCCCATTTCCTGGCGACAAGAGAATCTCTTTACTTTTATTCAGTCATTAGTTTTTTTTACAGTGACAAAATCTTGAATACAATTCGCCCACAGCACAATGCTAAGTCGCTAAACTTTTCCGTTGTCACTGTTGTCAGTGCAGTGATTATTAATATTTTGGGTCTGGTGAATTTTGGCAGAGGAAGTTAATGCGAATGCTGTGGTATGTAGCAATGACTAGTGCCCACTGAAATGGAAAATCAAGTGAGCAAGTAATCCCTAGAACTTTAATCAGTTTCATAGGTACCATGAGACCACTTCACTTAGATTTCAATTGAGCTAAAGTTCTGTATTTAATTAAGATATCTCATATTTCAATTTTTCAATTCATTTGGACATTTTTTTTTTTGCCAAAGCACCTCACAGTACCCTAAGGTAAGGGCTCACATTTTGTAGTATGTGAGAGCTCAGTGTTAACAGCAAGATTATAACAAAGTTACACGTGTTCTAATGAAATAATTTGGCCTAGTTTTGCTGACATCAGAAAGGTGTCAGAAAGTTTTCTGAATCAAATTACATCATCTTCATCACCACAAAGGGCAGACCCACAAAGGGTCTGCTCCGATATTAAACATTTACAAATGTCTCCAGCGTTGGGTTTAGTCTCCGCTCCTATTCTGGTGTTTCTTCCTCAGTGCCCCTGTACACAGTAATAGCTCTCCAGTCAACTTCCTGTTTGCTGTGCTCTATTCAATCACAGGGCCACAACCTCCACTGACGTGGTGGTGTCCATCTGCGTTATCTTTGCCATGTCCTTCATCCCTGCCAGCTTTGTCCTCTTCCTCATCCAAGAGCGGGTGAACAAAGCCAAGCATCTGCAATTTGTCAGTGGGGTAAACCCAGCTGTATACTGGTTGGCCAATTTTGCCTGGGACATGGTAAGTACCTGTTTTGTCCGGCTACTGTATCCCCTCTTAAGCGATCACTGCTGCTTGAGGTACAGTTTCATATTCCCAATTTATTACTCAATAAGGTAAATCTGGGAAGTGGAAAAAGCTAAAAAAAAAACATATGCTATAATGTGATTCATCAAAGCCAGGCTTCAGCGTCATAGGTCTTATTTCACTGTAGTTTGGTAATATTCTATTATATTGAAGATATTTTTTCTACCTATGGCTATATTTTTAAAAAAGATCCATCCACTGCACCTGATAATGTAGCTTCGACACCACTGGCATCTGGGAAAAGCTTTACCTTAACAACAGTTATTGGCTGATTCGTAATTATCAACAGTGGCTATCTCCCCTGGTTATGCAGCAGTTGAGGCAAAATTGAAGTAAAGATTTTATCAGGTACCTTTAGTAAAGAAATGGCATCAGGGTGCTCATCACTGTGGTGGATAAATGCTGTCTTGAGTGGACGACAAATGGACCTGCGGAGCCAGTCTAATGATCCCAGCTCGGAGCTTTCTGCATCAGCATGCATGCTCTATCAATAATAGGTATAATAATACAGGAGCTCCAGATTGAAAGCCCCTTAATATTTCAGTGTAAACTTTTTGTATCCTGCGACATTCTGTTTATTTTATCTATAGTGCATCATTTATCCACCAGGGGAATGTGGATTTGTTTTATAAAAGAGCTCTGCAGTCAAAGGGAGTACAAGTGCAAAGTGTATTGTATGATAGTAGCATCAGTTATTTTAGTTTAGTTCTTTGGGGAAAATAAAGAACCGACAAATAAGAGTTTTTTTCGAGCCTTATTTTGATACTTAATTGATTTAAACAAATATCAAATAAATATTATTCTCTTAGTTTTATTTTTTATAAAACCATTGTACATTTGTTTAGTTGACATTTCACTGAGCAACCACTCGCCTCAAACAAGAGACAACCGGAGGAGTCTGTTATTTCCCTGCTAATTAAAAGGTCATCGACAGATTTCATAATTAAAAATGTCAAAAGCACACAATCTTTTGATGTAGTCACAAATGCCCTGAAGAGTGATTTTTTTTTTTTAAATCATGCTTAGGCCTCTACCTCCGATAGGGACAGCTACTAATTTTTTTTTGTGTGCTTGTTTATGCTTGTATGCTTGACAGTGTAACTACATCATCCCATGCTTGATTGTGATTGTGATCTTCCTCTGCTTCCAACAAAAAGCCTATGTTTCCCCTCATAACCTGCCTGCTCTGATTCTGCTGCTTATTTTGTATGGGTAAGTACATTAAAAACTTGGTACTTCTGATATCCCTCTCCCTCATAAAAGTTTGACTTTCAATCAGTTTAGGGGTGATAGCAGGTTCTAATTCTGTGGTTAAAGTTTCAATTCAATTCAATTTTATTTATACAGCGCCAAATCATAACAGGTTATCACCGGGCACTTCTCACATAGAGCCGGTCTAGACTGCACTCTTAAAAGTTATATTTAGGGAGACCCAACATTCCCCCGTGAGCAAGCGCTTGGCGACAGCAGCAAGAAAAAACTCCCTTTTAACAGATACAAACCTCGAACAGAACCCGACTCATGGTGAGCGGCCGCCTGCCTCGACTGGCTGGGTAGAGAGAGCAGGGGGGGGGGGGGGCAGGAGGGAGGAAAGAGAACATATCACAGTACAGGTACCTCATAAAGATATATAATGATGAGACTAAAAATAAAAGTAATAATTATAATAATAGGGTGAATAATAATACTAATAAAACTAAATATAATAATAGTAATGATAATCGTTGTATTTGAAGCAGTGGGTGTTGAGCAGGATCATGGGGGCAGTAGGTGGTTTGCAGTCACAGATCCAGACTCTCTAGCACCAGGGGCAGAAATGCCTGCAGAAAGCGACGGGAGGAGAGATGAGAAAGCACAAAACTATGGGACAGAGAAGAAGTCAAGTTAGTAACGAGCATTGACGGGATATGAATGCGTACAGATTGGGGAGGAAGAGGAGATGAGAGGAGCTCGGTGCATCATGGGAAGTCACCCGGCAGTCTAGGCCTACAGCAGCATAACTAGGGGGTGGTTCAAGCCAAGCCTGAGCTGGCCCTAAATATAAGCTCTATCAAAAAGGAAAGTTTTAATACCACTCTTAAATGTGGAGATGGTGTCTGTCTGCCGGACCCAAGCTGGAAGATGGTTCCACAGTAGAGTAGCCTGATAACTGAAGGCTCTGCCTCCCATTCTACTTTTGGTGACTCTAGGAACCACAAGCAAGCCTGAGCTCTGGGAGCGCAGTGTTCTAGTGGGGTAATAGGGTACTATTAGCTCTTAAAGATATGAGAGTGCCTGACCCTTAAGGGCTTTGTACGTGAGGAGGAGGATTTTCAATTCTATTCTGGATTTTACAGGGAGGCAATCCAGAGAAGCTAACACAGGAGAAATATGGTCTCTTTTCCTAGTTCCTGTCAGTCCTCGTGCTGCAGCATTCTGGATCAGCTGGAGAGTATTTAAAGCAGTTTCAGTTGTATGGAGCTTTATGACCCCACATGTGGCTTGACTGGGCCAACAGTGCTGGGCCAGCTGCTCAGAAAGGTTTGATGGAGTTATTTGAAATGTTCACTGTGCATTGGACTTTTGTTTCCTGACTTTTGTCTTTAATGTACAGTAAGTACTCCAGTTAAAGAGCACAGGGCCTAAGAGAAGCGCTGTCTTTAGGACAAACCCTGTGAACAAATTTCCATCATGCCGTCGGCCTATAAACTGCAAAAATAAAATATTCCATTAAAAGTGAAAGGTGTGCATTGAAAATATCCGCACAATGAAAAGTCTTATCTGGAGTGGAACTCTCTGTCAAATAAATGTAGGAAAGCAGATGCCACATTTTACCCAGTAAGACAATATTAGACAATTGCTACACTTCAACTACCTCCAATTCTTAACTTGAACTAGTGACCGCCAATCATGGGTGGCATTTATTGTACGGCAGTGCTTTCAAGGGTCTCTTACTGGGCATGCAAATGAGCTTAAGAGGCTGTTGGTGCCATGGAATGGTACAGCTGACCTGCATTTACGAACTGAAAATGGCATGGATTCAGTAACTGGTGAGATGATATTGGCAGCTACTGTTACAATAACCCTGATGGTGAGTTTAATGAGTACGGGCTTAGCTTTGTCTATAGTTTTGTTTAAATCAGGTCGGGGGATTCCTGTTTGCCCTCCCTGTTTGTCTGTGTGAAAGTGGGTTGTTCTCTGTAGGTGGTCCATCACCCCTATGATGTACCCAGCCTCCTTCATCTTCAGTGTGCCCAGCACAGCCTACGTGGTGCTGACCTGCGTCAACCTCTTCATCGGTATTAACGGCAGCGTGGCCACCTTTGTTATGGAGCTCTTTGATGACGATGTAAGTGGTAGCCACATACAAACACACATCTACGCACACATTCTGGAGTGGGCGGAAAAATAAGAGATTCACATACATACTGTATAAGCACAGTTTTATGAACCTCAGAAGATGCAGTTCTCCCATAGCTGCATAAAAATTATATTTGGCAGCTATAGCAGCGGATGGTTAATTGACTTTATCATAGATAAACGCTCTGTGTTTTCAAAGCAAAGGCTTTCATACACATGTGGGTGGAGTATGTACCCACCTGGTATAACTTTTAATATATTTCCTTTATCCTCTCAAGGTTTTTTCAAAGGAATTATTTTCCCTATTCTCCTTAATGTTTAATCATTTGGTGAGAATCGTGTCTTCGGAGAACTTTCCTCATCCATCTTTCAGCAAATGTTCATTTTAACTGCAAGCTGCTTCAGTCTCAGGGGAATCAAAAGACAAAGACACCAAAAAAGAACTAAAAAAGAAATTGAGAGCTTAGTTTTTGAGAGAACGACAGGGAGAGGGGGATTTGACTTGTCACTCATTTTACTTTTGATTCTAATTGAAATCACTTTTCATTAAAAAAGGGAAATTGGCCTATTCTTACTATACAATTTGAGTAACAGCCAGGGCTCTCAATAGCAGAACCTCACTTCCTTACAGGTGGTGATAATTGGAAAAAATCATCTACTTTTCTTGATATCTTTTTTCAATTGTTCTCTGAACTAAATATGTCTAATTTGATTTGTAGACCCTATAGTTATTTGCACGATTAGCATACATCACCCACACTCACGATTTTTTCACTTCATATTTTTAGCCCGGCGCTGATCAGTCATTACTTGTTAGCAGACACAACAGCACTTCACTCTCTGACAAGCTGCTTATGCATCTGATGCTTCATCAGAATGTCTCCCACAGCTCTGATCCGACACTTCAGATGGAGCGTAATGCTGTCTGTAAGACTTCTCAGCACACTCTGTCCCCTCCGACACGCCTGCCCCGACTTGATGTTTCCTCTGGCGCCACTCGGCAACGGCATGGGATGTTTTCGATCTCCTAACGAGGCTGCCTCATCTGCATAGTGATTTCATTATCACAAACATTCATTATCAATTTGTATTTTCAGCTGGTACATCTCTCCTCAAAGAAAGTCATTGTTGCCATTTTGCTGCTCTGCATTCACTTTATTGATGCAGTGTTAGTGGAGATTATTACTCATAAAGGGCGCCACTGGCGATAATTTAATGGACAGCAAGTTGCCCATGGGCCGTGTAAAGGGACAGATTTACTGTGCACCTCTCTTGTCCAAGGCATTAGGGACAGGGATTGTGTTTCTCTGAGACTCAACAGGGACATGGGTCCTTGATAACTCAGCTAATGTGACTTGATTTTATTGCTGAGAAGAGGACCTGATGGGTCAACATCAATCAGCGAATGTTAGAACTCTCCAGGTTTCCATGTGTCCCCTGTTCAGAGCAGAAATCTTTACAAAACACACCCTTCACAAAATAGGTAGCATAGATACGATGGTGCCCTGATGTGCCCCAGTTAAGCAGAAAGGGTAGATCCTACACGTGACAGCTCAATCCAGTGTTCTTATTTTGCAACTTCTGCAGTTTCAAAGATTTGTTATGCACTTGTAGACTCTTCAGCAATGATATTAGTTAAACAATGTCTCTCTAAAGTAAAGCCACGGGCTTCAGTCTGTTCTCTGTTTACAGCAAAGGGAGAATCTAGATCCCTTTTGGGCATAGCACCATTTTTCCAAGAGGGGAAATGGAAAAAGTAACGGAGTGAGAAAGCATAGCTGCCGTGTTACATACTCTGTGCCCCAGTTTTGTCTCGAGACCAATGGGAGATTTTCTTCCCCTCAGGACTGTCCACCTCCCTGCGGATTGCATCAGTCCCAGCCGGCCTTGTATGCTTGGAGCAGAGTCTGATTCAATACCTCCACCACGTGCCTCTCGGAGATAATCACAGGCACAAAAAGATTTTCCAGAATAAAAATATAGGTTTGGCAGTGTGGCCAGCTCCTACCAACCTCATGTAGTGTGATGGAAGTCCAGCAGGCATTATTGACAGGATGTTTTAAAACAGACATAAAAGGAAGTATTTTCTATTTTGTGTTCTTCATAACCGAAGCAAGGCTTTGTGCTGACTAGTCTCTCCACCCTTTTTCAAAAATCAAAGGGAAGTCTGACAACCAAAGCACAAATTTAGCAAATGTGCCTAACAATTTCTGAATTAGCTGGTTTATAGCATTCCCGCTTTTCCACTAGCTCAAAAAAACATGAATATTATCCCCAGAAAATATCTAACTAGACTGCTGGAGCCATATATTGTGTCTGTCTGCTCTCATTGTGATTCCCACCATTATGAATAAGGCCATGCTTTGGGAATAAGCACAAGTAGCAATATGAGTCAGATGAGTGCCTCGCAGACTATGCCACCTTCAAAGTGTTTGAAAATTATTTATGAGCATATAACACAAACGTAAGGGGGAAAATTGACCAACATTTTATCATTCCCAACTAAAAGCCTCTTAGATCTCCTTGATGAGAGAAGAGAAGATGTGTTATTTCATGTATTGATCGCAAATTAGGTCTTGCTTTCTTTGTATTCCTCTGCTAGACAGATGGGTCGCATTCAGCCAAGGTCATAGCTGCTGTTTATTTATTTGACTTTCTTTATCTTTGTATAGGCATAGTGTTGAATGTAAAGATAAGAAAGAATGGACACACCTCAGCTCCCCTTGTCCCCTTAGTGTTTTATTACTACATATTTACCATACAGACATGAAAGTGTCATTCTTCTCATCTACCTCTCTGCAAGAAAGCAAATAAGAAGCGTGTCCTCAATTTCAAACTATTCCTTTAAAAAGTAGACATACATGCAGTAAAATGACTTGACAAAGAATATCTTTAAATCTGGCATTTGGATTGTTTTTAACGCTGACAGAGTCATGAGGCTGCACGCAGTCATTCTCAACTGCCAATTGAAAGCTCGTTCAGTGAAACTAATAAATCGCAGTGCAGTTACACCCATCCATGAATAAATTTTGCTACAATAATGGCCATCATCTGGAAGTCTTGCACACAGCTTTAACAAAATGCACTGCTGTCCCTGCCCCACCTACTCTTTGCTCGGGCTCGCCCAAAAGCAGAAATGATGAATTTTTAGTCTCCCTCCATGTATGCAAGGGCTTTGAAGACTCCGCTGCAATGAAGCTGCATGCATAATGCATGAACTTGCTTTTGAACACCATGCCGCGCCAAATGTAGTAATATTTTGTCTTCCCGCTTTCTGCCTTTCCCTCTCTAACCCTTTCCTTCCTCCCTGTTTTACTGTTCTTCCTTCCTTACTTGAGCCAGTTTGTTACAGGCTCGTCCGTTGTGTCTTCATTTAATTAATTATTGCTTTTGTGCTGTACTAGACTGTCATTGAATTGTAGCCTCAGGGAGGAGGAAAGGGAGAAAGGGACAGACCGGTTGAGCGAGAAGGACAAGCTTGGAAATTCCCTTAGATAAGATCTTTTTTTTTTTTTTTATGCGTGCCTTGTTTATGCTTTTGCTTTGTGTTTGTGTGTATCTGTCTCTTCGTACTTGGGTACAATATCGGAAGAAAGAATTTCTTTGTTCCTTTTCAGCCTTGTTTCTTTGGGATCTGGATGCTCCTTCTCCCCTTAGTGATGATTTTGAGGATGAACATCTGCTTATACGAGCATCACTTCATCAGTTTGCGTTTGCACATGCTGTTCGCGCGCCACCTCACACATCGCGCTGCTTATTCCGTAACGTTTGCTAAACTCCAACATCAGGCAGGTAGATGAACTTAGATGCTCCTACTTCCTCTGCCTGCCATTTGGAGCCTCATAACACAACAGAACTCAGCATGCAAACGGAGTGCAGGATGTTTGTTAATTATCAACACTTGAGTCAGGGAACTACACACTGTCTTCCAAACATATTGAGCCCCTGGCCCTGCTGATTCAAAGCAGCTAGTCAACATATTGGGCTTGTGCTGGCTAATTTCCAGTCAGAGCTCAGATAATCAAAGCTTTCACATGCAACTAATTTGTATCTTGTGTGTGTGTTTGTGTGCATTTTCCTCGGCAGAATGTCTCCCGCATCAACGACATAGTGAAGCAGGTGCTGCTGATATTCCCTCATTTCTGTCTGGGCAGAGGACTAATTGACATGGCCAAGAACCAGGCAATGGCCACCCTCTTCAGTAGTTTTGGTAAGAGGCCACCACCGCTGTCACAGGATAACTGATCTCTGATTTTTTTCTTTTTAAAATGTCCTTTTTATTCATTTTTATTCAATAATATTAAGTTCCAAGATTAGATTTTCCTCAAAAAGAACCCCGAAAACATCTGCCAAGTCGGTGAGATAATTTAATTTTTCATAATACGGTACAAAAGAAACATGCTCAACCTTTCTTGACTCAAATGACTATATTTTTATTTTAATTTTACTACATTTCACTCAAAAAACAAAACAACCACATGGTGACGCTAGAGGAAAAGTAAGGGGATGTCCATTGACCGTAGGCAATTCGTCTAATAGTTGCTGCGATATTTCAGTCTGGACCAAAGTGGTGGACCAACTGACAGACAAACCAACATTAACATACCTAGAGTCATGCTGCTACCACGGCTAAAAAGTAGTAAATATCCTCTGAAAACATTATCCTTTTGCCAAAATCAACTTTATTCCTCTTGTTAACCACGTATTAGAGCCTGAAAAAACACTTAAACAACATTCATTTCCTTTAAAGTGACACTATACTATTCCTCACAAAAAAAATAGCTCTGTATCCCACCAGTTGGATAAATATTTGACCCGTAACACAACTCTCAAACCTTTTTTAGAGCTCTACTCTCCACATGTATTAAATTTAGACAGGCAAAAGGGAGAAGCGGGCAACAGGGCTGTAGAGGTGGAGCCAGGGTTGAGAGGGCCATCAAGAGGCGTAGAGGCACATGAAAGAGGAAGAGGAGTCTTATCTGTAGATAGATGGAGCAGGAAATAGTGGTTTGAGGAATCATTTGCCGGCAGTGGTGGAGAGTAGGAAGAGAAAAGCAATCACAACTTAAAAGGGCTAGTGTGGAGAGGGGCTATTTACCAGAAAATGAGACCAAAAGCGCTTTCGTTTTTCTTGTCTCCTTGTTCTCCCCCCTCAGGCTCAAATGGGGAGAGCTGAGCGAAGGAGGAAAGAGAGAGAGCAGAACAGAAAATGATTAGAGTGGGGGGCTGTCACCACTTTACTTACGTGTTCATTAGCCAAAAGAGGCTTCAACATGAAAAGTACAGGATGTCAGCAATTCCCTCACATGACATAAGTGACAGCATTTTTATTTTTTTTATTTTTAAGGCTAAGTGGCATTTTAAACTGCTGGCTTTCACCAATGAATATGTCTCAAAAACACTTCAAAGAGCTTACAAATTCCACTTCTCCACTAACTTTTGACAAAGATGTATTTGGCTCTCCATGAAGGGAAATAAACATCTGGCAATTCATTTCTGTTTTGACAATGTTTCTGCTAAATCATTCTCTTAAGGGTTGGAAATTAACATAAAATGACACATGGTAATACTGCATTTAAATACTTACCTTCCCCTGTTTGTATTGCCTTTGATTTTTTTTCTGTTTTTCCCTCCTTTTTTTTCTCCCTCCCTACCTTCTTTATCAGGAGAAGACCGTTTCAAGGATCCACTCAGCTGGGAAATGGTGGGAAAGAACCTTTGTGCCATGTCCATCCAGGGAGTTGTTATGTTTGTCATCACAATCCTCATCCAGTATAAGCTCTTCTGCAAACCAAGGTAAAAGCGGCTGTCAACAATAGTAATGTCAGGGTGAATTAACTCAAAATTGGCTGAGAAAAGGTTGTTTTTTGTTTTTTGTTTTTTTTAAAACATAGCTCTTCTGTATTTCTGAATGACCTTGAACTACTTAGTAATGTTTCTTCATGTTGCAGTTCTTGTCCATGTTGTCAATAAAATTGTGTATTGTCATCCAATATTTTAGTCGATAAGAATACTCAAATTCCTCCTATAATGTACTGTACATTCAATTTATATAAAACATCTGTTGCACAGGGAATCTGTCAGGCAACTACTACCCGATTTTCTTTTTTTTTTCCCTCTGCCTGGGTGTTTACTTAGTCCAAAACCATGGTTTCCATGGAAACTAATGACTGTTGCTTCTGCTATTTCTGAAAATTGCAGAGATTGTTTCACTGAGCCAAAAACTTTGACCGAGATAATTTGGCATGCGAGATCATGTTAATTTTAATGAAGGGTGTTATACCAACTGGGGTTGAATTCTCTCTGCCAGGCTTATTTCAGGGAAGTCATTATCTGAAGAGGAAGAGGATATCGATGTTGCTCGAGAACGTGACCGAGTGTATGAAGGCAAAGCCCAGAACGATCTTCTGAGGATCTGTGACCTGACAAAGGTATTCTGAAGTGCAATTTTGAGCTCTCCCTAAAATTTTGCTTTAATACATGATCGACTTTTCCCACTTCATTACTCAGTAATTTCCTTTATTGTTTTTCATTTTTTGGTCAGCTGTTGATCAATTTATTTTTTTGGATATATATATGGATATAAGGATATACGATTGTGTCTTTGTTTATGGGAACAAGCCACAAGTCCTACACAGACAGACTCAGAAAAAGCTTCTTCCCTCAGGCCATCAGGGTGGTGAACTCTCTCCTCTGACTTCTGTAAACTTCTGGCCTTGTCTTGCCCTCTGTGAATCCCTTGCTCTACCCTGCACACTTGCATATTTGCACTCAAGCAAGTGCAAAATTATATGACATAGAAACATTTTACATTTTTATATACACCACTTGCACACCACAAATATACACTTCAGCGTATTAATACCTATTTTTCATTTTATCTCTCTATTCTTCCATTTATATATATTTTTAATTTATTTTTGCTCTTGTTCTAATTCTTATTGTTTGTTACATGCTAGCCTTTTTAGTGCAGTACCACGAAAACCAACCAGGATTGCATTTTTTGGGGGCATGAAGGTCTGTGCTCCTTTACAGCTCAGGCCCTCCCCTCATTCTGGCAGGTGAAGTCGAGCGTGCTGTGACAGCGCGTGCCTCAACACCGCCGAGATTAACGCTTCATCCATTGGCAGATGTTTCCTCCCTGCAGGCGGCATGGCAGCAGGAAGTGTCACCACAGCTGCCTGCTTTGCAACTCCAGTGCTAACAGCTGGACAATCTAACATCCTTTTTGCTTCTTACCACCCTTCTACACTCCTTTACTCCCTCGGTCTTCTCAGTCTCACCATGCTTAATCTTTCACTCATTGCTCATGGATACAGACGTGCACCACACTCCCTAGGGTAATTACTGAACAAGCGCTGGATAAAACAGTTGGATGGGTAGTGTATTACACATCATCTCACAAGGTGAAAACTTTTAGAGAGAAATATTCCCTTTTCAGGGAAAACTTTTAGACCTATCTTTTTTGAACACATCATTAACTCATTAAAACACGTAATCCCGCCAAAACATGTCTACTGTACTGTAGACTTTAATTCTAAAAAGGTGCCAAAGATACCATTAGATGTGACTGTGCTTGTTTGTTGTTTACAAGCAGCTCAGCCATCGTTCATGTGCACCTTCATGGTTGACAGGATTTCTCTGAGATGAGACACAGTTGCCCATCACAACACAAAAACAGCAGTGCGGTGACAGAAGGCATCAGGATTCTTCCTGCGGTGCCCTCATTGACTCCCACCACAGCTGTGCCCCATCCATTTGGTTTGTAGATAACAAATTGATCAATGAGCGCATGGCTTCGGTGGCCACGCGCCACAGGCTGGGCCCTGTCATAAATCTAAACGTGCCTCTGAAGCGATCGACAGGCCATCAATCATGTGTCAGATTCCTGCTCCTCCCCTTCCTTTTCCTGCTGCTCTAAACAGGAGCACTTTGCTATGCACCCCACCTGCCAGCCTCCACTTAGCTGCTGCATTAGCGTCGGCGCTGTAATCGATTGACTGTAATGGAAGTGTGTCCATCTGTGAGCACTTTCCAGGCCCGGTGCTGTCAGTTTAACCTTTCAGTCACTCACTGAGCTGACAGAGAAAGTTTTAAAGAACCTTATGACTAATGAGTGACCAGTGGCATCTTGGCATACTACATGTATACTAGGGCTGGGCAATATGGCCAAAACTATGATCTTGTTTTTTTTCTCATATTGATCAATATCGATAATTTTTAATACATTTAATACTGTACATTTGATGAAACCATTAATGAGGAAGGAAACACATTCAACATGCTTGCTAGAGCTTAAGGTTAGACACAATATGTTTTGGCAAGTAACACTGAATATGAACATGACTTGTTTGTTTACAAGATAACTCCCCAGGGTACCTTTAATTTGAAGTTCAAGGGGCACGTTTAGTTTAGGATTGAATCTTAAATAAAGAAAATAAAGTTTTGTCATGGCTTTAAACGAGCATATATTTTTCAGTTGGAATGGTATAACATTTATGCCTCAACTAGGCAACGGCAACAATGCTTTTAAATAAACATCATACTAAAGACCAACATGCCAAGCTGCACACATTGGCTATTGCACACTGGTACTGGCAGTTGTATTTACTTTTATGTTCGTCATAAAATAAAAATGGATTCATTCCACTGAAATGCACTTTCTGAGCTCTTATCATATGAGGTAAAAACTGAAAGGGCAAACGGGAGCGATTGATGCTGAGGTTTGAACTAACGTTAGCACAAGAGGCCTGTTTGTGAGGCTGTCTGCCAGTGCTTCTGCTAGCAGTTTGGCAGCGCAGACTTTGGCTTTCTGTATACACGGAGAGATGGTGCCTTTTCAGATGGTTGGAAAGGTTTGTTGTGTTTCCCGTCTTCATCGGCACAGGTCGCCAGCATATTTTACAATGGATATCGCTGTTTATGCAGCTTTAGAAATCTGAACCATTTCCAAATCACCATTGTTATGTGACCTCTCTTCTACGCAATTTCCTTGTGTTCCGCGGACGTTTGACTCTTCCCATGGGTGCTCATTTTTATGTTTCTAACAATGTGTGTGTGTGTGTGTGTGTGTGTGTGTGTGTGTGTGTGTGTGTGTGTGTGTGTGTGTGTGTGTGTGTGTGTGTGTGTGTGTGTGTCTGTGTGTGTGTGTTTCTTTGTTTTGGGCCTACACGTGTCAGCTACGTAAACCTGTTGCTGCAGCCTTATAGGGTGATTGTGCAGATGAAGGTTGACCTAAATGCAAAGCAGATACATATATCATAAATGACTTATCTGTTTATCATCATTATTGTGGGATTTTTGTTTTTGCTCCTGTGATAATATAATGTATCATGGGTGTTTAAGTAACTCAGATGAGACTTGTTTGGTTACAGCTTTGTGTTGTATGTTTACTGGACGAGCCAAATTATTTACTTATTTATATATCACGGCAGGGAGGATGAATACAAATTTTGTTAAAAAAATTTACAGCTGTGCTTTTGGGTGTTTACTGATGTTGGCTTTTTTCTTGGATTTTTATCAACATTTTTTCCCCAGATATTATAATTCTTTAGCAATTCTTATTTTCTTTCTTTTTTTTTCTCACAGATAAATTTGTAGTCTTTTGTATTTTATCATTTAATTCCCATAAATACCTTTGGGCAGTAATTCCAAACCAGAGGTGCCTTTGCTGTTGCCACGGACATTTGTAAAGATGGAGTGGGAAAGTTGGGGGGGCACTGCCTTTGGGTACCTCAAGATAGCACCCCATAGTACTGTTATTAATCTGTGGAATGGATGGACCACATGTTGGTGACTCCTTTTTAAATAAAGCAGTGTCAGTGTCATGGTTTACTACCTGAGGTATGGCAATTCAGAGCTCAAAGCTTGTGATTTTCCCACCTAAATGTATATTTAAGGGTTGCACAACTGCCGCCATCACATCTTCTCAGCTGTCTCATCTGATTAGATGTCAGCCTGCTTATCATGACAGCTGCTGTGGTGCTCAAGCCAGAGGGGAATTATCCTTTAATTGCCTTCCTCCATACACGTATCTGACGCTTTGATGTAGCTTTAGCACTGCAAACTATCACTAAAAAGCAGTATGTGTAACACACGTTGATAAGCACTGAGTGCAGCTGCCAGATGGCACCGACAAAATGATGGATCTATGCAACTCCTGCTTTTATCAAATGCTTTTGATGTGCCAACTGTATAATAAATGCAGTGTCATTGTTTGTTGAGTTTGAAGTGGCAGTTCTAAATTTACATTTGCCTGGTAGTATTCTTATTACATTTGGGACAGATTACTGTTTTTAATGGTGGATTTTTGGTTTAGAAATTCTAAACAGGAAATGTATCCTTCATACTGAGAAAGGTACAGTATGCCGTCACTTTTCTGTTTTAATGAACGTTCACTGTTTCAGTCTCTGACACTCACATACAGGCATGTAAACACACACAACACTCATAGAGAACTATGTTTTCAACTTTTAAAAACTGATAAAACAGCCAACAGTAGTCACTCACTCATAACTCAAAGGGGCACAGTGCTGTCCTTGTGAATGCTAAATGTCTTAACTGTCACACACAGCAACAACAACAAAGACCTTGCCTTGTCTTTATGTGCTAGAGCAAGAAAACGCTGCTTTCGAACCACTTTGAAAACATATCAAACCCTTACATAGTCTTGGATGTGGAAAAACTCCTCATGCATTATATACCTCATCTTGTCAAATGTTCATCTGTTTTTTTTCTTTCTTCCTTTTTTTTTTTTTTTTAGATTTTAACAAATCCTGTTCACTTGAAGTGGAGGATTCTTTACTTCCTCTGTCAAGATTTAGATGATGCAGACTAGAATGCAAATCCGCACGGGTGAGGATGGTCAGCGTAGGAGGATGTAGATGCAGCATGGAATGTTTTCAAGTGAGATGTGAAAAACATCAAGCACTTTCTCATTTTCGGCGTCGCTACATGCTCTTAGCAGGATACTGACTCGCAATCAGAATGTGAGAAGTTTCATTCTACTCTTTGTCCTGAGAAATGGGATTCTGCATCTCATAGGGTCTAGTTTTCTTTTCTAGCCATATTATGAGCTCTAGGCATGGCTCGTAGACCAACCTGAGGGTCTACCTGAGGGTGTATCATTCCAACACTTTGATCAAGAGTGAAATACCTTAACCGATTTCAGCTGGATTGCCATGAATTTCGACATAAACTTTCATTGTCACTGGAGGCTGAATCTTCCTTAGTTTGTTGATTACCTTACTTTTCATGTAACAAAATGTCAAAATTTGACCTTGCCAAACAGTTTATATCAGGATATCTCTAAAATTGATTACTAAAGTCCCATCAGCCTTTTTCCTATTTTTGGATTAATGCCTACATAGCTAGCTACCATGCTCATGTTGTTTTAGCAAACATCAATGTTAAAATATATTAGACGTTAAAGCTGCACATGTCCATTTTTTTATATTAATAAAGGGTCAAATGGCTCTGTGCAATGTGAAAGGGGTTGCTTGTGGTGTCGAACCCAAAGAGAATCATCACCAAAACTTCAAAAGTTCCAATCAGCTTAACAAAGCACATTTGTTTCTTTGAGCTCATTGTTTTGGGTTTACTGCCCACAACTTGATTGTTTTGAATCATTCCTACATCTCTTACTAGTGTTTGAAGTAGTGCAGACAGCTGTTAGCAAAAAAGCTCTGATAAACCCACAGGACAGTACTTGCTTAGCACCAAGCAGCAGGCCGACAAAGTTAGTGACTACCTGGTGACCATAGTGGAGCATTTATTAGCTAAAAAGCCATATATTCCCCTCAGGAGTTGGTGGAGACCAAAACAGCTAAAAACGAGAGTGACTATTGGACAGTGTACCAGGTGAATGCTTTTTCTTCCTTCCAACGGTCTGGTTTTCTAGTGTGTAATGAGCATTGCATCCTTATACAGGTCCCTGGTTTGGCTGTGTTTTTTTATTCTTGTTATCTACTTATACCATTTTTAAGCGACTTCAGACTAAGGACAGCGTTCTTTTCCGCTAAAGTCATGGAACTGTATACTGAGACCAATAAATGCTACTATGCCTAAACTTGGTGTCTGTACCTAAAATACTGAGTGACTTGTGAATGTGTTGAAGGTTAGTGAGGGTACTGAGGGTGCTGTCATTACAGTCACAAATACTAATGTTCATGTCCGCTCCCTGTCCCCCCCATGTGCAAGTGTCTCACCTTTTCCCATCTGGCTCACTCTAATTATTGTAAATTATCCCTTAGTGTTAAAATTTGTTTCCTTCACTTTCTCTGTCTCTTTCCGTCCTTCTTTTTCCACCTGCTTCTTCCATCTCACCTCCTCCCTGCTGCTCTGGTCTATCGCTCCATATTTTCTCACGCCACCCTCTCTGCTATCTTTCTCACTGTCTGCTCCCGACCCTTACCTGCCTCCTCTCCTTCTTTCTCTCTCTTTCTCTGGCTGGCTGGTTGATTCATTTTATTGTCTGCTCCCTGCAGGTATACCCTCGAAAGAGCACCCCTGCTGTGGACAGGCTATGTGTGGGCGTACCTGCCGCAGAGGTGAGCCAAATGCTGCTGAATCGCACAAGCACCATTTCATGCCACATTTGTCCATGAAGACTTTTTTTTGCATTTACAGATTTGACAACTGTCAAACTTCACCAGCAACACCCATGTGGGAGAAATTATTTCATCCTCTGTTGCCTCTGAAAATAAGATTTGGACATGAATTGACTGAAATAAGATGCAGTCAACTAAAAAGTGAATATTAACGATAATATTTACAAAATATTTACACATGAGATTAGGCAGCAATGAGCAGAGATTCCTTGACTGGGCTTTGATTTACAGTCTGCAGTTATTTCCTGAAAATTAGAATTGGCGTTTGGCTCAGTCATTCCTCTAACTGAGTCGAATCAAAATATCTTCCAAGCAATTCTTAGAGGAGGTGTTATGAAGAACACTAAACTCCTTAACAGACTTGTTTTCAGCCATTATGGTATTGCTAAGCATGTGTATGCTAAAAACACACGAGCAGGCTAGAGGAAGAGCATTGCTAGAGGAACAGAGTCTGTGGAGCAAAGGAATGAGGGCCAAGTAATGTTTAGTTGAGTACACTCATAGCCTGGCATTAGAAAACTAAATTAACCAAATACAACAATGCAAAAAAGGAACCTTTACACAGTTTTCGGCAAAGAAACCTTCACATTGTCTGCATGAAGCACCCTTACTCATTTTAACACACTATACATTACACATGCCCATATGCCCCCTCACAGCCACACACACAGTCACTGTACTGCTGTAAACTTGATTTAAACATAATCTCAAATGCTGACAGGCAGTCATGATTGGTGGTCTTTCTGCTGGTATTCATCCTCTCGGCCACTGTTTACTCAAAGCCCAGTGTAAATGCCAGTGGAATATTGTGATTCATGGGCTCTGCTGATCACACACTGCATTTCCATGCATTATTTACATCAAGCTTAGCCCTCTCCTATGCATTCACAAGCACAGGTCGCAAACAAGAAGGGATCAATGAATGACAGAAATCAAATATTTATGCCAAGCACCTAAGGTGGGTCTTAGGACCGCAGGGCGCCACAGAGACAACTTCCCGCTGCGCGCCCTCTAGAGAGAGGTAAAATCCGCAACATCAGGGAAACAAGAAGAAGAGAAGATAATGTTATTGTAGCAATTTACAGAGGCAGAGAAATATCATTGGGAATGGTCTGCTTTTTACAGTATTTGTTCCTGAGTGCCTGTTGTGTTGATTTAGTGTCTGTTGTTTTGTTTGTGTACAGAAATATTAATTTTTTATTTTGCTAAACATTGAACCACGAGTGCATACTCAAAAGATGGTATTTTCAATTATATATTTACAATATTTACACAGTCTATAGATAAACTTAATTAATGACTTTGATTTAATTAATTTAAAGACATTTAGGCTATTAGGGACATAATTTCTTCAAGGAAAATTTATCTACATAGAGAATATTTGAAATATCCAAATTGACAATTGCCTCCTGTTTGTTTCCTGTTGAGGTTTGTATCTACAAAACACTGTTTTTTTCTAATGGAGGCCTCCCCGTTGTCTCCACCAGTGTTTCGGCTTGCTGGGAATCAATGGGGCCGGGAAAACCACCACATTCAAGATGCTGACAGGAGACATCCCAGTCTCTAGTGGAGAGGCCTTCCTAAATGGATACAGGTGAGGCGCTAACTCGCACTAGTGCACCAAATAACTAATCATAATTAGCCACCCAAGATGGCTGTTCAGGTGGGAATCGAGCTGAGGTGTTTTTTCATAGCTCACACCTTTTCTGAGCTACTCTTGTTCTATGTAACATAGCTTTCTATTCTCCATCTCTCACACTCTCAGCCTTTGTTCTTCTTGGCTGGGTAGTTTTGATATGCCTTATACATTCTGCCATCTCTGCCTTTTCAACTTTGGTTCTCTTATGTCTCCTCACTGCAATATTCTCAGAAACGCTGAAGACTCTGCTGTCTCTTGCTTCCTGCCTCTTGCACATCTTTCACTTGTATCATGCCTTTTCACATCCTCGCCCTTTACCTTGTTCTGTTTTTTGTTTCTGCCTTACAGAATCAGTCGTAAGAAATCTGTGTAGATGCCAAAAAAATACCTTGACACCAGCAATATGAGACTCAAGCACTTGAGCGAAGGGAGGCTTGTTCTTCCTTATTTTTAGGAACAAACAACTGTGCTTCTTTGGCTCAGCATGCATCTGTAAGGCAGCAAATCCGAGCATGCTTGAGCGTGAGCTACAGTTGGTTGTGCTTCACAACGGTTGCTACAGTTGTTCATTTATATATCTGGTATTTGACTTTGTGCTCCACAAAGAAAAAGAGCTGAATAGAGCGAGGCCTAACGCAGCAGTGTTAATGTTGATTAACGTGGGTAACAGAGATCAAAGAAAAATTCCAGAGACCTTTAGAGGAAACAAAAACGGAAAAGAGAGGAAGAACAGATGTGAGTACGCCCACTCTTCTGTGCATTGGTAAGAATGATCTGCAGAGTAGAAGAAACAGTATCTCTTAAATGGAAGTCCCTGCTCTCCTTATCCGTGATTGTAAACTCACAAGGAATAGCTGTTCATACCTGCATTCAGCATCTGTTTACCACCTAGTGTTAGTGTCTGTCGGATGCCAAAGAGAAAAGCTAGCCTGCTAACCACCATTAGTAGCTCACTGGTGGTCTCTTGTGACAGAACAAGAACAAACCGACAGTAACAGTGGACCATCAGTTGTGATTCAAAGGAGAATTCTTGATACCGCTGTCATGTATGCTAGATTTGAAGCCACAGCCAGCTGGTGATTAGCTTGGTATACAGACTGAAAGTGGGGACAAAGAACAAGCCTAGCCAAAGGTTAAAAAAAAAATCTACCCACCAGCACCTCTAAAGTTAACAAATTAAGACAATACAGCCACATAGATACATACAGATTAAAAATAAAATGGCAAGAAAAAGCAAGGCAACCCTTTGGAATGACCTCCTTTATGTATGAGTTTGTGTTGTTTTAACTAACACACAAATCATTCGATCTTATCCATATTGAATATATCATTCAAACATTCAGTTTGAAGAGTTAGCAAACCTGGAGTCCAATGAGTGAAAACATATTGGAGGTGTGGGTTAGACCTACTTGGATTCATAAAAAACACACAAAAAGAGTTTGCCATTGCCAAAAAGCATCTGCTGATGTAATCCATCCCTCACAAGATCTCAGAAGACTTAGAATCAAGAATTGTTGATTTGCATAAACCTGGAAAGGGTTACAAAGATATTAATTTGTTAGACAAACAATCTATAAACGGGGACGATTTAATACTGGCATCCAGCTAGATGACTCCAAAGGCACAATGCAGATGTTTAATGAGGTAAAAAAAGAAGCCCAGAGTAACAGCTAGAGGCTTAAAGGAATGACTGGAGCTGGTTAATATCTCTGTTCATGAGTCTACCATAACCAAATTATGGTGCAAGGTTGCATGGAGCATGGTATCCATGGACACCACAGAGCAGTTGCAGGGCAACTGTTTGCCAAAGAGCACCATGACACTCCACAATGCTCCTGGGAAAATTTTCTTTTGTTTGTTTGTTTTGTGGACTGATGAAAATCATCACTATGTATGACGTAAAAAGAGCACTGTGTACGAAAACAGAAACATCATCCCAACAGCAAAGTTTGAAGGGTGGCTATCCACTAGCTGAAGCTCAGTAGAAGTTGGGTGATGCAGCACGTCAAACAAGTAAATCTACTACAGAGTGACTTAAAACAAACAAAATCTGCCTTTTAGAGTGGCCCAATCAGAGCCCAGATCCTAACCCATTAGACATGCTGTGAAATGACCTCCAAAAAGCTGTTCACAGCAGAAATTCTAAAAATAAGGCTGAACTGAAGCAGTTCTATCAGGAAGAATGGTCCAAAATTCCTCCTGAACGTTTTGCAGGACGGATGTGCAGCTACAAAAAGTGCTTGTTTTGAGGCTACTGTTGTCAAGGGAGACTCGACCAGTTATTCCATCCGAAGGTTCCCTTACTTTTCCCACCAGCACTGTGAATGTTTTATGGGTTTGAAAGATTAGAATTGTTTGTGCGTTATTAGCTTAAGCACATAATGTGATCTTTTCTATACTTGCGACTGAGATGAAGACAAGATCACGTTATTTGAAAGATTCATGCAGAAAACCAGGTCATTCCAGAGGGTTCTCATACTTTTTCTTGCCACTAAATATATAACATATAACAAGTGAATTGGTGAGCTTTAAAGGTGCTGGAAGACAGATTTTTTTCCCTGCTTCCAACCTTTATGCTAGGCTAAGTATTTAACTGAAAGAACAATCGTATGTGTCAGAATGTCTAACCATAGCTTTAAATAGACCATTCAGTGTTGTAAAGTAACATAGTCATACTTGTTTCTCCCAAACACTTCAAAATTAAATGGAAGCGTGTAACAAATATAAAATCGTCTGACAAAATGATGTTCTGGCAAATTATAAATGTATGCTATTGTAGGCTCCTAGCATCCAGAATGCCAGAAAACAACTAACATTCTAATGTAATATCATTTTTGTTTGGATAAGTGACACTTTATTAATTAACAATCCCATTGATACAGTGTGATAATAAGTCTTATCCAAACATTTCACCTGTTGTATGGCTGGTAGAACATGGATGACTCTAGTTTGAGGGCATTAAATTTAGATGGTTATCAGCAATGGGAAATAATGTTAATTTTGCTTTGACATACAGCGGCAGCTAGCACTAACAAACTAAAAACTTGGAGCTAAAGGCTAAAACCCACTCTGTTGTCATGACGCTTTATCAAAACTAAAACAAAACGTAATATTTGATCAGTAAAGTTTTCAGTTCACCGCCTTGCTGAAATATAGCAGCCTCCAAACACATCAAATCACATTTAGCCTCCCTGAGGCTGACCATTGCTCCAGGAAAATAACATTTAAGGGGAAAAATTGGTCCAATATTATCTCTGAAACAACAAAGCAGCTATAAAAAGAAGAAAGAAAATCATCTGTAACATTTTTTCCCTGCAGGTGGTGAAAGTATTAATATTGTAGACTGCGAAAAGGGCACGTCTTCATCCAGAACTAATGCTGCCATTATTTTATTGGCCTCTAGAGGGTGCATGTTGGTGTGCTTGGAACTGCATGCCTGGAAAAGATTGCAGATCTAGAGTTTTCTAGTTCTTTTTCCAATACAGAAGGTTTTGGGAACACTTACTTGAGACCATGAGTACAGAATTTGAAATGAACCACTCTGCTTCTCTGTATTAGTTTGGAAGAGTTTCAAAGACAAACACAGGGCTTGACTCACTCAGCTCAGATTTTCTTTTTCTTATCAAGTTATCGTGAATATTTAATGAATCTTTCAGAGCAAATTAATTTTAATCTTAGCTCTATTTGATATGAAATAATCAGCATAAAGGAAGTGTATGCTTCTTGGCCTTTTAGCTGTTGTCATTGTATATTTCATATCATACTCTCTGTCTTGATAAGGCATTTATTTTAATCTTTAGAATTTTTATCTCAAACATTCATTGCATCCATTGTAAAATAATATTCAGTATGTTCTCTTTCCCAGCATACGAACTGAAATGAGGGATGTACACCAGAACATGGGCTATTGTCCCCAGTTTGACGCTATTGATGACCTACTTACTGGACGAGAACATCTGGAGTTTTACGCCAGGTTACGAGGGGTACCAGAAAACGAGGTCACCATGGTAACCATTACTTTCTTTTGTACTTCATGTCCTTGTAAATTTTAAAAGCTTAGTTAACTCATTGTTTCACTTATGGCTGATGTTCTGAAACACAAACTATGAACATGAATAACATTGAACAGCCAGCGTAGATTGGTTGTGAAACTGTCGTAATTGGGGATTTTATAAAAAAACAAAACAAATGTTGCACAATTTCTAGACATGTTTATATCCTTTCAAAATGTTTTTTAATTTATTTTTACCATCAAATACTTTTCAACTAGACTGCATGAAGGGCAAGCTGCAGTACACGTCAAAGTGATAGATAACCTGAATGGGAGAAGCCATACATAATGAAAAATGGCCGGTGGTAGAAAACCAGCAGCTGTGGGTTATAGCTCTACATTATTCACCATGCCTAGTGGTGTGGCCAGCCCTATGCAGCCTCCCTGCACTCCTCTTGAACTGCCTGCTTCTACAACAGTAAGATCAAAAGAGGAGGAGGCTGGCGGCGACCATAGGCCTCAGACCCAACGCCAGGGCTTTGATCTCTTAGCTGCAGTGCACAGGGACCCACTTCTGCGCTGCTAGCATAACTCTTAATTTCATTGTGGCCCATTGTAATATGGCTGTTTCAGTGACAATTCTCCAACCAAACCCTTGTGTAGCCATATTCGCATAATCAATAATCAAATATGTCCACATATACGTGTAAGGCATATACTATAAATGAAAAGCAGGTCCTACAGCCTCCATCTAGTCTGACACCTAAACATGTCCTTTGAGACCAGATGATCTTGTGCACACTGGCAATGCGCCTGATTGCTGGTGTTTGACGAGACATTGTTGAAATAGCAGGGAGAACAGTAAAGTACCTCAGCAGCCTGTGATTAAGGTCTTATAGTGATGCCAGCTGTCATGCCCTGTCCTTGAAAGCCACAGAGCTTAAATACATTAGAGACTCAAAACAAGATATCATCCATCATGGAAACATGGGTCTGGTGATGGGGCTTAAGTGAATACTCTTCTTGACACCATAATGTTTACTTAGTTTTTTCTCTTCAAAAGGTGGCAGAGTGGGGGATTCAGAAGTTGGGGCTGGTCAAATATTCCAACAAGTCAGCGGGAACCTACAGCGGTGGGAACAAACGTAAACTTTCTACAGCTATAGCCCTGATCGGTTGTCCTCCAGTGATCTTCCTGGTGAGATACAGCTTTATTGATGTGTTTTACAAGGTGAAAATATGAAACGCTTCTGTTTTATTAAGATTTAAGAGTGTAATACTTTAAATCAATATTGATGTGGTGCAGATGTTTAGATTACAGCAGATCTTTCTTTTTTTTCTCTTTACAAGCACAGAGAGACTAGACTGTAGTAAGAAGATAATAGAGTACAGGAATTTGGGCGAACATATGCTTTCAAAATTGAGAAGTAGAAAAAAACAAGTTACGGATTAAATTTTCAAATCCTTAATACATTTCCCAAAGGATTACACGTACATCACTTTTGTATGAAGAGAGTGTATATTTCAGGGGTCACTCACTGGTCATGTTTTAATTCATTTTTTTCAGGAAAGAACCAATTCATACAGCACACAGAACTCTTCTTGCACATATTAAATTCCGATTCATCGGGGAAAAGCATTTTGTCACTGATGGATGATTAATGAAAGCATGACTCAGAATATACTGAATTGGATCCTTTTAATTAAGTGGCTTTAATGTGAATCAGGAACTTGTGTCCATGTTATTATGAGGGACACACTTTAATGACCTTAAATCACATCGGGGGCTCTCTATGGGGGCTCACTGAAGTATAAATTTTCAATCGTGATCATTGAGGATTTTACTTGTTATCCCATCCCATCACATGGTCAAAAGCAGAAAGACTAAAAGTTAAAAAAAACAAAAAAATTAAACAAAATGTGTGATTCCTTGTCAGCCTATGCAGAAACATAAAATAGAAAATCTAATTTTTTATTTCAGTTCATATCCTCAAATAACTTGAAATATACAGCATCTTGCCATTTGATTTGTTGCCTGTAAACTCTTTGCAGGATTTAAAGCAATTCTGCAGATTATGTCACTAATAACAATTTTAGTCAGATAATGAGTAATCCATCATAAATGACATTTATTGAATAATCTTTCCAGCGCTTTCAGTTTTCTGGCTCAGTTAACAGGCTATGGCGCTGAGCTATTCCAAACCTCCTTATTTACTCACCTGAGCCAGCCTAGCCTTCACTTGGAGGCAGTGGGATAATGTGTTGTCAGTGTCTGTGTCAGTTTCAGTATTTTGTGCTAGCCCAGAGTGCCCAGGAGGCCTTGAGGCAGTGCCGCGTAGGGTTTGCACAGGGCCACATTGGGCACGATGATGGAAATTAGTAGGATTCTGCAAGTGAGGGAAAACCAGGCCTGGAACAAAACCAGGCAGTGGACTGAGTACTGTCACTCTCTAATCATGCATGTACAGACTAGCCCTGAGGAGAAAGAAACAGTGAGTCACTGAGACGGTGTTGACCTGGAGAGTGCTTCAGTATGTGTCTCCATTATGTGTGCATGGGTATACTCTGAATTCACACAGATTTTACCTATGTGCTCTATGCCTGTGCGTGTGTTTTTTACATGTCTCTTATTTTTGTCCTACAGGTCTGTCTCTCCATCCTGTCCCTCCTCTTATGTGTGTGTTTACGTACAGAGATGGATGACAAATTAAAGGAACATTAAGTGTCTTATTAATGTGTTGGCGCACCACAAGAACCACCACCAGAACAGCTTCAGTGCACCTTGGCATAGATTGGACAAGTCTCTGGGCCTTTACTGGGCATATTGTTCCAAAAGATATTCCTTCTTTTGGTGTTTTGACTATGGTACAAGAGCTGTCTTACACATCAGTACAAAAAACCACAGTTGGGTTGAGATTTGGTAACTGCTTAATGTTGCTTATTGCTGCTCATTATGTCTCTCCAGTTGTTTATTCGGGTGGGTTTTTTTTTTATTTGTCTCGCATCTGTATGTCTGTAACACACAAGCAAAAACACACACATTATTAACTGGAGTGTTAAAAGTAGATTTTGCTGTAAATAGTATACCATGACATCCTACGTACCTAAAAAATGTGCTGAAGTGAAATGTAATGGAAGCTGTTTTAAAGAGGTTACATTTATTGTAGGATGAGCCGACTACTGGTATGGACCCAAGGGCCCGGCGCTTCTTGTGGGACTGCATCCTAAGTGTCATCAAAGAGGGACGCTCAATCATTCTCACATCACACAGGTGCAACATCACTCTTTATCTATTGATTTTCTTTGATGGATTCACACTTCACCGACTAAGATGAGGTCAAAATATTTGGACTCTTCATGAGCGAAAGCAGAGCTACCAAATTGTCCACAAAATGAATGTTCACTGTTGATATTGTAATTATAACTGATTAGAGTTAGACTTGAGCTGAAAGGTATTATATGCTTGAGGCAGTTAATATTGGCTGCCAAGAACACACTGGCTGCTTTAAAGCTTTCATGAAGCATGAGGGCATATTGACTGACTGGTGCCTTTTTTTTTTCACAATGAAAAGAGAAACTGTCAATGTCAGTGCTTTCATTATCCAAGATTTCCCGGAGCAAATTTAAGTTTCCTTACTTTTTCCTCTGTAATGCTGGCCAGTTTTGGACACGGTTTTGAGTGAGGAAGAAAAAATGAATGCCTCATTTTGTGTGAAACTTAAAACTCGATGGCCCAAGTAGATATGATCATTTAATAATTCACATGCCTATTTTACCATTTCCCATGTCTGGGTTTTTATATCATCTATGCAGTCAACTTCCTTGCAGTTCATATGAATAATCTGTGCTGCTGTTTTATTTGGAATATACCGTATTACCCTAATTACATGTGTTGCCTTCATTGAGAAATAAAAGCACTTGTTGTTGTCACAGGCAGTGTGGCAGAGCTACATCCAATCATCCATGGCATGACCAGGTGGTTGTGTTTTGTTAAGTGGCAGATTCACCAGGTTTTACAAAGTCATAATCCTAATTGCACCATTCCTCAGAAAGGCTTCACAGGTTTTGCCTCAACTACAAATGACTTGTGCTCCAGCCCAACACCGAAAGAGAAAAAATGAGATAATAAGAAGTACAGATGGTCCCTTCCTCTCCCTCTAATTACCAAATTTGTTGTCCATTTAAGGTGTCAAAGCAGACATGTAAAAGTACTCTGACCCAGTCTTTAACTGTAAATGGGGAAAAGTCTCCATGAATCAGTCAAGATCTCTATCAACAAAATCATGTGAGTTGGCATAGTCTCCAAATGATTTAGTTTTATCATTTATAAAAACCATCTGTGATCAGTGTTCTAGTCTTGGATCCAGCACACTTTAGCAGTTGAATGAGAAAGACAGACATCACAAAAATCACTGAAATATTTCCATTATGCAAAATAGTCATTGTCTCTTATGTGGAAAGGAAAGGACTCAAGCATCTGGTATTATTGCTACCACTCATTTATGCTGCAAAATTCCCCCCTCTTTCTTTCAATAGTATGGAGGAGTGTGAAGCACTGTGCACACGCATGGCCATCATGGTAAATGGCCGCTTCAAATGTCTCGGGAGCATCCAGCATCTTAAGAGCAGGTAAGGGTCCTTCTTTTGCCACAGAGTGCATTAGACCAAGAGTAAAAAAAATTTTGAAAAGACACACACACACACACACACACACACACACACACACACACACACACACACACACAAACACACAAACACACAAACACACACACACACACACACACACACACACACACACACACACACACAAACACAAACACACACACACAAATCTTTGAAGCTCCTTGAATTAAGATGAAAGAAATCCCTGTCTCCCACCAAGGTGTTCTGTTATTTATACTGCATACAAAAATATCATGAGACCATGTATATTGGTAAAAAATAGAATAGGATTCAAGTTTTTCAAGGAAGAAAAGCTAAAAATACTTATTCTTCTTTTATAATTTGTTGCTGCAGCTAGGAAGGGCTGTACAGGAGATACACTAAGCAGAAGAGAATTTATCAAAAAGTATGCAGCACTAGTGGAACTTCACAACAGTATAATTAGAAACGGAATAGAAACATTTTGGTAAATACACTTACTTGCTTTCTTGTCAAGAGTTAGATGAGAAGATCGCTATTGCTCTCATACCTTCATGTTCAATTTAGCTAGTAGCCGTTTAGCTTAGATTAGCCTGGCATGTTTTTACAATTTTGTATGTATCAAACAAACAACATATAACATAATAACTAGTGATCTTTAGGGGTGCTGGCAGGCAGAGTCATATACTTTTGGACAGCTGTTTCCCCCCGTTTCCAGTCTCTATGCTAAGCTAAGCTAACCAGCTGCTGGCTCTAGCTTCATATTTAGTGTACAGACATCAGAGTGGTATCAATATTCTCGCCTGACTCTTGTTAACAAAGCAAATAAGCATATATCCCAAAAATGTCAAACAATTCCTTAATATTTTATGCAACTTCGATCTATGTCTGCTTTGAATTTTTAGAGGTATGTAGCGATAATGTATTAATTTGTTTTGCTTGCCAGGAAGTTTTTTGCCCCATATATTTTGGTGCACTAAGCTAAAGATTTAGTGTAGACTCATCAGCATGAATGCATTGATTTCACACGAAAAAGATCCATATATGAAGCAAATGCGCAGACAGTCAGTTCTGCCGGCCTCAGATTAGTGTCCCAAATCTTTCACCATTATATCTGTTTCACATTTGTTTCTCTCCAGACCCATAAATTATATTTCCACCATCCCTGTCCTTATGCACACCCTTAAAAGGCTTTTTACATGTCTCTTAATGTGTTTTGCTACGTCGCCATCACAGATATCCCCTGCCCTTAACTCTTAGCACTCGGGTCCACTCTCTGATATTCATCTGACATTTCCCAAGGCCAGCAGTTACGCCTGGAGCCCTGCATGTAACAGTGAGGCCGATCCATTACCTTACTTACAGTCTGGTGACATTATTACCATTGTGTGATCTTGTAAGAGGAAAGATATTACACACACACACACACACACAAGAGCGACACTCAGGACAGGAACATGTGGTGGCAATCGTTGGATGGAGAGAAAGATCAATATACCTGGGATGAGGGGTGGAGCAGACCATTTTTCAGTTCATACAGGGGATTAGGGGAAACTCTTAGAACAACAAGGACAGGGCAACAGTGTCAAGGGTATTTCCCATCAAGAGCGTTAATGTCATATCATTGGCCATGCTTTTAGATCACTGGAGAGAGAAAAGTAAAGTGTAGATAGGGCTAAAAAGGAGATGAGAACGAGGGAGAGTTGAGAGGCGAAGGGCTTAAGTGTGAAGTGGGAGAGCGATGTACCAATCGGTTCCTCGTAGATGTTAGGGTAATTGACAGATCCTCTATGTCAATTACATCCTGTCTGTAGGGGGAAGAGCAGGGTGGTGTAAATAATGTATGAACCACGCAGGAGGTATAGGATCGTTAAGAGCCAAGGGGGGGGGGGGCAACCAATGGGAGGCAACCAATGGGAGGCAACCAATGGTTGGAAAACGAAGGGTTAACACATGTCCCACTTCACTCAACATGCTATCAAGTAAAAGGGAATCACACTTCACAGACAAGACAAGCAAGTGAGAGGAAGCCAGATAAGCATGACGTCTACACCGATTTTTGCCGTGCTTATTTTAGATCTCACATGGACAATTTACATGCTGCTGAAATGCTATCGCTCAGTTCTCGCCACGCAGTGAATAATTTCTAATTAAGCGTCCCTATCTCCGCAGCGCTTTGTGTAATTAATGTTTCATGAGGTGTGGGACCCTGTTAATGACTGAAAAGGCAATTAAGGACTGTCTTCTCTGTTTTCTTTTCTTGTCACTATCCCACCACATGTTTGTGCTGCCATGGTGCCCCCCCCCCTCTTTTAGCATTTGATCCACCATCATTTAAGTGGCTTGAGCCTCATCAGTCCATAGTGGTAGGGCAAAACACTGGATGTCCAATATTTCATGTTTAAGTACAAAATGTGGGAATGGAGGGGCTGAGTCTCACAAATGCACAAGCTGTTGCCAGTTTGCACATGGGAAGAGTTCCATCAGATGGCAGGGGTTGAAGTCGAGAGGGGTGAGGCATGGCGGAAGAGGCAGGTGGTGCACACCATTTTCACATGGTGTGAGCAGCTGACCTGCAAAAGCTGGGGCTTCTGCTTCTTCACCCTGCCCCCCACCCCAACTTCTCCATCTCTTTTTCATCATAAGACAAGCCCCTGAAAGGAGTGGCGAATCTCACCGCAGGGGCAGCTCTCACATTTTGACCCCCTATTGCTCATATGTAATACATGCTCACCCTCCCACAAACGCAGCCCTCATTCCCCCACCACCTCTTTCCCACACTCCTCTCCTTCAAAAACCTCTCACCATATTACTCTTATGTATTCCTCCCTCTTCTACTCTCAGGTGGCAAGGCTTCCAAACCAGCCATCCAAGCGCTTGTTAGTGCTGCCCCCTTTAGTTCAGTGGTGACCCTGTCTTTATCACTGAGATACCCCTCTGCTGCTATAACAACCCCGCCTCTCTGTATCAATCGAACCCCAAGTCAGCCAAAATAATCCATTTAAACTGCCAGAGCAGTCACTATATGAGAGGGGCTTGGATTCTGAACAGTAGGGTGGCCATTTTAAGAAGCTCCTTCATTATCTTCCGCTAGGTTGTTAAAAACACCCTCTTTACCTGTCCTGATATTGAGCCCCTCAAATCAATCACGCATCATGGAATTTATGAAAGGCTGAGAGAGATGGGGAGGAATGAAAAAGTTAAAAAAAAAATGTGCAAGAGGCAATAAATAGGGCTTTAGCATTGCAGTGTGCTGGTGTGAGAGCTCCCAAGTGTTAAGTAAACCCAAATGAAGTGGAGGAACCAATAAAAACAGCTTCATAAGCCCCCCTATAATCTTGTCAGTTAGGAAGGCCACCCACTAGCCGATGCCGGATTTTTCACTGATTGACATCATTCATATCTCCTCACTTCATAGAGTACCTGCAGTAAGTGCACACCACTGCATGGAGTCTTATTTTCTCCTTGCTTTAAGGATGTCATGAAATAAAAGGGGGGGGGGGTTGTAAGTGCCTTTAATGCATTAAGTAATGCGCTGTGGGCGCAGGAGAGTTTTTACAAGAATGGTGTCTCAAAGTTTGGATCAGTCCCCTGAAGTTGACGCTGAGAAGTCCAATAAACTCCTTCCCACTCACTTTGCGTAAGCTCTGCAGGGTTGCCATTAACTAAATACTTTTACGGCTTTTAAGTGCGTGTCACCAATAGGGATGGATGACAAAATAATTCTATTTACGGTTGACAATGCATCAGCCATGTACGCTTAATTAAGACTGCTAGAACATTGATGGACACAGATGGAATAGTGTTAATGTAACGGATGTATCTGAGAGCCACCTTCAAAAATATACAACATATCCTCGATAGTTGGTAGGAATCTTAATTTATGTGGCAATGTGGTTCTTGTAAAGATGGTAGTTTTTATATCAAAAATTATCTTTCTGCCTTTAGACTAGCAAGAGGCTGCATCTACATCGAGCTCTTTAAGGTCTGCAGAAATTGCTATATAACTAAATATTTTATCAGGTCCTTGTCCATGTAAACACGTTTGAAAAGCCTGTAGTAATAACTTTTAAAGGCCAGATGATGCCCTCCATGTTAGATTACTTTTGTAACACAATATTGCATGTAAACATCTTGTAAATATACCTTAACATAGAGGCAGGCAGATGCTACTCATCACTGAAAACTATCACTTAGGACAGATTAAATATCTTTTGACTATTTCTTGAGTCAAAAATAAACTCACTCTTAACTTTCAGTCACAGTTACTTTCAATGCTCATATTGTCACTTTTAAACTTCTAAACTCTGTATATATATATATATATATATATATATATATATATCCATCCCTCTGTCCTCAAACTGCCTGTGGAGCTTCTGCCTAGAGCTCTGTTAGCTCCCCCTCCAGGAACTAAGGAAGGAAGTTTTTTTGGATGACTTCCTGCCTGATCAAAGCATCAGACCACCCAAGCCACACTGTGACCTCTTGCCCCATGCCCGCCCTCCCCCCTGCGGACACAAATACAAGGTTTGGCAGTGGTGAGGGTGACCTTTCTAGACTCCCTCAGATGAAGGAAGGCAACATAATTATATTCTGCCTGTCATGCCCTTATCTGTGTCTGGCTGTTGTTTGTTTTAAATTACATGGAAGAGTGACTTTCCAGCGGACCAGGGTGGAGGAGCGGATTGAGGCAGAATAATGAAAATGAAGAAAAGAGAGCTGCAGCGCAGACATTACAGTGGATCTGCCATGCTGTGTTGAGCTGTTGTATCATACCTCTAATGTAAAATATTATGAAAGGATTAGTGATGACAATGTGGTGCAATCTTGACTTTAAATGTAATCCATTCATTATTTCTTCTATGGTCGTATTCATCCTCAAATTGCAAAGATCTTGCTTTTATTTTTTTGAATCACCAGTCACCAGTTAAAAGCTAATTAATTGTTTCAAGCACGCAGTGCTATTGTTATGACCATGCAGTGCAACGCAGGCTCTGTTTAAAGACCCGAGCCTACCTTTCCCTACACGGCAGAGTGTATTTGAGGAGAACCAAGACAGACGGGGTATCAAAGATGAAAGCATTTGTTTTGTTATGAATACAGAGGCAGAAAAAAAAATGATGAATGTGAAAGAAATATATTTTCCCAAAGTGCTGCCTGAAGCCCCGTTGTGGCTACACTAAGAAAGGAAATAAAAGTAAGGTAGAGAGGGAGAGAGAATGAGGGGAAGCTAATTGATAAGCCCTTTTACTGTCACTGACGAGCAGCATGTCATTACCCACATACGCTCCAAACCCTTTTGCCAAACCCTTTTGCCACAGTGCTTCCTGGCCTTATTGGATTTCTGCAAAAATGTTTTTGCAATCTCGGCTGAGCTTGGCGGTCCTTGGACAAAGCGTATTACTTGAGCTGGAAGCTATAATAAACACAAGGGAATTATGGTCATCGTCTTGATTGGATGATGAATTAAGCTTGATGTGTGGGGATGGCTGTGTTGCTGTGGTGGTTGTGATGCCTGATTACAGACTGTGTGGTCTGTTGCATCTTATAAAAATATTTTAAAATTATGTGGTTTTATACAATAGGATAAGTTTTTTGGCTATATTTAGTATAAAATGTGTGCTTTGTTCGTGGAAGATGGTTGCTGTGTGCAAATGAAAGAAGATGTGCTTTGTTAACGGGGCAGGTGATGGTGATTACATCGAACATAATGTGGGAGAAGCCATGCATTACTATGAATGCTATTTTTTATTAGTCTATAGCCCCGTTATTCACAAATGTGTCCCATTTGCTGTTAAAGGATGCCAGTTTCTGATTGCCCTGGGTTGTTGTACAGCTAATAGTATACAAGTATTACAATTTGTTTTATTAGTAAATGAATACTGTGATAGCATGGTTCTAATGCCAGTGTTACTCATGTCCACAGCTTTATCTTTAGCATTATTTCAGTATTTACATTAAGTGGTCTAAGATTTACAAATTTCCAAAGTCTTTAAGCATGTGGAGCAGTGGATGTGGGTTCTTCTTTACCTTATGAGGAGCCAACTGAACATACAGTATTACATTTACAAGTACCCAGTCCCAATGTATAAATTCCCTGCTAAATATAGCCCTTTTATGCCAGATTTAATTGGCAAATATAAATCATTATCATATTACAATGAAATATAAAGATAACAAATTTAGTATTTTTAATACCAACTCAAGGGAGCTACGTACAAGAATGGCAAAGCAGTGCTACTACGGTGTAATTAGTTTTGAGCTATGATACCAGAGTCATTGTTGAGACCCTGTTTTTTCTGATGAATCTTTTCACTTTTTGCTGATCAAGCCCCATGTGCACTGTTGTCTAGAAAAGACCAGTATTTCAAAGCAAGGTACAGCAGGGCTCAGGTCAGTGTGATGTACAATTTGGAACAGTTGAAGGGCTGTCAACCGGGAAGTTGCTCAGTGAAGCACTAACATGCTGATACTCTCTGTGATGTGTACTACATAATATGTCTTAGACTTTCATGGGGGATGCTTTTGATCACCCATGGTGTATAGCCACTGAGAAGATCACATTGCTGGCACAGTTCTCAGAGCCTCCATTTAAGCTGGAGGCAGGTTGTGGAAGCTTAGTATGCTACCAGGTCCATTGCATCATACAATGGGAAATTGTCGAGTCATTGCTGAAAGTGTCTGCATCTTTGTGTATCATCTTTACATGCTTTTATTTTCCCATAACATCATAGCCAACTTAAATTTGTGCGTATTTATACATTGCTATGTGTGCTTTGAATATTTTTTCCCACTGTGGTATCAGACCACAATGCTGACATCACATCTTATTAAGACTTTCTCATTTCCTCACCTCAGTCTTTTGGCAAGTGTAGTTGTAGATCTTTTGGCAGGAGACAGAGGTCATGGGTTATGGTTATAATGATGTAGCAGGTGAATGGTTCAGATGCCAACTCTTGTAGATGTTCAATAGTCTATATACTTCCGACATCCTACCATAATGCAAAAAAAATCTAGCAAGGATCAGACCTGCCAGTCATTGTGCCTTGGCATGAGCCGATCCTAAAAGTAGCATTTAAAAGACACTTGTGCATTCTAAATGGAACTGAGTATTAAATAAGCATTCACATATACAATTTATGCATAGTTACACTATTCCTACACTGTGGGTCATCAATTCTTAACTAAAGGGACTCTGCTACCCATGGGGTCCATTCACCGTGCTTCTCAGAACCAGCAGAGAGCTTCACTTTCCCTCCCACTCCTTTTGGGATTATATGGGCCTGCAGTTTATTCACCATATCTCTAATTGTCACTAAGGGAGCCTGTGACTCTTGTTGCATGTAGCTTTGTACTACCCCGCAATGGACATTTCCATGAGTAAATCCAACATTAGGGAATTAATTAGGTAGAAAACAATGGGTCATAAGAGTGCTAACGACAGAATAACAAGGCACAGAGTCTTATTTGGTGTTCACCACACATAGCATACAACTGGGAAGATGAAGAATGCTAATTAGCTTTAGAGCTTAGTGATGGCCCATTTCCATCTGTGACAATATTTTAAGACTAGGATATTGTTCATGTTGTAAAGCTTTACCAGTAGAACATGTTGACATATTTTCAAAAATATTGTTGTTAAAAGAGGCAAGCATTCATACAGTATGTACTCTTACTTTACTATTACTTATCATATACTATAAATTAAATGGTGTTTACCTTTTTTGTTGTTTTTGTTTTTATGATTCTTTAGAAAGAATTTGTATGTTCAGGTTATTGAAGCGATAATTGACTTTTGCCACTTCAGGGCAGTGGAACAAGCTTTAAACACAACATTGACATATTATCACCTACTTGTTATTGGCAGAAACTAAGAGTTGGCTATTTAAATATCCATAAGACATTGCGCAACATTCAAATTCTTTTTGAGACGTCTTTCTAGCAGCTCGTCAAATGTAAGTCCAATATAAGTCCATTATATTATCAGACCTTTTTTGCTGAGGCCAGCTGCCTGCTGCTGCTTGAAGCAATACTAATGTATGTGGTGACACTTAGCCATAATAGTAGAGTAAAACCAAAACAATTAGCTGAAAGATGCTAAAACTCTCCCAAGAGCCCCTCTCAAATAACTCATCATTTGATCCATTGTTTCATATAAAAAATATCAATTGGTACAGCTTTAAAAATTCACAGGTTTCCATAGGTTATCACCCTCTATGGCAGCATGAGGTACTTGAAATTAAGTTGTCCCTGGGCTAGTTGTTTTGACCATGCAAAGGCCTCTGAACTAATATCCTCTCTTGTTTCATACAATAACTGTCTTATCTTTTTTGGCTTTCTTGCTTGACTCCGATTAATGCTTTTGTTTACATTTGGTGCAAAGAATTATGTTGACACCTACTCTTACTTGAACTAGCCATTGCAAAGGTGGAAAGGTTCATCCATCATCTAGCACCTTTGTTGTACTTTTGAAGTCAAGCTGCTTTTTCTCTCAGCTGCTTGTGACTCACCTATTCCTCACCTATCTTCACTACATCCAGGAGGCTTGAAATTACTGTGGAAATATGAGACCTATTAAATCTCTTTTACTTCATTTCTCTTCTCTTTATTCCAGTACGCGACGCTATTACCCATCACACCAAGCAATGACCACAGGAGAAAAGTTAATAATTTAGATGGCCAGCCATGAGCAATTTGGTACTGGTATGCTTGTTTGCACTTCTTTTTTTGCAATGAATGCTTATTTGAGGGCTCTTGTTCTAGATTTGGAGATGGCTACACAGTCACTGTGAGGGTTGGTGGCTCTCCTCCGGCCTTGAAGACAGTCGAGGACTTTGTCCAGCAGACCTTCCCAGGCAGTGTCCTGAAGGAGAAGCATCACAACACGCTGCAGTATCAGCTGCCATATGCACAGGGAGCTTTGTCCACCATCTTCAGCCAGTTCACCAGCCATCAGCAGAGGCTGGGTGTGGAAGACTACTCTGTGTCCCAGACCACTCTAGATCAGGTAAGGCCCAAAAATTGGGTAAGTGTTTTTTTGTTTGTTTTTTTTTAACTTGACTAACTATAAGTATTACTCTTTTATCTGTAGGCTTTCCATCATGCCAGCTGTTTAAAGCACCCTGTGAAATAATTTCTTTAAATTTTGGTTTTTAACACACCAGGTTATGGTACAACTACAGTGTTGCACACTGCAGCTAATTATTAAATATGAATTTGGTGATTTGTCCCAGGTCTACATTTTCTCTGAAGCAAGTGAACCCATGATATTTCTAGATGGGAAATATTATCCATCCATTGTTACAAGTATAGGAAATGGGCAGTAGGTTTATTCCAATCCCCTTCTCATCTCTGACATCACAAATGGCAGAAATATACTGTATTTTTCAAAACATATTCACAAGACTTCACCCACACAGCGTCCATGCTGTTGTGTCTTGTGCCCATGATTTGCACAGTTGTGGTTATGCTTTGGGAAAACTTTCTCTAATGAGCAATAACATAGGCTCCATAATATGTGAAACATTTCTGCTTTGCCTTGGGTATTGGTAATCTGAAGTGTGGAAACTTGATTATTTCAAAAGGTTTGTTCAAGGTGCAGATGCAGTGATGACACATTTCTCTTCATCCAAATGTAGTATTATCCCTCTGAATCGAGCTGGGAAAGTTGTTTGTTCTGTATTTTGACAAAAACCGGAGCTAAACATGGAAGTGGAATTGTTCAGTCATTTCTGTGATTATGCTTGAGAGCAAACAAGAGTTTTAGCTGGTTTCAGCCAGAACAGAAGCAGGGGAGGCACAATTTGACAAATTTCTCTTCTAACATGGGAAGAATTTAGGCAGACTACAGAGAATCTGGGGCCATGTTCTATTGTTTTACTGTAATTCTGTGGGGGTGACAGCTCAGTTTAAAGGATCATTAGGTCATTAATCAGTGCATTCAGCATTTTAAGTGCGCTCAGTTAATGCAAGTCTGCTCAGTCCAGGATAAGATTTAAAGATCTATCACTGCCTACACATTGCCTTCTCCCATTTAGGCTGTCAGAGTGACCAATGAGGACTACACTGAGTTTTCTGTAGCCAAGATAGTTCCCAGCCAGGTCCCAGTATTGATCAAGACTGAGATTTTCTATAGATTTTCTATACTCTATGCAATTTATATATATGTGTGTGTGTGTGTGTGTGTGTGTGTGTGTGTGTGTGTGTGTGTGTGTGTGTGTGTGTGTGTGTGTGTGTGTGTGTGTGTGGGGAAGAGCCTCTTTTTCGATGAAAAAAAAAAACTCCAGACAGAGATGTGATTGAGTGAATTGTCTGTGCATTCATTTGTTTTGCAGCACTGTTGTATTTAAATCAAATTATGTGATATACAGAGTACCACAGGGATGTTAGGTATGTCATTAACCACATAACTCCTCGAGGATAACCTTTTTTGCATCATTATTTAAGTAAAATAAGCCCTTTGGGGGAGATGAACCTTCCACTATGACAGGAAAGGAATTCATGAAGAGCCAAATGCTTTAACTTAGTCTGGTTTACAGTCAGATTTAGTTTTTCCTAAAGCATTTTTAGCAGAACCCTGTTAATGTTTCACAGATCATTGGCGTTAAGCCATACTATTACCTCCAACCTTGCATAATTTCTGTTTTCTTTTTCATCAACTTGCCCTATGTTCTGCACTGGTCAATATTTACCAGATCAGAAGTAGTACATAAATCATACTTGAACCAGGAGGTCACAGCATAAAAAACACAGAGGGGAGGCCTGGAGAACCTGTGTAGACCTAGACAGTCACCTTTCAGCTGGTGAGTTATAGAAAAGAGCCCTGACCTATAGTATAACACCCGACTTGCACTACAATTAATATTGATCCACACAGCCTGGAGCTCAGGCATTAACACTGATGGCCAAGACAGTGCAGAGCTGACAGAGCAATTGAAAAGAAAATGTAACTTTCTAAACTGTCTTTTAGAAGCAGATTGTGTGGTAGGAATGTGAAGTATTTGCTACTTTGTGGTTGGACAGTGGTCTACATTGAGAATGATAATGTTACTTGTACAAGCCAATGTGAATGTTATTTTACTACATGTAGGATGTGGTATCAGATCCAAATGTAAATTAAAAAAAAAAAAGAAGATAAAAAGCAAATTTTTAGTGGTACATTGTTAAATAAGACTTAAAGTGGCAGCAATCAATATTTTTATATCAACAGTGGGTGTGTAATGTAAAACACTTCAGCTGAAGCCACAAGCCCACAGAAAATCTTCAACCAACTCTGCAGTTCTCCTAAACTATACAGAGCTTCTTAACAACTTTATAGCTGATTGTTTAGCTTTTTCTGCCCACAAACTTACTGTTTTGCTTCTGTGTGAAAAAGTTTTCTGATAAACACACTGTAAGCAGCCTGCCCAGCATCAAATAGCAGACAGACAAAGCTAGCGACTAGCTAGTGAATATTGTGGAGAATTTAGAAGCTAAAGATCAAGATATTTTTGTTAGGAGTTGGTGGAGACCAAAAACAGAGCTAAAAGGAGAGCAAATATTGGACTTATATTCATCAGGTGGACAGACACATGGTTCCAAATTGAATTTTCAAATTCTACTCTTGCTACAGATTGTCAAAGTGTTGCACTGCCCCCAAATGACCAAAAATGAATTAGTGCAGCTTCAAACTGTGCCTAATAATAAGTAAGTCATTCCTAATAACTCATGCCTAATTAGGTTCAGGGGAATGTACTCATGCCTATTAATGGCAACTTTACTATGAACATTAAAAAATGACTATTGAAAAGTGTTATATATGTAACGTGATTTTCCTTTTTAAATCTTTTTGTAATTGCCGAAAGTTATTGTAAGTTCTATTCTTTTATCTAACTTAAGACTAACAACAAAATCTTCCACCTCTGAAAACATTTAAAAGTCAGTGTACTATCATGGCATGGACATGGGAATGGGTGATTAAGCGTCCTTCACCTCCTCTGTTCTACCTCAGTGGGCATCAAATAAACACCTAAATGAACCTTCTGTAATGTAATTAATTTCTGTATCCATCTGTTATTAAGAAAATGCCACTCAGTAGCACTAGTGCATGACTTTCAGGTCATGAATGGATGGTTGGCTAAATACAGAATGTACATTAAGAGGAAAATCACATCACAAAGCAGGGAATGAATTTACCATGGTCGTCTCAGTCGAAAATGCTGTTAACTGCACCATTGAAGTTTTTTCAGAAAGTTAAGTACAAACAGTGTTTATAAATTATTAGCCAAAACTATACAGCCTTGACTATAAATATGATATGCTGTGCATGCCTCAGCACATCTAGCCAATATCAGCCAGTGGCACAGTCAGAGGCCAAGAGAGATTGGTGGAGAGTGTATGTTGATACTGTCATTCTTATCCTCTTACTCATTCTCCTCTAATAAGATTCCTTGACAACTGTGACCTTGTTTCACACTGCTGATGCTCTGACATCACACAAACAGAAGCATACTTTAGCCTTAGGCGTTCTGCAGGCATAGCTCACTCATCACTTACAAGGTAGTCTGCTGTTATGCTTTTTCGCCAACCCAACTAGCCACCAGCTCCGTGAGCTTGCACTTAACATTTTCATCCTTCCTGCCTAATTTCAATAAAATGATAGGTGAGCAAACAGCATTATTTGTTTGAATAATAACCGTTGCTTTCGTTTTGGAAGTACAGGAGACATTTTGAGAAATACGTTTATGCGTTTTCTTGCCAGGTGTTAGATAAAAAGATCGATACCACTCTCATGTCTGTGCATTAAGTATGGAGCTAGAGCCAGGAGGTGATTAGCTAGCTTAGCGTAAATACTGGAAACAGGGGAAAACAGCTAGCCTGGCTTTGTCCAAAGTTATAAAAAATTTGGGGTTTTAGAGGGAGCTACGAGGTGCAACTACTTCTTGACAAACAACACTTTATTGGTCCACCCAGAACTTCTGTGCAGTGTCTCTGCTGGTTTCCAGGCAACCTCATGGTGATGACAAGACTTGGGAAAGTCACGACTTCTGGGTTTTTTTAACAAGAAATTGTTAGAGTATGTAACCTCTTGTAAACCACAAATAGTCTTCATTTTTTGTAAAGATTTAACAACTAAGGAATAACATGTTAGTTAGTACATTTTAGAGGCGTTTCGAGAAAGTCTGGCTAGCTGTTTCCCCCTGTTCCCATTCTTTATGCTAAGCTAAGCTAATCGCCTCCTGGCTCTAGCTCCATACTTAAAGGTCCAACATAGCAGGAAATGAGATTTCCATGTCATTTTTGATTAGAAAGCAGAATACAAAACGACCCGTTCTTGCAATTTCTCCAGAGAGAAGTGTGAGAGAAGAGATGTAAAACTACATTACGATGGTTTTGTGGTACTTAAAACCACAGATATATCTTCTTATGGATATTAAAACTTCAAATAAATCAACGGAGGAGTGTAAAATATGGGACCTTTGATGAGCATAGGAGTGGGTTCTATCTACTTATCTAATGCTCAGCAAGAAAGTCAATAAGTGTGTTTCTCAAAGTCCCAAACTATTTTTTAAATGTTTCAATGTATAAATAAATATAGCCTACTACATGAGTAATGCAAATGCCTCCAGCACACATTTTCACTTACAAAGGCACAAGATAATACACAGTAATGACTAGGTAAATACATCACAGTAATTGGCAAACTACTTCTTTTGCTCAAAAAATGAAGTTTAGAAATGCTAATGAGACTTTTTTTGTTTATAATTAACATTAAATTATTAGGCTACAGATTATATTCATTGTCTAATTAAAAAACAGAAGCTTCAAAGGCAGGATAGATCTTTATTACCCCGTCTTTATTATCTGAGCTTCACATAAACAAAACCCTGAAAAGATGCTATTGTTTATTTCTTATTTATGCTGTACCATGTGTTTATTCTCTGTCCCATTTAATTTTTGGGTGAGTTTGTAGCAATGAAGAAGGTTTTAATGCATAAGGTCAGAGTAATTTATTGTGGAAATGGTCTGGATGCTTTTTTATCTCTTTTATTTTTTCAATGAAGTTTTAAATACAATCTAGTAATTCACATTTCCTTTTATATTCACACAGCCAATGAGAATCATTTAATGAAAAAGCAATGCTCTTATCATTTTATACGATCCTCTTTCTTGCTTTTTTTTTCTGCAGGGTAAAAATCTTTGTATAACTTTACCACAACAGACAGCTAATGCTAAGAGAAGAAAAAGCCTGGATTACGGCAATGTTTACAGCATAATGAAATACACACAGCCTTTTATGAACGCCATAGGATTGATTTCTTCTGACATTAAATGGGCATCACAGAGAGAAGAATGATTGTTTTATTCTCTTTCTCAGCTGGTCAAAGATGTCAAACTGACATTCACTGCGTGAGCCAAGGCGCTTACTTGATGCTTCATAGCCCTTGTCTGGCAACTCATTCATATGTGCCCCGTTGTCTGTACCACTATTTTTGTTTGTTTTAGTGGTAGAGGATGGGGGAGAGCAACAATGAGATGAGAACAGAAATGTCCACAGGCCCTTCAGTGCTGTGTGTATTATACTTAAGAGTTCATCTTGCCTTTAAGTATTTTCTCCTCCTCATTGATATTCCAGGTCTTTGTGAATTTTGCGAAGCACCAGCATGGAGAAGAGGACTCCCAGGCCTATGACAACCCAGTGGATACTTCAGATGAGCTGCCGATGCAGTCGGTGAAGACCTTCCAAGAGGCAGAGAGGGTTTAACAGCCATAAGAAAAAAGAATAATATTTACACTTAGAGTGGGCCAGGAATTTACGTTAACCAAAATTGAATGGGTGAGATTTTCACCAAAACAAAATATGGGTTCATGAGTGATGCACTGTATTTGGCCCTAATTACCATAATGTGCATAGCCAGGCCTTTGAAAATGATCTTTGACTTAACTTTGCACCCAGTGCACCACTGCTTCACACTGATCAACTGTGGCATTTAAGTGTTTGTGGTTTCTAAATATCTATTAACCATCTGTAATGCAACAAATCGACTTTTGAACTATAAATGTCTAAAAGCGTGGTGACACTGATTCTCTGCACCTGTAGCATTGATTATGTAGTCTCCACCCAGTGTGGACACAATTAAAGGAATAGATCTGGAGTCAAAATGAGTGTACAACCATGTGGTTGCAATATTGCATTCGACAGACATTCAACAGATATGGAGTTCAAATCAATTTTGTTTGGAGTATACTGCTAATCTTAATATACCTCAAGAGAGTGTAAAGGCCAAATGATTTCCTGAAAGCATCACACATTGAACAACACTTATGATACCTCAGCACTGACCTTCAAATTGAATTATATTCTAAATTTGTACCAGTTGTTTACATTTGCCGTGGATTCTAATTGTGATATGTTGGACTGTATAACTATATAAAAGAGAAAACCCTTCCTTGATGTGTTTTCACACCAAAGGTTGGCATGGATGAGATTGTTGTTTACGTTGAACTGATCAGGTCATATATTTGAATCATCCTGCAAAAGGTTGGATCACTTATGTTCACTTTTAACGACATATCAAAGAATATCAACAAGCAACTAATGTAAGAATCTTTTGTCTACACAAATACAAAAACACATTAAACCAAAGTTGGTTTCAACCTTGCACTGTGATTTGCTGACAGGCGATGCAGTGATTACCACTGAGCAGAAATGATTAATAAGAATTCTGTCACTCTGTCAGATGTGTTGGCTTTGAATGTCTGAATGAGCCTCCCATCAGCTGTGTTTAACAAGAGATGCTGAGGTTAAAGCAGTGTGACATTGCAGAGACAGTAAGAGTCAACCAGCTGTCAAACATGTATGGTCTGCAAAAAAAGCAACACATCCCATGTGTGCGCCAACCACAACTTACAGACAACTACGTCTTTCTCATGCTGTATTAGATGCAGTGATCATGAATGTAAGTGGACAAATATCAGAAAACATTTCTTGAGAATTATTTATATTTTGAGATTTTTAATGCATTGCTGTGGGAAATCTTTCTATTTTGTTCATCACCTTTTCTTTGCTGAATCTAATTAAACTTTATCACTAAGAATTGTTTTGTCATAAGGCATGCTGGTTTGGTGTGTTAATCTGTGACCACCAGAGACCAGTGCCATTATCACAGAATAAAGCACTCCATCTCATGCACAGAACTCTGCATAGCAACATGCCTTGTTTGCAATGTTAAGATGTGTTAGCTGTATTATGTTATGGAAGTACAGTATATAGACCATATGATTGCAACTAACCATTTGCTAAGCCCTGACCCCCTTAGTTACTATTGCTAATCCTGTCCAGAAGTCAACCAAATAACGGAGCAGCAATGTTCTTGTATTGCAGTTTAGAGCTAGTTAGTCCTAGTCCTAGCGTTATTATTTTGTTCTAAACGCCATTAGCATCCAGGACTGGCTTCCACACAGTGGCTAAATATTAACTTACACAGTGATTGTGATAGTCATAATAGGGCGTTTTTTGAGTAATCTGTAACCACATAAACTATGTTTTTAGCTAATGATATGGCCTTAGAAGTAACTGTAGGCTTCTACTGTAGGTAACAGGCTAGGTAGCCGGACATGCTAACAGGCCTGCTGTGCCTAGTCACGGTTGCTGAGCTATGATTGGATAATCAAGGTTCAGGAGAGGAGTTTAATGAAAGGTCAAATGGGACTTCATTTCATTTTTAATTAAATAATAATTACAACATGTTTTTAATATCTACAGATATGTGAGTTATTCATAGCTACATTCTTACTGTTCTGTACAACACTGAGAGATAATAAGTTTCTTAATGATTTAAAACTTGAAAGCTATTTTCTTGTGTAACTTAAAATACTGGCACTTAAGTTGAGAATTTAGATACTTTTCCAGTTTGCTCCTCACAGGCGCTCTGGTTTATTTTCAGAGCGTGACATAATTACTGTGCTAAGTCCTCACATTACAATCATGCCAGTTGCAAAGAATAATGGATCCTATTTGTACTATTTCTTCATGCCAAGACAAACGATTAAACATTTGCACAAATTGTAATGTGACTCTGAATTTAATGTTTGTACACTGCTGTGTTTGTCCACTGAAAGTCTCTTTAGTTCAATTTGTACATGCTGATTTACTGTCCTGTGTTAGCCCTTGTTTCGCTTCTATTTCTGTCACTTCTTTTCTTCTACTGAAGTTAGCATGCTAACCAGCTAGCCCCGGCTCGGGCCGCCCATCTCATCACTCTCCGATAGTCAGTGTCCTGGCTGGCCTGAAGAAGTAGTGCTGTTCAGAGGGTGTATTATAACCTCTTCTCTTGTAACCACAACAATGACTGAAGCTCTTGGCAAACGAGCATCACCACCACCTGCTCCTGGAAAAAAAACAAGTTTGGTGACAGACAAAACTTAAATATAGCCCCTTTAAGGTGTCTTATTTTTAATTTTAAAAACAGTTCCTCTACCCATTTCCAGCTTTTTCCCCCAATGGATAGACACCTTGATGGATCTATTTCAGTGTGTGCTCTACTTTTCAGTCTAAATTATAGAGATAAATGCATATGAATTTTTTTGCTTTCTCTCTTAGGTGCAAATTTATTTGATTGTCTTTGCTTGTGAACAGCAGTCAGGTGAAGGAAGGGATGGCTACAGTCCTCTGTAAGTTTCTGCGGTATTTCACCTGGCTAAAGTTTTCACTATGTATTTTCTTGGCCCACAGGGACATACTGCAAACAGTACTTCAGTGTACAGGGAGACATCAATTAGTTGATCCAAAGAGAAGATTTAGAAAAGATTTTTGATTGTTTTGTCATTTATAAATCAAAAATGCCAAATTTTTGTCAGTTCTAGTTTCGCAGATGTGATGGACAGTATTCACTATTTTCCTACAAAATATATACTTTTTATACAGAATGTTACTAAACACAAATTGATTAATTGAAAAAAATATCCATAATGTAAAATAACTATGAATTGCAGTCTAAGTTTAATTAGTTAATGTTTATTTAGGTAAGTGTGTATGTGTCATGAGTTGAGTTAGTTTTGTCGTTCTACATGTATCCCACCTCTCCCCTTTCTTTACTCGTTAGAACGCTGAGGTCTGGGGCACGCTGCCGGAGGCGATCAGCCAGGTGGGAACTTCACAGAGGTGATAAAACTCGAGTCTTAAGGTAAGATTACTTGTCACATTCCACCATTATTCCCCCACACATTTGGTCCCAGTGTAATATGTAGGAGGTTTATGAGCAAAGGTTACTTTACATATCAGGAGAGTTGAGTGTGCAAGACTGAGCAGGCAGGCTGTTAATTCCTTGAACGACTGATTTCTTCCTGCAGTGTTTCCTCATTATATAGATTTAAAAATGGATAGCAATACCTGATGTTCCCCATGCAGACCAAACTATTGAAGGCCTTTCTTTACATGTTTATATAGTTGTCTCCCCTCTACCATGGCCACCACTTTCTAAAGAAATGCCCACTTTCTGTGCAGTAGTAAGCGCTATTATTTGGCATGAAATGATAGAGAGTGGAAAAATACCGCCAGGAACACCAGGTAACGACACACTAAAGGCATTTTCCATTACAAGAAATTGAATACTGCATCTATTTTTGTGTGAGATTTGTCATTGATTCCTCTAAAAAACCTTCCTTTACAGTGTATCGTCATTTTGTCATCAAATTATTTAGTTGTGGTTTAGTTTAGTTTGTAGTACTTTTAGATGATATGTTCATCAACAACCACATCTTAGTCGGGTAAGACTGCTTTATAGATCATATTGCACATACAATACTCTTTCCCATGACTTGACATTTTGCCAGTCTCCTTGTCAAGTATAAGATTATAGTAAAAGGCACTGTCAGTCAGAATGCGAAGATTACAGAAGTTAGAGGAGATTCAATGATCTGCTCGACGGACGAGCTTTGCAGAAAGCTCCTGCCATCTTTCAGACTGTAATCATCCTCTGTACTCTGCGTTGGCTGTTCTAGCTTCAGGGTACCTGTTAGAGGCTGCCTAGAATAGGTAGTAAATGGAACAATGTCTCTGTTCATCTCACTGCAGTCAAACTACTATAGTCACTTCAGAGGAACTTGGACTTTTTTGTCTGTCTACAGTGATTTTTAAAATGATCTTTTAATTTTAATGATTGTGCCTCCATGTTGCGTTTATTGTGTTTCTTTGTCACGGTCTTGTGCGGCAACTATTTACCCTTGGGTTTGTAGTAAACAGTCTCAACTGAACCTATTGGCAAAAACTCAAAATGTTCAGTAATAAATAAATTTAAAAAAAGAGATTATGAAATAAGAAACTGTATGAACAAATACAGACAAAATATCTAATCATTAAATTACTTGAAAATACTACATGTTTTTCAAACTCAACTCATTATTTTGAACTTTTAAACTGAACAATCAATAATTTTTTATTAAAGGTCATTTCAAAATGTCCTATTTTTGAAATTATCATTTCACAATATATTTTTTCCTAATAACCATTTAATTTCATAACGCTTTTGCTTTTCATCACAAGGTCTTCATCTATCAGTCCTGACAAACAGGACCTAGCCAGTTACTGTAATTTTTTGTCAGTTCATTCAGACTGAATCTAATCATGTACTAATAATTTTTTTGCTTGATTAATTTTCTTCTGCGTTGTAAAACGGACTCGCACACAGTTTTAAAGCACACAAGCTGTAGTCTGTGCAAATTTGATATAACTGAACATTTTTGCTGAAGCAACCGATACATGACAGCTTGTCATCAGCAGACATTAAGATAACACTGGAAGTGTTACTGTAAGTTGCAAATCCTGACTATAATGTGTGTTATGTTATACTGTATACTATATTATGGCCACTTTTTGCAGTATTTGAATACTAAACTTTTGGAAGCATGGCACGCTATGAAAAACAACCTTGAATCTCATACTGGGAGTCTTTCAACTGTTTGCACGTTAGATCATCTTAAAAAATATGTGAAAACATCTCCTCACTTCAATACTAGAACAGTCTCCACAGTGCAAGCAGTGGGCTCATGATGTTTGAACAGGCCTCATGCTGTTCCATATGAAGGTTCTACACAGACGTGGATTTTAATATGAACCCTGCTGACACTGTTCTAGAGTACTTTTGATAAGCACATGACATACTGAAACTCACTAATGTAGCGAAACTGGAAAACAGGTTTGTCTCAGCTTTATGAAGTAGAAGTCTTAATCCAATATCCAGATGGTAAATCTTTGTAGGCTACAACACTAAAACAAATTTTTGTATTTTTACTAAATTACAATAGAAAACACATATGCAACTAACATTGCCTGTGGCAAAAACAACGTGCCGCCTGAAGTCCCAAATCTGAGTTTTTGAAAAACTGGCCTTTAAAAGTCTGTGTTGTGATCGGAACGCTATTTTGAAATTTAATTATGGTTCTGAGTTGCATCCCTTTCTAACTTTGAACTAAGTTTAAGTATTTGTTTGATGATTTGTTATTTACGGATAAAATTATTTGTTTACCTTTTATCCTCATAAAAGTGCTTCAAGACTTTCGTCTGCAGGAGAGAGGTCAGCCCATGCAAACAGTGGAATGAGTAAATGGGGATTTCAGTCAAGACTGCACAGTAAAGTCGACGATGCAGTCTTTTTTCCACATGGAACATGATGTTGGGGTTGAATTAAACATCAGAATAAATCTGATTCAAATGTTAGATATATTACTCATTGAATATGTAGTTTGTGTGTTCTGCAGAAATAACTGTTGTTCTTGTCATTAAAAGCACGAGTATTTATTGGGCTTTTAGCCAAGAAGCATCTAAGCTATGAATTTAATTTAATTTCAGCATAAAAGTTCTTTCTGAAATCAGCATTAAGTATATGACTGTAAATATTTACTGATTACCACTTGTGGCTCCGGAGTGGCGCTCCAGCACTAACTCAAAACTAAAATATTTAATGCACCTCTCTGACCATTTTTGTCCATTTTGTTTATTTCCAAGGATCCAACATTGAGTATAAAGCAGATTTTGTTGTTTCTTCATGTATATGCTTGTATCAAAAATGAATTTAAGTTCAACTCTATGAAAAAATCAACAATCTTAGATTCAATGCTCTGAATTTAGATTTATAAAGTCATGTTTATTGTGTACAGTTAAATTTTCAGCAGCAGCCTAACGACTAATGGTTCCTGTATTACCAAAATATGAGCAATGGCGGGCATGTATTTATGCTTTGCATGTAGCATATCTAAATGTCAGCTTGAAAAAGTCAAACGTGTGCAGGCAGTATATTTATCTGTGGTAATGAATGTCAGCAGCTTCCTGCAAACAAAAGAAAAATGAAAAATAAGTGTAACGTTGTCTTTGAAAAATGGCCGTTTTATCTTTCTGGATGAACTAGTTACTGTGCATTTCTCACAGAGCAGACCCCAGTGCATGACCCTGTCTGCAGCTGGTGTAAAATATCACTGTTGTCTCGTGGAAAAGCTTCTCCTCTCCTCCTCCACTTAATTGCCTTTGTTGACATTTTTATGCATGCCTGTCATGCTAAACTCTCCATCTTGTCTGCTGGGTTGATTTAGAGGACGAAAATACCATCTCCTCTTTCTTCTTCCCGTCCTTTTTTCTAGCTCAAGATATGACATAACAGTTTCTAAATTATTTTTCCCAGATACTGTTTTATGGTAGCCATTATATCGCTGAGTGTTTGTCACTGATCTTTCTGGTTTTATTAAGATAGGGTTATTTCTTTGATCTCCAAGCTATCCTGTGACATGGGGTAGACGCCACAAAAGTCACGGTGACTGGGTGGTCAGTCTTTACTATGCAGTGTCTCATCAGACTATTTTGAGCAAGTTCAGAGCTAAACTGTATCTACTATATGTGGGTGAGTGACCCCAGTGGAAGCAGGTGTGGGGGGTACCTGGGGATAGTGATGGCGCATCCTTTCATGGGGTTCAGTTTAATCCACTCTCTAATCTTTAACAAGGCAGGGCTGCATCAAAAGTTGCTATGACGACCAAGTGTTGTGAGACTTATAGCCCAGGCTACTTAAGTTACACAAGATGCCTTTTTTGCAACAGCCCCCCACCTCTCTGGGGCCTCATGCTGCGCGATGATGAGGGTTCAAGCTTGCTGCATGGGCCTCAATTCCCTTTTGATTGGTGTTCATTTAGGATCTCCTGCAGTGATGAATGCTGCAACACCGCTGCAAAGTCAGAGACATTTCTCAGCACCTTCCAGCAATTCTTTTCCTGTCCAGCTTCCGTCTCCAAAGTGTACTGCTCGCATTTGCTGAGGGTGGTGGCGGTGGTGTGTTGGGAGTCATTGTCAGGGCACTGTCAGAGATGAACTATCTGGTGCAGTGACTGATCATTGCCATTTTAGTAATTTGGCTTCCCTTAAGTCACCTTTGCAATCAGTGGTGAAGTACTTTCCTTCCCAATTCATTACATCATGTCTGTTTTGGATTTGCTTAGCTTTTTCTGTGTGCGTGTGTTGGGGGGGGGGGGATTATTACACATCCAGGATTACACTTCCACAATAATACCTTGAGGACAAACCTGATCAGCAGTTTAATCAAGCCAAGCACTTAGCTGATTCTTCTTAGATACATTGTTTGCAACTACTAACACCCAGTAAATATGATATACTAATGGTTTCCTAGCCTTTCCCCTCCATTTTTTTTCAATCAGGTATTCATCAAGAAACCAAGTAGTGAAGTGCACCATACATATACATACATTGTAAGTGTAAGTGAACGTCAAGGTTAGCAAAGTTACAGAGGCACAAGCATGATAGAAATGTTTTTTTTGCCTTGCCTTTTTTCTTTTCTTTTCTTTCCTTTTTCTTGGCATACAAAAGGGAATATAAGGACGGTAGTAACACTTCCACACCTTTGTGTGGAAAACAAATTCTGAGTCAACAGCTGGTGTGATGATCATATATGTGGATCCTAAAATGTTTTGCACAGATAGAATCAGGAGACTTAGAGCTTTCAAACAATGTATAATCCGTTAAGGTTGTGTGAAGACTGAGTCCGGTACAGACCAAAACACAGACTAAAGTAGCGCTGCCAAGGCCAAAGCGTCCCACGGGTGGGGCAGTGTAATTTAAAAGGTTAGTTGATAAGTCAGAAAGGTTGCAATTTTATAATATATTGGGGACTATATAAACCTAAACTATCCCTGCTTACTACAAATGATGTTTGTATAGTGCTAATTTGCAACAGCTAATACATTTTGAAAGAAATGTAATTCCACTCAGTTCCATTCTTATCAACGTAATGACCCCTTGTTCCATGTCAAAGTCCTGCGCCCAACTATCCACCCCAACCTCATCCTCAAGACTTCCATGTCAGAATGTAAAACTTCATGGACTGGAAAAAAAAAAAAGGCTGCAGTTTAACAATCCAGGCAGCAATTACGTTTCCTCCCTAAACACATTAGGCAGAACAACGTTTTAGTAATGAGAAAAGCATCAGTTTTAGGACACAGAGTTGAATTACTTTGATTCATTTTACTTTTTCTGCAGTTGCGTGAGAAAGCAGTTTTTTCCTGTGTGCTTAAATTCAAAATGCCAAAAGTGAATCGGGGCTCAGCAGCAAAACTCACATGGACTCATAATTAATTCATTTGCTGGACAGAGTTTGTGTTCCCTGTCATCCAGAAAGGTTAGAGAGTTTGGCAGGTGGGGGAGTCGAAACAAATCAAATCAGAAATTCCTGTTGGATTTTTAGATGCTGTGCTTTGCAGTGAATTAATGAGTTACTGACGTCCAAGCCAGAATGCATAAAGAAATTTCAAATTCAGTAAATTTATATAAAAATAATATAAATAACCTATATCCTTCCCATCGGGCAGGTTTGTGGATTTGAACAGTATTATGAGCAATCAAACAAGTGCTTGAAAGAGTCTTCTGCTAGCATCTGTCCCTGTTTTTCCTCCCAGAATCCTCTTCTATCATCTAATTGGGTGTATTTTATCATGTTGTCCTGTCCATTAAAGAGTGCCTTGAAGTCTCAACAGCGGTCGTGACTTTGTATGTAATCTTGTCTAGAAAGTGATGCACTCGCTCGAAAGGGCACCAGTGATCTTGTTGACAATAGAAGCGAAATAACAAGCGGGCTCTCGCTGCCTGTTGCCTCTTGAAAACCTCACTGTCTAACGGGTTGGCGAAGAGGCTCGGCTTGCCAACGAGGTTGCTAGAGGAGGGGAAGGGGAGTAAAAGAGAGGGGAAAAAGAAAACTGAAGGAGAGTTCACGGCCCAGACACTCTCAAGCCTGGCTGTTTCTCCCCTCTCTCTTTCTAAAGCCTCCCAGCGCTTTCCAATCTGTTTCGTAGCCGGGCATGCTACTCCACTCCCAGTGTTTATCTGACATCATGAAGGGTTTCTTCTTCCTCCGATCCGCTGACAGCCCAAACCCTTCAGAGTGCACACGCAAGCCAGCTCGGCAGATGACAAAAGCACTGCTGAGCCTGTCGGCAGAAGCACGCGGCTCCCAGCATGCTTTGCCCTCAGCATGTCACCTACCTGGTCTGGCACAGACCCAGCCCTGGAGACCACCTCATTATTCACTTTGACAGGGTTTTATGACCCAGCAGTTATGGCCAGACTTGTTCTGGGGGCATGAGCAGATGCTTGACTCTAACTGTGGCACTGTTATCAAACTGCAACTGAATTTGGAAGCATAAACTTCTAGAGTAAATAAACAGGGAGAAATGTAGGTTAGTCGGGGTTGTGATCTGTGTTATTTGAACAGAATCGTAGGTGGTGGGTTGACTCAGTAGTCAAGCCAGAGTTTGAAAAATCAGCCCGTACGAGGGGAAGAGACCCAGAAAGTTTGATTTCTCACTTGAATTGATATGCAGTGCAGGGTTAGGGGTTAAGAAAAAGCCAGGAAAGAACCTATTAATGCGGCACACACATCTACCTGCAGGTGCATACCGATCAGCAGAGCTTGATTGAGCACAGGATGATTAACTCAGGCCTTTATTTTCATGGAGCGATTCATGGCCGGACTTGAAGAGTCATCCCTTTGGGATGAGTCTCCTCATGAAACCTCAGGTGGCAGCCTGCTGCCAAGGCCTGTGGCAACACAACCCCTAAATTTGCCACAGGCAGGGGAGATTTTTTTTTTTTTTTTTCCAATATGTTTTCTCCCTCCTCAAATCAAATGAGGTTTGACCTTCCACCATCGGTGGAATACAAAGTGGGCGAGAGAGAGGAGCCCTGTTTCAGGCCAGATTTAAATAGGCTGCCACAGCTTGGAAACTAACAGTATCAGCACCCCGCACTCTCTTAGATAATTGCAGTTGGCTAAAAAAGAAAGAGATACTTATGTTTAACGTCAATGTACTCCGCTGCATCAGGGAAAAAATGTTAAGGGCACACAAAATGCTGCGGCTGCTGGACAAACCCCTCAAAGAATCCACGTTTCCTTATGAGATCACTGAAGGCAAAATCTGACAGAAGCCAGCACTAATATTATGATATTTTCTTAAATGTAACATTTAAAGGTAGCAGACTTAGATTCTTACTGAAATCACCCGTACCTCCTGATGAGCGACTGTACAGAACATATAGGGCGTAATTGCTTGACTACATACATAAGTATCATTGCAGTTAACTTCATCATCATTTTCCAGTACAGAACCTTTGAGAGAGATCCCACAGAGACTTGACTTGCGCCAGGACGAATTAACTTGAATATGTAATTAACTGATATTAGATATGGTGGTTACAGCGTCTTTTTTTTTTTTTTTTTTTTTTACTGTTTGTGTGTGTGTGTGTGTGTGTGTGTGTGTGTGTGTGTGTGTGTGTGTGTGTGTGTGTGTGTGTGTGTGTGTGTGTGTGTGTGTGTGTGTGTGTGCTTGCATCTGGGTCTGTTCACGCATGTATGTACAAGGAGACAAAAATCTCCTACTGTGTTTGCGTGTGTGTACAGTTCCAGTAAAAAGCCAGGCCAATCGATCAGCAGGGGCTTAACAGCTTTAGTCAAAGAGCACGTTTCTGCTCGCTGCTCTCTGCTCCGTGGGCTTCCCGTGCTCGTGCTGTTCTAACGCTGAATTCATATGCGCGGACTCCGGATGCACAGGCTCAGATTTTAGGAGGTCTGACGGTGACTGAAGGGCTCATGGTGAATACATGAGTTTGCAAGGATACAAGTCGGCTCAGAAAGGCTGAACTGGACAGACATAGCTGTGATCAAGGTTAAGAATTTGAAATAGAGTTCGAAGGGGGTTAAAGGAATTTTCCTTTCTGTCACAATGTGGCGTTTGCATTATCGTGGGCAATAGGGATGTAATCAATTAAAAGCAACTTGCTAGACATTTTAATTGTCAACCCGACTGACCGACACCAGATGGACATTATAAGCTCCCTGCCACTGGGAATTGAAGACCTTGTTCCAGACCTTATTCCAAAGACAAGATCAACCATGCGTCACCTGATGTCTTTTATACTCACATCAGCAGAGCAGTCAACTGTGTGAAATCTCACTAGTACAGTCTACAGGCTACCAGACTGTAGCCCACACCAAATATGCGCATGAGAGCCCTTGCAGACTAGATGAATTTTGGCAAAGGCCTGCCCTAACTCCTCTGCAAAGCCCACAAGTCAGCAAGTCTGGGCGAGCGTGGACTTTTTGGATTCAGCACATTTTCTGTCTTTACCCCTCCAAGTTGTTTTTCTGCATCTGAAGCCCATAAGGAAACCGGGCTCTGGAGCGGAGATACTCAGCTCAAGTGAGGGACTTCAGCCTTGCGCCCAAAATCCCAGCATCAGTGATGTGCTCAGTGTTTGTGTTCATGCTGCCTTGTGTGTGGGTGACTGATAACTGTGATGGATTTTAATGGCATCACGTTGGCTGAAATAAATCACTGACAAAGAAAGGCCTCAAACATCTTACAGTTTGAATGTGTTGAGGGGAAGCGGGTTGATTATTTGCAACAAAAACACTTTCTTCTGCTGATGAGGTTGCAAAAAAAATAGAATAAATAAGTTAAAATATCAATATGAACAAATTGCTTTGAAATTATGACCAGACTGGTTGCTTTTCAGAGTCAGGTAATTTGTTATCAATTTGCCGGATGTTACAACCTGTGCATGTCCTTATCTTAACCTCGCTGTTAGACAGGTAATCAAACCACTTGTCAAATGGATCGTCTAAAACCGAGCACAATGGCTCTCAGCTCTGAGGGGAAGAGAGCTCTGCAGCGCGTACATGTGTCTGGTCCCAGCCTTTGCAGCTGGTTGTTTGTGTTCCCAGCAGCTTTGATTAGCGTGCTCCAGCCCACTTGGCATCCCACATCACTGGAAGGCATTGACAGTAGAGAGCAGGAGGAGATGCCTCCCTGCACGCAGTCTTCTCTGAGGACAGGGCCAACTGAAGGGAGAGACACAGAAATATGTAACGTACATACTGTGGTCTAAAAATAAACACGCTGGTGGCATCAGGAGGTGCAAAGTCAACAGAAATGGCAGTTGTTCAACCAATTCATGTCTGCTGCCATAAAATAAATAGCTCAGTGTAAATGTTCATTTTTCAATATTTGTTTTAATTCAAACATGTCTTATTAGAGTTTATTTTGCCGATAATTAAATAGGATTCTCACTGTGAATGACGAGGAAGCCTAATCGGGGAAGTGGAACAGAATAGGCAGTTTTTTGATTTTTAACATTTCTGTTAAAAATGACCAATCAGAAACAGTTTGAACGAATGTATATCTGTTGACTTTCTTCATCTCGTCACAATGCGAAAGCCGCTTTAGAGGGATAAGAGGAGACAAACGATCCTCAAAAGCCTCTAGGGAGCAGGAAGTCAGTCAGCGTAGGTCAGTCCTACCACCGGAGTCATTAGATCAGGCCACAATGAGCCCGAATCCGGCTTTACCCGACAGAGATGTTTCCATTTTGTTTATTATGATTGTAAAGGGAAAAAGAAACCCACCAAAAATCAAAACATTACAGGGAAATCATTTTCCAGCACATTTCCTGCACATTTTCAACAGCCTAGAGGAGATATCACAGACAGAAACCACTGTTTCTCTCAGAAACACTGATTTGTCAGTGGTTTGTCAGTGGTTATATCGTCTGGTCCAACTCCACCTAACTCGACTTGTCTTTTCCTCATTGCTGCTGTCTTAAAGGTTTATCTGGAAATTCTGAGTTGAAAATAAAGCAAAGAAAACGAATGACCATTATTGTTTTATGACTTCTTAGGTTAGTCTTAATAATCCCCATATCTGGATGTATAGAGTAGATGCCTCGTTGTAGTGTCATCCAGTCACTCGTACCGTATGACTTTGCTATACTCAAAATCCCCGGGATTTTTATGTGTTTAAAGGAATAGGAACAGACATTATGTGAGACACGTATTCGCTTTTTTGCGGAGAGTTAGAGGAGAAAACTTGGATTAAAGCAAAAAAAAAAAATTTTTCAGGCCAAATCATATTCCCCATCTTCATTTTGTAGAAGAAGTTTTTTTTGTAGAAGTTTTTTTTGTCTCGTTGACAAGACGGGTGCTGCGCCGCCTTTTTTAGAGTGGCCACTGTTTTTTCCGCCATGCGGTCGCGGTTAAAAAAAAAAGGCTGAGGCAGCTGAGAAAAAGGCAGTTAGGGCGTACATACCCTTAACCCTTGATGCCTGCTAAGCAAGTAAAACTATGAGATTTCAGCACCATCCCAAGCATAACCGTTTCTGCAGCTCTCTAATGCAGCCACTCTTCTGCAATTACTGTCATACTGAATTCTCTTGTGGCATAGCATGCAAAAACACACACCTGGCTGTTTGACTCCCCCGTTTCGCAGAGCCAAGCCCATCTCCATTTATTTTTGACAGTTTCATTGATCTCAGATACATTAGAGCCTTCCCTCAGTAAAAGCGCATCCATGCTAGCTAACCTGAATCACCTGGTAGCGCGTTTTCTAAGTCCAATAACAGCAGAGCCAGTCCTGCTCTACCTTGGGCCCTAAGCAAAATTCTGCTAAGGGGCCATCCTGCCTGACCCATGAGCCATGTGAACCATTTTAAAATATAAAATACTATTTATGCTATGGGTCGGCCAGTATTTGACAGTTATTATTTCCTGAGAGATGTGCATCCATATTGCCCAGTATGCCCAGTACGTGCAACACGGTTATCTCGTCTCAGCTGCAGTTTATAAACATTGTGGCGCGTTGGCGTTTATCAAACGTAAGGAATACTTGTATTTCACTCTCACTTTTGTCAGGCACAAAATCACAGTACACAGCCCTGGAGGTGGCTTGCAAGCGAGCAAGACACAGACCGACCCAGGGACACACTGCCGAGTGAGGTTAGCAGGACTGACAGACTGGAGAGGGATGCACATCGACTTAAGGTTGCTGTTATTTGCTGACATCAAACTTTGAGAGGAGAGAACACAAAGTTTACCTGATTGCTGTTCCTGCAATTCACTCAGATGTTGTTGTTTTTTTTCCCTCTTTTCGTGACCAGAAGGGTAGTTAGTTTTGCTTCGTCCTCTAATCAAAGGGGTTGGGGCAGGGACCCTTGCGTAATTTGCAGGGCCCCAACTTGTGTAGTGAGAGTTTAGGGCCGCCCAGCCATCGCTTTGGTTTTCCTTTCGGATCTACAGTGATATCATACATGGCCTCTCTGATTCCGACTGACAGTAATCCGTCAACGGAATGGAGAGCTTTACCCCCGGAGAGAAAATCAGTGCCCATTACTTAGCATAAAGGCTTAATTTCGTCGTCACAGTTAGGTTGCTAGGCCTGACACCCTGAAAAACGACAAATTGCCATTTATGCAAATTAGATACTGTTAATAATTCAGCCTTAGAGGTACTGGTAGTGACTTTTTTGAACTATGGCCATAGCCAGGCTGACTGTTTACCCTATAACTATACATACTTCATACTTAAAACACAGACATGAGAGTGATATTGATCGTATCATCTAACTCTCCACAAGAACATGAATAACAATATTTCTCAACCTGTTCCACTACTCCTTTAATCTGAGTCATTGTGGGGACATCAGGCAGTTTGTTTTACAGAATATATGAAAATGTGTGAGTTATTTTCTAGGAAAACTTTTTTTTTATTTTTGTAACTTTCCATGATTTGTCTGAGTGAAACTAATACAAGAAGATACAGGGGTCTCCATATTGTTATACAATCCTCAAACCAATACAATTTTTTTTAAAACTTAAAGGTGATAGGCCCGTGAGATCAGAGGTTAAATTCTGTGCCATTTTGATCGACTTTGCTCAACTTTTCAGACAGAAATGATTGTCACAAAGATGGACACTTTTAATATTTAAAGGGTGAGAAGTTCACCACGAGTTCTGTACCATTCAAACGCCCCCAGTCACCCCTCGGTGGCCTCACACGGCAAGTATTCGGCTCTGCCCGTTGCTCATTCTCCTGCTCTTGCCTGACAGAAGGGGACATCTGGGATGACATTCTGAAGCAGATGCAAAGAGTCCATTACGGTTGCCCCCCAGCTCCACAGCCATATTTCCTCTGTCACAGTAAACCCGGCAATGAGATTCTAAGGGAGGTGACCAAGAGCCTGGCCTCGTCTCCAGTGCAATCTGCTTTCAGGACGGCGGAGCAGACGCGGTGGCATGGGCATACGTGCTCACATACACACACACACACACACATGCTGTGTCATATGGCCACACCACATAATGAGAGTCATTAATTTGTCGGCGAAACGTATGATTGACAGGTGGCGGGTGTGCTGAGTGGCAGGTCCATCCACAGTGAAAAAAGATAGAGATGACAGTGTCAGGGCCACAGAGGCAGAAGCACACCGATGCAGTCTGTATTATGATGTGGCAGTGACAATGTCAAAGCTTTTACCTGGCATGACCCAGCCATTTGAATGAGACTCCTGATGAAATTGTTTGGATTTTTATGTAAAAGCCTAAAAAGCTTTCCTGTCCCTCTTGCGCCAGAATATTATTGATGCCATTTTAGTCTTGTGTGTTCCGTTTGGTTTGAAGTACTGTCATGGCTTGATATGATTATATTAGGCCTTTTTTTCTCCAGAAAAAGGAGAGGAAGAAGGAATTCTTTCAGGGGACTTCAGTCTATGCACCAAAACTGATACGACTGACAACAATCATGTACGAGACCTTTTATTAATTGGTGTTTTCGACAGCAACACAGACATTGTAAAGAACTGTTCTTACGAGTTACACAGAATAAATATATGGACTTTTGCATCAACCTCAAGGCAAAAGATTAAATTGTGTAAAAGCAGAAATAATATTTTGAGTTTTTACATGATTTTTTTTAACATTTATTTATATAATTGTTCATTTAATCTTCCCGGACAAAATGAAAAGCTTATAATTGGAATCCAGTCATTGTTAAATAGGAAAGATTTTTGCCACTAAGGCAAAAGTTTCTCTGTTTCTCTTTTGACTCTACACCAACAAGGACAAAAGACTAATAAGAATTCCTGGGGTGGCTAAAATATGTCTGTCCTCACATTCAGTCAGAGAGCAGAAAAGCTTTTGGATGGTGAGATTGCATGGCATTGGTGATGTTGGGAAGAACTCATCCTTTGTTTGTAGAAAGTGAGTTTCTAAGAATATGGAAATGTGTGTTAAAAAGACAAAACTTTTTCAGTTTTCAAGGCCTTGAGTGGAATTGGTTGAATTTAAAGAAACGAAATAAAACAGCCTTTCTACTGATAAATCAAACTTTTGAAAAATCAAATATATATCTCACAGTGCCATTGCTGAAAGTTAGAACTTTTATTGTGGGAACTGTTACTGGTTTGTCCAAAGTCCAGTCCTTGGTTATCACCAATGGCTGTATATAAAGATGGACGACGTGACAACTCCCCAAGAGTGAAGCCAAAACATCTTGATCGCCCCCTGGTGGCTGGCAGCAGTACAGGGCATAAACCCCGCCCCCTCCAAGTTAGCGGATGGGACATGGGTCAAACTAAAGAATCAAAGGACATGTCGAATAAATTTTTGCCAAAGAAGGTTTCTGTGGTTTTAGGTAGTTCTTATCACGCTGATCTATGTCCAAGTATTAATTTTTCTGACAAGTTTGGTTTTAATTAGTTATTTGATGCTGTAAAAAGGGGCTGTCGCACCATGATTGAAAGCTGTGTGTGTGCTTGCGATTGAGTCGGGCGTGACCCGCTGACCACTACTGTGCAGACTCTGGCTCCAAATGACGTCACCGGTGCAAAATGGCAGTGCCCATATCTGGGATATTTTAGCTTCATTTCTGTACAGTGGGAGGAAGTGAAGACACATTGTCCATCTTTATATACAGTCATTGGTTAGCACCTGAAAATGCAGAACATTTTCCTGGTTAAACCTCAATTTCATTTCAAATATTGGATGCTTGTATTTCCACCTTTCAGCTTACCAAGCAGTAATATATTTTGCACAAACATTAAGCTTTGTTTATTATTAGAACTGCAAATCAATGTCTATGTGAGTGTCTGGCTGCTCTACCTGAGCTTATTAGGCTGTATCTCTTATGACAAGTGGCAGATGGATGTTTTAAAATGTTTACAGGCGTAGATAAAATGATTGAGTTGTTATAACTCATATTACTTTAGGCTATATATGGGAAAACAAATAGATGCTTCAGTGACTATACACAGCCAAAGTAATGTTTCTTGTCAACTTTCAGGAAAATGGGAACGCTCATAAAAAAATAAACAGCAGAGTTAAATCAATAACACAACAAAAATTGGTCTGCATTTGGATTTGGATTATTGAGCGATTTCAACCTGGCAGCTACTTTTCTCAAGTTTTACAGTGTTTATAAGTTTAATTTATGGCAGAGGCATGCTTTAAAAGCACTTACTTCTTTCTTTAAAAATGTGTGTCGTTAGAGGAGGCGGTATGTGAGAGTGCTAGTAATTTTCTAATATTGTCCAAGTTTTCTGGAAAGATCTGTTTCATTTGGTAGTGCAGTTATCAGGACACACAGAAATGTGCCAAACTACCCGAGTTTTCTTAGTTACATTGTATTTGTAGGTCTGTTGTTGATTTCAAGACGAAATTCCTTGGGGGAAAAAACAGCTTAATTTAACGTCCCTGTTTGCAAATATACATTTTAAGCCAATCATGATCCAATGTGCAACTTACCCAAGTGGGATGTGGGAACTTGAAACCTTCAGTGAAGCAGAAGATATAATGTGTCTAAAAAAGTTATAGTTTTGGGGGGGGGTTTTTTGTGGAAAAAATATGTCTGACTCAAATTATTATTCCAAGAAGAGTCTTAAAACACTTGTTGAGGCAATCTTTAAGTATTGACTTGTTCATTTTACTGACTGAAAGACTCAACGTGAGAGTGGCATCAATCTTATCACATATTCCCAAAATGTCAAACTATTGCTTTAAAATAAACGAAAAAATGTGTTTGCATTAATCATCTGGAGAAAAAACAGCAATGCTTTATTGTACAGGTTCACAATTTCCAATCAAGCTTCCTGAAAAGAATGATGTCATTTGATACAAATTATAAACAAAATAGTGACAGTGTTAAATATGATGGCACAGCCAGCAAACAGTGCTTAGCTTAGCATACAGACTGGGGGTAGGGGTATAACTGCTAGCCTGGCTCTGTCCATAGGAAAAAAACATTCTGGAGACTTGCCCTCACAGTAAAGAGACTCCAGTAAGTCACTGCTCCCAACCATCATATAGTCCAGCACATAACTTCCTGTAAAACCACAACGTGTCATTTTACACTTTGATTTTTGTACATATCAAAAATTGGATGATCAATGTATTAATCAGCGAGCTTTAGAGGTGCTAGTAGGCAAATTTTGTAACATCTGGACTGAGCCAGGCTAGCTGTTAACACCTGTTGCCAGTCTTTATGCTAAGCTAAGCTAATTCTTATCACTGCAGCTTCAGGGTTAAGCAACAATATGAGAGTGATAACAATCGTCTAACCCTCTGCAAGAAAACGAAAAGCATATTTCCTAGCATATTAACTATCCCTTTAATAATTGTATTTGAACAACCAGCATAGTCTTGAAAATTACTCTTCAAAATGGCATTGCTCAGATCATTTTTCAATGCCCGGATATTTTTTTAACTACACTGGATAGGTCACTTCTTCAAGGTGGTAGCTTTTCAAGATTCTCAAAATTATTATAATTGAATGCTGAAGAACCTCAAGACAATTTTGATTGTGCACTAGAGGAAGGTGGGGCTGTTTTTGATTGCAAGAGAAGTGCAGGGCCAAGTTAAGTTGCGAAGCCCAGGTCCCAGCATGTGGGTCCAATGGCACATGATTGACATTTCCAAAGACCCCTAGAGCCGCAGTCAGAGCCCAGGCTGTGCATCGTCCACCCACATTAAGCATCTCCCGCTGTCAGGACGACATTAACAAAGCAGGCTGTGCCCCGTCCTCTGCTCTCAACCTCCTGTTTTTTTCTGTTCACTGTTTCTTGCAGCCTTTCATTGCACATGCAGGGATGGGGTAACGGACATGGCACTGTTGCCTTGAGGCACCTAAAACGATATGTCTCAACACACATCTTTCAATGTTGCAGTGATTACTCTAATTGATTTTTCTGCTTTGATGTTTAAAAAGAGAAAAAAAAATTCTTTTGCCACCTGGTGAGAGCAAGAATTACTCCTCTAAATTAGAGGTCATTAAATTGATCGAAAACAGTTATCTCACACTGACTGGTTCCCAATGGTTACAATTCAGCTGTGACATTCATTTAGCAGATTAAACATTGAGTAGACGTGGAGCTCAAGAAGCAGACCTCACCCCCGCAAAGTCAACCTGATGCCCAAAGTCTTCTTTGTTTTTCTATCTTTGTCAGACAGCCTATGGGGAAATTAACTGATGAGTTCATGCTGGCAACAGGGTTGCTATAGAAACTTCACATATAAGACTTGGGTTGGAGTTTGTCACCAGAGAGAAAAAAGGGGGAGAGAGAGAGAAAGACAAAGAGGTGGCTGTGTTGAATACTCACCGGAGAGGCATCAAAGGTGGAGTCATTTACAACACAGCGTTAATGCCATGTTTTATATCGTCTCTTCCCTACCGCATCCTCACTGCAGTATCCCCCTGAAATCATCGCATCCTGCTGCAGGCCTGGATGGGATTGCTGAGGAAGGTTTTCTTTACTTTCCAGCACATTATGTCATAAATATTAAGGTAGACGCCATCATTTTTGTTATGAGATTATGAACAGAATTGGACAATCAATTGTACTTATCACCCATCAGCAGAACATTCATTTCTGTCAATGTGTCTTTGTATATTTCAGATAATCAATTTAGAAAATAACATGTTTTGGGTGAACTGTCGGACTGTGAGGAGTGTCAGGGTACATACTGTATTGTGTAAATGCTGTGTACATATTGATCAGATGTTCTGTTACCGGCCCCTAGTGGTTCAGATTAGAAATAACATTGCAGTATTAAAAGTTCAATGTAATTTACATTTTGGATAATGCTGCAATGATTTAGCAGGACATACTGCATGTCCTGTAAAGGCCAATAAAGAAAAAAGACCGCCTTAATACTTCTGTATCAACTGTAGCATTCAAATCTGTCATCACTGTGATTGAAAACAAATTGATAACTCTATCACATCCAATGGAGTGAGGAAAAGAAAATTGACTTTTCTTTAACAGCCTTCCTTCAAAGACATTACTTACATTCTTTATAAAATCTATTTTCAGTTTAAGACCAGTTGATAAAAGACGTACCTGAAGAGAAAGGAGATTAAAAGTGATTAAATGGTGAAATTCATTTATAGCCGCAACAGTTGCGAAAGCTCTGACCCTGATTTATGACTGTGAGAGCCCATCCTAATTTCAGTCTGGGTGACGCATGAGATGAGCGTCAGTGCTAGTCAGGCTTCAGGCTCTGACAGGAGAGTTGCAGCACTGTCTCATTCCTCCCTCCCACCACTCTTGATGCTCCTCTTTCTATACCGCTCCTCTGTCTTTCTCTATAACTTTTAGAGGTGAAGCGTGAACATTGTCATGGTGAGCTAGACCCGCACATCTCTATCAAGTATCATTGCCCCCCTGGAAAAAGTGTTTTAGGGAAAAGAGAAAAATACAGTTTATTTTTGAACATCATTTCTGCCCATCCTCATCTCCCCCTGCACACACTGCCAATGGGTACAAGCAAATGTGCACAGGGAGTGTGTGCATGCACACAGAAACACACAGTGAAACGTTCAAAGCCAGATGCTGCCGATTTGAGACTCTGATGCAGACGTAATCTCCCCAGCTCCTTCTCCATATTTTAAACAAAGTAAACAAACAACTAAACTGTCTCCACCTCTTTTTGTAGTCAGTGCTGGCAGAGCAATGTCTCACTTGGATCCAAGCTTTCTCAGAATGAACCTAACCTGGACTTGACTGGAGCTGGAGTTGAGCGAGAGAGAGACAGAAAGTTGGAATGTCACCTTCTGCTCCTCTGCACCTCGACTGGGAGGGCCACGGAGAGTGCAATGGGACACAGCGGGGGCCCCTCTGAACCTTAGCCTTGGGACAGATGGCAGGTTTGGACCTGTGGACCTGCTAATGAGTGGGTCGTGCCAAGTGGTGTAGGACACAGGGACATAGGTTAGGTTGCTCCATCAAAGCCATGATCTTCCATGTCAATGAGGTGAGGCCACGCCCCGCCGCTTGGCTGGTGGTGACATACAGTAGCCAATGATGGGTAGTTGTCCAAAGCCTAAAGCAGTACATCGTGTCCTAAAAATACCACTGGTCATCATTGCGGATTGGCTGCCATTGGCTCTGCCATGATGATTTAGATAAAAGAATATTATGCTGTAATTACATGCAGGCCAACTGATACTGGCCCTGTTTTGAAGAAATGATAAAATATGTTTAAGGTTAGGAAAGTATTCCCATCCCAATCTCTAACTTCTACTAATCTGAATCCACACTCATTTTTGGGAATTGGCAACATTTCTGTGTGTGAAAAACAGAAAAGCGTATGTAACACGAAATACCCCAGGGGGCATGTCTGCCAGAAAACATTTTCACACCTCAGACATCTGCATTTAACACCTCAGTGTTGGTCTTATGGGCCACCAAATTGGTCTCTACAATTGCTTCAAACTGTGATTGGCTCCATATAAGCACAGAAAACACGAAGTCACATGCAGTAGAACATTATCTGGTTTCTTAATAACCTTGGCTTTTACCCCTGAGATCTGCCAATATGTGAAATGCATGTTTCTTTCAGATGGGTATACAAACTTCTAATCTGCAATTCTGTTTGGAAAATGTTGTGGGAAAAAAAAATAAAGATGGGCTATTTCAGGCAGAGCCAACTGCCCTTTGTTTGCCTTCCTTTGTGAAGCCTTCATTTTCACAGTGAAGCAAAATCACAATCTGCATTTACATCCATCCTGGTTATCGATTTTACCGCTGTGCTCAGATATAGAGTTGTTTTATCTGAGCCAACACTTCAGCTCAACTGTGAAGCATAGTGTTGAAATGCCTGATATTGGTGGGATAGACAGGCTGCATCCTGGGAGCTCATTTGTAAAGAGTACAGGTGTGAGGAGAAAGGGAAGAGACAGGTAGGAATTTGTGATGGATGATGTGGGTACACAGTGGACCAGTGACAGGGGAACATCAATAGTTAAAGCATCAATGATGTATTGCATTTTGTAGTTTTGCAGCGCTCAGTTGAAGTTGAAAGTAGTTTGGAGACTGCAGCAGCCCACACCCAGCACTTTGCTTTGTCATATTTAGGAGGCATGATGTATTTGAAATGTTATTGTCATGCATAATCAGTCATCAGCCTGCTCACTGGAGGCTTTTTTGTTCCTCCAATCAAAGAGCTGAAGGGCGGCTGACTGACAGACCATGACAGTCCCTCACACTGTAAGTAAGCCAAAGTCCCAGGTCTTGCCTATTAGATATTGCCCTTTAATGTGTGTTTGTGTGTGTGTTCATAATCTCAGTGTATGCTGTTTTTTTTTTTTTTTTTTTTTTTGCTCAGCATGAAACTTCTTTAGCACCAATGTCATGCTTTACCTTCACACACATTTCCTTACTTGAATTGCCCAGATCAGACGACCCTTCCTACTGCTGTAAACTCCAAAAGAAAAGGTGGCCCAAATTCCTTGCCTAGGGGACGCCTTGATGTTGAGGATGGGGACAACTCTGGGCCCCTGCCAACTTCCTTTGCATTTGAGCATCATATAGTTATTCCTTTTTTGACCAACAAAGTCAAACCACCTCCATATATTAATATGTGAAGTATTTTTGATGCTACCCTGATTGTGCAAGCTGCCTGTCATAACTATACATTCACCAACAGTGCTTTTTCAAATTTTATCTGAGGGGTTGCGTGATGCTTTACTCTACATTAAAAAAAAAACAAAAACTTCTCAATTATTATTTAAAAAGAAAGAGGCAAAAAACAAGACACAATTAATTACCCATTCTCTAATTTGACTATAAAACAGTTAAAAGTTTTTCAAAACCAGAGCACTGTGAAATAAAGTTTTTGGTTCTCTATATGGTGTATGGTAGAATCTGAAATGTAATGACTTATGTGATCATTTGAATTAATGTTGTTATTTAATGACAGGCATTGCAAAAAAGACTACCAGCAGTACCACTAAATGCAGCAGAGATACATGTATACCACACTGACAGCTTTTTGAGGCAGTACTTAGACTGGACTTTGCTCTATAAGTTCATGACTGCATGTTAACATGCTAACAATGCTAATAAGCTTATGCTTAAGTACAATGTTTACTATGTTAACCATCGTTGTTTAGCGGGTTAGCATGCTACATTTTCCAACCGCCACTATTCACAAAATACAGCTGAAGCTGATGCTACAGACATCCATGATGCAAACTGAATAATGGCATAAATACATACTTAATATTTCAGTTACACCTGATCAACAATGATCTACATTGCTTTTGTATATGAATATCAGGGTTGAAATATAAGAAGTAAAGTGAAGCAGTCACCTTTGAAGTTCCTTCTTTATGCCATCAGTCAGCCCGGCACACTTCACACCAAATTGTAATCAGCATGAGACAAAACATAAAATAAATCAATTACCCCATGATTAAAATTGTTCTACAGCCATTCTGTGCAATCAGAATTAAATCAAGAATGATACGCTGAAGTTAACATTCAGCACAGAGGGGACTTTAATATACACTTGAGACTCACAAAAGAAATTTCTGTCCAGACACTGTCCAGACTCCTGAGTTAGTCACTCCCACTTCTTACCTCTACCGAGCCTCATGAGAGAATAGTTATTATTCTTTTCCAACGTCTCGATGGTTCTGATATATAGATCCTTAAACAGGCATCATAGTACAAAATATTTTAGGTTTACTGTACGTGCGATATCAAAAACATCAGCATACTTACATCCATAAGTGGAACAATACACAGGGAAAAACTGTAGAAACCACTAAATTATGCACCAAAGCGTTTTTATATACAAATTAAAACTTTTTCATTTTAAAGTCATTTAAACGACACAGAAATTTGGGGTCCATGCTTGTCACAGAATGACATCATACCCATCTTGAACTGAGCTCCACCACTGCATCATTGTTTCTGGGCAGCAAAGAGCCAGTCTATCTCTTCTGCAATGAAACAGTGCCATCTATGGAAATACGGAGTATCAGGCCTGTATTTAATACAGCCAGTCCTCTGGCAGTATCCTGAAATTTTAAAACAAATCTTCCTCTTTGGAGATACTGAGGGAGATGTATACTATGTACAGCGATTTGTATTTGTTGACAAATGCTTAAAACATATTATCCTTGACTTTTTTCCTATATATTTTCATCTGACCTGATTCAGGTATCCTCTTGGAGAGTCTTTAAGAGATTGTGAGAAAGAAATTGCTCCAAAAATTAGTCATGGATAAATCCAGGGCTTATGTGACTGCAAATATCCTTCTGACAGTCGGAAATGGCACTAATACGTCAGGCTTGGCTGCTGTCAGTCATACTTAAAAGTTGCTGCAAGGTTTGTCCCTTCAAAGCTACCTTGGGATTCATCAGACTTTTCAATGTTTTGTTTGTTTGTTTTTTTTTAATTTATTTTATTTTATTTCTTTTTACTGGCATTCCTGCCACTGAATTTTTAGGGAACACTTGTAGGGCATATTAAAAGTTTTATAGGGTGAATCCTGATGTTACACTCTGTAATTTGTGAGCAGATACAGCCCATTCTAAAGCAAAAGATAATTCTGAGTTGTGATATATCAGTTTATACCAGTAACTACGACAGTGTGGATTTACAGAGCAGTTGATTGTGTCTTTTTTCACTCCAGGAGTTTAATTATTGAGGATAACAAGAAAGAACATGGTTTTGTCTGCCGGCTAGCAGTGTTGCCTCTTATTAGCTAAGCTAACAAAATGCTATGCTTTGTCGGTCTCTCTGTTTGTTGATCTGTTTAGTCCAGACTAAAATAGCTCAAACATTTTTAAAGGAAGTCCATCAAATTATTGCCCACAGACAAATTAAACATTTATCAATGCTTTGCTTATGATGAATTAAATTCTCATCAGCCTCAGCTGTACCTTGTATGCAGCGCTAATTAGTAAATGTTACCATGCTAACACGCTAAACTAAGATGGCGACTAGGTAAATATTTAACCTGCTAAACATCAGCGTGCGAGAATTGTCATTGTGAGCATGTTAGCATTTAGCTTAAAACACTGCTGTGTCAAGCAGCTTCACAGAGCCGCTAGCTTGGCTGCAGACATGTTGTTTAGCCTTCTGTGTGCGTAGGGAAATTAAACATCTGGTTTTGTTGCACTTGCTGGTGTTTTAGTGCCAAATTTCTGATAACATAATGTTAAAACATTTCAAACAGCAGTCCAGGTTTATGTTAACATGCTAACAAACAAAGAAATGTGTTTATGTTGAGTGGATATTATACAAATTAAACACATTGTAAATTTCTTACGACAGCGGTGAAGTGCCGGGTTTGTGAAAGTTTGTTTTGTCCTTTATCTCAAGTAACCTTTCTCTCCTCCAGTCTGCAGTCTTTACAGATACTTTTGTTCCGGGAAAGTTATTCTGACTTTGGCTGAAGAAGACAGCCAGATGGTAAGTATAGTCTGAGACAATCCCCAAGCAAGCAGATAACAATGAACTCATCTCTCTCAATTTCTGTTCTCTATTACATGAGAAGTGTATAGGCCCCACCTAGGCTGAGTGTTCTGGGAATGAACCAGTGCCCGAGGATTCTGGTAGGCAAGGGGCTGGCTCTCGAAGGCCAGTTTTCCTCCCAGTCTTAGCCCCCAATTACTGAATGAAAGGTGAAAGGAAGACCAATTCCCATCCTGTGCCTGGTCCTCATCTCACCCTGCCAAACCTGACAGGCTATTTCTCCCTGCTTGTTCATTCGCCCTAACTCGAACGCACACAGAGCAGAGCTCTTGGGAACCTTGCGAGTTGCTGGTTGCGCTCCAAAGAAGCTTCAAAGTTCATTGCTTTTTCTCAGCAGGAGAATGGATGTGTATGGGGTGAGTTCCAGATATCTCCGTACCTCTTTTTTCCACACAGTCCCTAACATGTTGCTTATTCCTGAGCGGCTCCCACATGAATGTGGGCAGATGAGACATGTCAGTGTCATTTCATCCCACATCCACTGCGTTATCCACCTGTCTGTCCTATGAAGAAATGCACTTTTTATCTTATTTACTAAACAATTTTTAGGCTTATAGCAGAAGTACTGAGAGGCTTATCCCAGTGGAAAAACTACTGCAGTGACAGCTAGAATATGGGTACGACTGACATCACTTGACTGGTTAATGTGAAACGCACACCGGCTCTGAAAAAAAGCTTTTTTTTTTCTTTTTTTTTTCCTTGGGTACACCATATATTTAAGACGGATATTCTCCAGATGATTTCTGCTTCGGATGGAGGGATGAAGCGTAAATGTGCTCCAACTCTCGTGAGAGAAAACTTAATAAAAACCCGCCCCAGTTAAGGTTGTGTATTATAGTTTTTGGCAAGCCAAATGTTTTGAGGGCAATTCCAGATATGGTGGAACTCCATGTACTGTATATGCCTGTCATGCTACCTTACTTATCGATGAATTATTTTTATCTGTAAGTTTGTCGTACCCAGTGTTCCTAAAAGTAAAGATAAATAAAACACATTTATGTTCAAATACACGACAATACTTTCTACAAAAGTATAGACTACTGTTTCTGTGTCTTGCCATCAACGCACTTGCATTAATAATACTGAAAAATACCATCTCTTTTAATGTGACTGTGATTTCCAGTGAAGTCAGCAATGTGCAAAGGATGGCAACATGAGACAACAGCCAAACCACAGTATGAGTAAATGTTGTGCCTGACAGTTCCTTCTTGACATTGGAAACAACAGCTGAAACAGTTTCAACTCAAGACCCACTTACTAAAATAAAACTAAAATCAAATGAATAATGCTGGACTACATGGGCAAAATGGGGTTTGATTTAATGGAAATCTTAAGGATTATAACTTTAGAAACAGCAGTTGACTAAACAAAGTCCACTCAAGGCCCACTTGCTCGAAAGTTCTGAAGCTTATGACAATTTCACATGGCTCCTCGACTTTAAATGCAACAGAGATGAGAAGTCCGGTAGGTGCTGAGAATGATGGAAGGTTTGAACATCCACAGCTCCATGGGAACTGAACAAACTCAACCTGCTGATGAAGACCATGTGAAACATTTGAAAGCACCAGATGACGCGAGAAAGTGGACCTTAAGTTGAAATTGTTTTGTCAACTAATGCATTTCAGAATTCTTTTTTAATTTTTTTTTTTATTGCACATATTAACTTATGTTATAATATTCTTTTAGTCTTTCTTTATGGCCCCGCAACATAATTTTGTTTTTTCTTGATTCCTTTATTTGTTGCAGATTCTAAGCAGTTCTTCAGGCAGTATTTTCTGACAAATTTGAATCATCATGATCCTCCTAAGCTCCTACTTACTTGTCTTATTGCAGCAAGGCGGTACACTTGATGCACATATCTAATCCAGACCACAGTGGACTCTCTCTGCTGTACTATAAATTGAGTATTATAACCCTAAAGGCCAACACTGTAAGAGTGTTTACCTGTTTTGAATCCCACCTTATTCAGATCACCTTCACTCAACAGTGACTGGAGTTCTTGGTAAGCCGCAGTGCTTCTAGACATCAGTGCGATGCAGATTAGCTTTTCATTAGACACCTCTAGCTTTCATTACTCAAGGCAACAACCGTGTACACATTGCCTGGTTTTTGCAGTCCTCTAACAAGCCGCCTAGAAGCACCGCGGAGAAAAACTTCTGCTTAAGTGAGAACAATTGATATTTTAGTTAACAACATGCTGAATGAGAGAAGCAGGAGAGCTGTTGTATTGTGATCCTGAGCCAAAAGAAAAGTGATTTGTTCTTTAGTACCATTACTCTGTGCTTTTATACAGTACTATTAGTTGTTTTTAAGGACATGACTTAAAAGCGCTGAATGTGAATGTTTAGTCAGCATGGACAACATCCACTGTTTGCTTTCTTCTTCTTCTGTAATTGTTCATGGTGACATAGCAGTGGTACTATTTCCAGCCATTTAATCTTTTTACAGCAACACAGTCTCCTCAGTCATCCCTGTAATACAAGCAAACAGAAGTATTAAAGCTGCATTTGAGGGGTCGTTTTACCACGTTGAGACTAACATATAGTGAAAATATTGTAATGATGGGATCACAACTTCTGTATATTGTTTTTGTATGTTATTTAAACAAAGCAGGTTAGCAATAGACTCATTGCTTCATATTAAAAGAAGCCCCTCTAAAATGTGAAGAGTACTAATTAACACAAAATGTTATCCACTGGTTATAATTTTATAACTGCTGACCACTAATACATTAGTTACATTTAATTGGAGACAACTGTCTGGCTGCCGCACAAAGCTGCGTAAGGATAATTGAAGCTTACGAAGCAAACTGTTATCAGGGATGACAGCTGAGGATACTCACCGAAAGCATAGTTAGAGAAAGTCTGGACAGCCATTAAAATAGTCTGAATTAAGACCTCCTGCTCGCAGAGCTTTTATGCTGCATTCTTTTACTTTAGCTGTGGAGCTGCCGTGCCCAGCCAGATGACCTCAATGTAAACGGTCTCTCCTTGAGACTCAATCTCAAAAGTCTCTTAGACATGAGATGTTGTGAAGTAGGCTCAGACATGGCTTTGGCTTGATGTTTCTCCCCCGTTGAGTGGAGGGATTTGTGTCAGGTTGGCGATTTGGCACCCAGTTGTACTGCTGCTCTAATTGATCACTATACGTGGCTCGCGTTAAGTCACAATATTAAGACTGTTTACTGTATGTGAGTGAGAATCCCCAAGAGTGAATGCAAAACAGAGCACGTGGTCAGATATATACAGTCAGTGTACATTTATTTCCAACATCTGGGGGGAACAGGATACTATTCGTGATGTAACAGAGCACATAAGTAGATCCCATATTATCTCAATGCCAGTGGAACTAGCAAGAAGTATCAAATATTTTACCCACAATCCCAAACATTGTCCTTAATTCCAACTTTGTATTACTACTTGGCCTATCTTCGGATCTTAAATGAAACTAGTCACCTACAGTACACTTTCAAAACAAGCTGTTCTGACCTCACAAGTGTTTTGTTTTTTTATATTTAAGGAGAATAATTGCCAAAAAAAAAGACAAAGACTTAAAGCGCAGCTTTATCTGAGGCTAAGCCTATGTGTCTGTACTATTGGATGCACAGTCACCGTATAGCTTGCATGACTTCAGGAAATATGTTCAGAGCAATGAGATCAGAACTGTGAATCTGATTGGCGTGTATTTATATTAGCACTGGAACAGGTGGATAGATTTGTGTACTCAAAGTTAAAATAAAACTGTTTTTCTGTGAAAATAACAACTGGCTTTAAAGGCTTGTTTGAAAATGGCACATTGTTTAAGCAATCTTCAGTAACCTAGAGTTTATGTAATTAGAGACTATTGCTTTGGTTATGCAAAAATGACATTTTGGTGCATGTAAACATAACCCAGATATGACTAACTGAATGCAATCAAAGCACATTATTACCATTTTTTTTTTGCTATGTATCTAGATATAAAGAGCAAATTTCAAAAGGAAAAATGTTGACAAATAACATAATGTAATTTCTCCTTTTCAGCTGTACAATCATAAAAAGTATGAAAATATTGTAGTTTCCCCCATAAAACACTAGGACATACACAGACACACATCCACCACTACAATATATTGTACTGTGACTTCCAGTTTCATGTTTTTCCTGCATCAGATTGAACTGCATTTATTTTACTTTGTGTTTTATTTCATTTTCTCCATGTTTTCACTTAGTTCCTTATCCCCTTATGTGCCTGGTTTTTCTGCTTTGTTTGCTTTGAGGTCAGACTTTCTCATAAACTCCTCTAACTTTTTAATCTCACTTCCACTAATTGAACCTTTTTCTCTTCTCTCTGCGATTCATCATTTTACATGCATTATGCAACTAAACTAAATTAAATGAGAAAAATCGCAAAGGAAGCATTGAGCTCACTGCCACACATCTGTTGATTAGCCAAACTTCCTCATTAGACGACAGAGCCTTGGATGTGCATGCAACAGATACTCTTATCCTTTTGAAGACAAAATGAGAATCATAAAAACACAGTTTCTATAAGCGATCTCTAATTTATGAATGCAGTAATGTGCTGTTGTGAATTGTATTTCATCAGAGAGCTTTGCAAAGTAATTTTGTGAGAATTGGTTTGGCTAAAGGTCTCAGAATTTACACCCACATATATTAGGAGTGTGGGTGTTTTTCTGATCATTTTCATGGCTCCCTAATGCTATGTCCTCTTCAGCAGTGCCAGCTCCATCATTGCCCTTTTAACGAGGTGATATCCAGACACATTGGAGCAGATGTTGCAAAGAAAACACACTGTGACGTGATTGTGATCGATGCGCACCTCCCACTATATCCCCTGCATAATTTGGCGGATGGCATCAGGATAACAACCTGCATTATGTGGAGACAGCTGTCGCCATGGCGCCCGGGCAGCCATCACACTGGCTCCCGCCTTATTTCCAGCAGAGGCGGGGAAGCCAATTAGAGTGATTTACAGCTTTGCTTGTGTCGTCACCACCTTGAAACCTGTGTCTTGGTACAGCCAAAGAAAATGCATGGGCTACTTGGGTGGGAATGAGGAGGATATGTTGAAGCGAGCAGCGCAGTTATTTATTGGTGAAATTTTAAGCAATTCTGCTCCACACAGGAGATCTTTTGAAGGTAATGTGAACTTGCCCTTTAAGTTAAGCTGATGGACCTTTGTGGTGGAGGACTGTGTTTCCTACAAAGCTACGGATTACTAGAATGTACTGTATGAATATGTGATATTAAAAAATGCACAAGCCTGAGGATATACAGTGGGGTCCAAAAGTCTGAGACCACCCTCCCAATCAAGTGAATGTGGAATATATCTATATATATGTCTCTCCTCGGGCGGATTTTTTATTTCAGTGTCAGGAGAAAATCCTTTTCAGAGTGTCTATGTATCTAATTCAGTCTTGGGGCAGGATTTGTTTCTGAGAATAGAGTTTATAGATTGGTATCTGACAACATCTTGGCGTTATATTTTATCTACATAAAATAATACTGGCACAGTTAAGGGGGTTTTTACATATTTTAACGAGCCATGCTTAATGCTCTGATACAACACACAGTACATTTTCCTATGTGTCTCGTTGTTTGGCATTATTATTAAAGACGCCTAAGTTGTGCAAAACACGAATGTCTGATGTGTTATAATTATGCTGACCAAAACTCCTTTGTGAATTTCTTTGAAACAAACATACATGACCAGTGAGGATAGTGCTGTCTGATTTAAAATGTGAAAACTTGAATAATGCAGATGAGCTACTGCACTAGTTTTCGAAGGTCTGAGGGTTTTTGCAGTAATGAATCCGATACACAGCATTTGATGAAATGGTGAGGCAGAAGGAAGCTGGGAGATGGCAAGACCGTGAAATAGGGGAAAAGGACTTGAGGTTGACTGTCACTGGTAATCCGAGCAAGCTTTGAAGTGTAAAATGATGATGGGATACAGTTCGAATGTATTTACACTTCCATCAGCAGCCTGCGAGGTCACAGAAGAGGTCAGTGTGAAAGAAAGGCTCCGTCAAAATACAGACGCCTGTGCAGCTGCAAGATTCAAAGATCATGATAGAACATCAGACTGACAGGCTTTGTTGCCGTGGCTAGAAGGCGACTTGTTAGTATTAAAACGTGTAGGCTGCACTCGCCAGTTACAGAAATGCGCTTATATTCCACCACTACGGTGTTCCTTCAAAAAGTCTGGCAGTCTGAGAGCGTGATCGTAGCCAACGGTCGTCCATGCCTACAGTATGTCCTCAAGCAACCCTGACCACATGTTACAACCATTTTGTGACAGTCTCTTTTGTTACAACATACCACAACACTGCAAAACCTGTAAAAATAAATAAGGAAACAAACTGTTAAATAATTACATGAATTAACACGGCGAGTGGCTGTGAAATATATCTGAGGATTTTGCCTTCCTCCTGGCAGTTGTATTCAATACAGACGAGCAGCAGCGCCTCCAGCCCAGCAGGTGGCGGGAGCAAAAATAAAGGTTGGGCTTGTTTGCCGCTGTTATCGGACGAAGAAGTCGTCGCTTGCCAATGACACAATATTCCCGCGGCGTTTCAATTTTAGCAAGTGAGTACACTTGAGGACAGCTTTGTGGAGAACAAGTGCTTATTGTAGTTTAAAAAAAATGCTCAAAAAGAAGACAAGTAGTACTGATAAGAAAAGGAAATACTCGCAGTCCGAAGAACGACATGACAGCCATAAACGCAGAAGTACGGAGCCTAACTTGGAGGTGAGATATTCAAGCTAGCGTCGTGCTAATTACGTTTTGCTTAGAAATGTACAGTGTATGTAGCGGTATTTATACGCACTCTGTAGGCGTGTCGGATACGGAATTCAACAGTCGTTTCTTAAAACAATGAGGTCTGGGTGTTATGCTTAACATGAGGCAAACTGAGATGATAATTCAGCCCGGGAGAAGGCTACTTTGAGTAAGTAACCTATTGGCTCTAACGGCGGTATTGAAAGCCTCCCTGCTGCTGTCCGATCGCTGCCCCGACACACTGGAACGGTGCGACACTGTGGCATGCGGGCAGCGGCTGTGTTTTAATGTAACAGTAATCCTACTCGTATGGTTTCTGTGACTAACTTATCACTGAACCCGACATGGACATTTCCAGTCGCTTTAATGGATGTGCTGCTGTCAGTGCAGAACCCAGTCACGTTGCTGGCTCGGTGTCTTGTTAGCCAGGGGGTGAGGATAGTTGCTGAAGTTGACATGTGTTGTCACACTTTTATATCAGGGTTGCTGTTTCTTTCTCGATGATAGTTTGCTGTCAACATTAGGCGTCAATAGATTACAGTGAGCTGATACATTCAGATACAGTAAGGTACACCTGGGTGAAACGAATGTCTATACAACAGCCCTACATTAAATGGTGTTCTATTTTTATTTAAACTAATTCAGGGGGGTGTTGATTTAATTGAATGGTCATTTTGGAGGCTGTAGTTTCTGTTGCTGTTGAATTGCATTGAGTTATGCTGAAAGGTTTCTAAACTCGGTCCACCCCATTTGTATCAAGGAGGGTCGCCTAAATATTAGAAACACCTCTCAGTACAAAACAAAACAGACATTGCTATGTAATTGAGTGTCTTTACGTATTTTGTGCCAGATTGAGATACTATTTACCATTAAAGTAAAGCATAATTCTTGTAAATTTTTTTGGTTGTTAATTTCATGTAAGTAAAAACAGTAGAAAATGTTTAAATTGCTCTTATCTAAATCAGAGAAATATTTGTTCAACGTTTCAGATCACATGCAACGTGTATGGATGCAGCTGTGTAAACTGCTTTTTTTTTTTTTTTCATTTAAGGAAGATAGTAATTTTGTATTTTTTTTGTATTTTTTTTTTTTTCCCTGCCAAACCTGTACAGTAGATACCACTGAAACTGAGTTCACTAAAGTTGCATGTACTGTAAGTGTTTCAGGACTCCTTAATAGCAGTTTGCATCAAATGATTTATATAGCAATTAAAACATTAAACATTCAAAAAACACTGTAGCGTTTTTCACAGAATGAATTCAATACTGAATTCAAGCTTATTGTTACAGACCTCTTAAATGTCCGATTATTAATCGGCACGATTTATAACACAAGATTTTTTTGTACGACCTCCAGATGCTGTGTCTTAGTAACTTGTTGGTTATCTAAAGCAGGACTCCAAGGAAGAGCTCGCTGACCAAGAGCTGGACAGGATTGGCAGTGACATAGAGGAGGGGGGACTGGACCTCAGCCTGCCATTTCAGCCCATCACTGCTTACGTCGCTGACAAGCGCGAGATGCTAGAGCAGTGTTTCCATGTGCTGGGGGAGAAGAAGCTACAAAAGATGCTGCCTGATGAACTCAAGGTGACTTATGAGCATGTGGACTCCTGTTAATATAATTGTAAACTCAGAACATTAGTATGAAGAAATTACGACAGGCCGAATGTAAATGTCAGTATTGGAAAGCATTATATCAGTGTTGTATTAAAGTTTTTGCACCTGTGTCAAACATATATCTTTCATTGATAAAGAAATTATGTAACAACTAGTGACAAAACATTATTTGGTGACTAATAGTCAGAGGCGTATCATAACCAGCCTGGCAAGTGGACTTTAGTTTGTGGGTTTATGGACCTGGTTTCCTGCATTGGCATGTGCTGTCTTCCAAGCTAATAACGTTGGAAGATGTGACCGTGGTCATATTTTTGCACTAAATTCCAACAGCACCAGCACTTGTGCAATAGGGATCATTTCTTGAAAAGGTTTGTTCTATCTTTTTGTAGGCTTATATTATGGTGAAATTAATCACATTATATAATTTTTCTTTTCCATCCATTTTATTGAAAGTCACCTTATTCAGATTTTATTTTTCAATAGTTCCTCAAAACTTTGCTTTAAGTTAGATAGAATATTGCTAATGTTACTGTTATTTTACATATTGCGTGTTTAGTTGCTGGTAAGATATTTGTCTATAGCTATAAATTAGCTATGGAGCTATATATTAAAATGGAAAAGTAAAGATAAAGTGAATTGAATTTGAATTAAAAAGTGATAACAGATATTTCATAAGGATAGAGAAATAATTCCATAAGCTTCTGCTGTTTGCTTTGGAGGCTAGTGAAGCAACTTCAAAGATGCCACTTAAATGCATTATCCTTCACAGGATTGTAGTTTAGAGGAAATCAAAAAGCTGTGCTGGGAGCAACTGGAACCAATCTCAGAGAAAAATCTTATTCAGATTTTAGCAGGTAAGAACTAAGGCCAGTTTGGCACATTTCCATAGCAACTTTCTGGACTGCATATCCTTAAAACAATACAGTATTGCAAACAAAGCATTTTCATTCACTTGAAGCTGTTGTTTATTGTGTCTAGGGGAAGAGCTGACATCTGGAAATGGGAATGAAAATGCAGAGGAGACCTTGGAAAGCCAGTGAGTGCATAGTTTTCTAACTTATTCAGGGCACAATTTCAGAGCGAAAATAGATTGTGTTCTCATACTTATTGTTATGTGTTTATTTCATTTTCCCCCATCAAGGCAAGACAATAATGTAGACTCTACATCTTGCCTCAAAGACACAGCAAAAACGGAGGACCTAAAGCAAGGTAATTAATAAGTAATACACAGGAAGAACATCCCCGGGCATTCAATCGAGGACTTTGAACACAGAAAAATGCCATAAAAGGACCATTTTACATTTAAAATGTTGTGTATTTTTCTTTACAGAGGGTGGTGGCTCAGGTGAAGAGAGTGATGTCTTAAGCATAAATGCAGACACTTACGACAGTGACATAGAGGGACCCAAAGAGGAGCACAGTGTTAAAGCTGTGGACGGGGCAGTGAAATTAGGGGACAGCAGTGGGGAGGTTGCTGACCCAGCTGTAAACCCTGACCCTGCAGATCCAGAGCCTCCCACGGTCTCTCAACCAATGGAAACAAAGAAAGACATTCAAAGCGACATAGACAGAAGCGTTAGTGAGATTTTAGCGTTTTCGTCCACTTCAAGCAAAGAGGTGGCTAAAGAACCGAGCGCACCACTGCAGTCTACAGATGTCACTTTACCTGTTCAAGGCGGACCGGTTTCAAGTCAAGCACCCGCAGCTAGTCAGCCATCCATTCAACAACTGGAGCTTCTGGAATTGGAAATGAGAGCAAGGGCCATCAAGGCTCTGATGAAAGCAAGTGATGGGAAAAACCCCCTGTGGCAAAAAATGTTTAAAATGGTTTATTTTTATGTCTTTTTAAATGGTGTTATACACTTTAAAGAACTCAGTTTACAGATGGCGAATTTAATTTGTTTTTGAACAATTTACAACATAGATCAGATTTTTTTTGTTTTGTTATTTAAACCCATGGTTTTGTCCTGAGTGTACCATTCAAGTCACGTTGCATTATTACTCCATATTGGAATGATGTTGCAGACGGTTTAATGCCAAAATAAACACACAAAGACCTGTTTTACTCCTACTCCAGTCTCAATGTCATCCGGGAAATGCTTAACATAGAAAATATCAAACGTAGTTTTCCCTTTGGGCACTAGATGGCAGTATTACTCTGCTGCAATAAATGCAAGGGGCCCCGCAAGAAATGATTTATTTGCTTACAGCAAAAATATTCATGAGCAGCATGAAAGTCAAGTTTTCCTAGTAATGATGTTATTTAGTAGTTCATTAATTCAGTAAGGGCAAAAAATGGTTTAGAAATGGCAGAAGTTCTCGTTGAGCCAGTGTTAGAGGATGTGAGCATATCAGAACGATATGTCTTTCTGTATGTAGGCCGAGCTTTGCAAGCCAGAGCAGGTGGCAGCAGTGTTGTACTGTCATTTAGACACTTGGAGTATTTCTCTACTGAACACCTGTTTGACTTGTCAGGCGGAAGCATGCATGGTAATACCAAGCACTGCCATCTCTTTCGTATTTGCATCTTCTGACGGCTCAGTCTAGTTTAAAACACTACTTTAAATTGGATATCTGTTTGGGAACAAAAAAAAGTCCTTCCTGTGGCCTCACAGACAAAAAGCAGAAGAAGAAAAAAAAAAATCCCAAACCAAAATGAATCTAAGATAATTATACCAGCCACCCTCACTTATACATCTGGATGTTTAATGCTGAAAGTAACTTTTAAATTAATTTTTGCTTCCTGTACCTCTATGTAGCAGCTAGGACTAATAGCATCCTCTTACCTAATGTCGTAGTGTTTTTGCTGTAATTAATTCTCAAGTTGCTTTGTTCTACTAGAAGCGGTGAGGTTGCTGTGTGAGTGCAATTACTTGCAGATGCAGAGCAAAACGGCTCTCTAACCCACTACCCCAAAGGAGACAATGAAATGTACGATAAGAAGCCGGTTGCCTCCTGGGTATTTGCATTTAAAAGGGTTATATCATGGGAGAAGTGAGGGCGGGGGCTGTTAAATGCATCTTTCTTCATGCATTTATGTGCAGGTATCTCTGTACTCATTGATGATTTCAAGAGGAAAACGTCCACTTTAGTAAAAAGGGATACAATGATTCTAAAGTGCTGGTGGTGTGATTGGTGACTATTTATCAGTGTCATTTTACTGCTATTACAATGCCAATTATTTAGTATGAGCCTATAAATGGCTTTTTAAGCAGACCTCAAAATGAATAGGCTGAAAAATGGATTGATGTAAGTGAGATGAAACGGTTTTGTTCGGGGAGTGCTTTTTGAATTCAAACGAACCTGATGAACCTCGTTAAAATTTTGAGGTATGATGCTTCCATGAATGTTGCTATTGTCAAAGTCAAAAACAAGGTCGTGCAAAAAGTTCTTATGGCCCCTGGTTCCTCTGTTTACCTGTCATTTTCGTTTTCCATTTTGTGACACAGCCTCTGGTTAGAGAGATTTAAAAAAAAAAAAAAAAAAAACAACAATATTCCTCAAAAATGATGTAAGTGATCTATCCTCTCAACTTTGTGTTTAACTTTAACTAAATAAAAATCTCAGAAAACTTAGAGATTCTGCTCAGGAACAAAAAAAAAAGGGAAAAAAATAAGTGATTGCGCATTATTGTACTGTAAGTTAACTTTGTTTTATGTATACACTCCTTAAAGAGTGTTCTACAGTTGGGGAGTTAAAACATAGGGGCCAGTGCGACAGTTACTAAGGACAAAACACACACAGGAGTAAAGATGTAAACAGGAGGAATGCGCAGCAATCGAGACTTGCTACAAATACCAAAACAAAAAAAAATCAAAAGCACAGACACTAAACTCTCTGAACGCCCAGTTCTGCAAATGTCAAGGCGCAGTAGAAATGTGTAGCAAAAAAGACTAATGGGGGAGAGGAGTTTTTAGCTACTCTCACAGCGTGGCACTAGGAATGGGGATTTCAGTTTTGGTATGTCTTTGAGTCTTTTGGTCCGACATTTTGGTCAACCCTGATTCCCACTAGAGTTTGTACGGACATCCATGGTCCCCCGGAGTATGAATGATTTGATCCTATTACATTTCACCCAGTTCAACCACCGATAGGTGAAATTTCCACTCATCCAACGATTTAGTTCATGACAAAACGTGTAACGTGAAAAACGAATGATCCACTTCCTGACCGTGTTAGCTGTGTGCAGTGGCGGAAGTATATAGATGCTTTACTTATGCAAAAGTAGTAAAACCTCTTTTTAAGTATATAAGGACTAAAAGTATCAAAAGTAAAAGTAGTCATTATGCAGAATTCGCTATTATTATATATTATTGATTTCTTACGACTACATTTAAGTACAAGCAGCATTTTAATGTTGTAGCTGGTGAGATACTTATTATACAGTTTGGTAGTTTAATCAGTCGTTTTGCATAATATTCGATGAAGATATACAGTATAATTTGTACGTATAATCTTAGGGCTGACACAGCCATAGTCCGCCCACAGAAGGGATATTGCCTGATTAGTGCTGTGCTTGATTAACATTTCCCCTCACGCTGCTGTTGATTTCGTTGCACCCGTCGGGGCAGCTCAACTTACCCAGTTTTCATTCGTAGCGCATAGTGTCTGGTGAAATCACATACAGAAATTACCGGCATGGCTCCGCCGAACCTATACCTGACTGTTTGGTTCGGTCAGACACGGCGACAGAAAACAGCTGTGTGGGTGTGCAGTAAATAATAAATGATGCAATAAATGTGGTGGAGTAAGAAGTACATTATTTCACTCTGAAATTTAGTACAGTAGAAGTTCAATGTAGCATAAAATGGAAAGACTCAAGTAAAGTACAAGTACCTGAAATTTGTACCTAAGTATCGTACTTGAGTAAATGCACTTAACATGCTAACCTGTAGCGTCCTGACACACTGATGTTAGCCCAAAGCACAGCTACTGTACGTCTAAGTACATCTGAGGGTAAGGGAAGCACATCTGGACTCTCATAACTGACAGCCGGCTGAAAACCGTTGGATGTTGCCTCTCAGCTCGTCAGACACTCGGCATGGCAGGCGCCAGACTTTAATTTTGCCACTGAATCCTGCCAAATCGGAGGGATTCAGTGACAAAGCTGCTTTTGTGCCTCCACAGCGAGGCCGGAGGCATTATGGTTTCGGGTTGTCTGTCCGTCCATCCAAATTCTTGTGAACACAATATCTCAGGAACACTTCGAGGGAATGTCCTAAAATGTGGCACAAACGTTCACTTGGACTCATGGATGCGCTGATTAAAGTTTGGAGGTCAAAGGTCAAGGTCCCTGTGTCCGCACAAAACCTGTTTTGGCCATAACTGAAGAATTCATACTCTAGTTATGATGAAATACACTTAATACTTTTTTATTAAATTCCTTAAAAGTCTTCACTACATATATGAGTCTGGACAAACATGGATGCAAACTGCAACTCGATTGGTTGGCGGAGGCATACAACTGCGAAGCAGTAATTCTAGTTGTTTTTTTAAAAATGTATATTATTTATTTACTTATTTTATGGCATCGCAGCCTTGAACCTAGATAGATAAGCGTCACTGTATTTGCTGTTTCTAAGTCAAAAGGAGGTTTATCACTTCCCTCCTTCACATTTGTCTTGATATTCACAGTGTTTTCACATTTTCATAAATTTTTTTGCTTTCAGTCCCTTATGTATGGTAGTGTTTGCAGTATTTTGGCATATTTCCTTAATGTTTGTGCTTTCATTGTTTTTTTGTTTTGAAAGAATATAACCTGCCAGTCCAACATAAAACTCTAGATGTAACTAAGGTACCACAGGGAAAAACTATAGGGAAAAAGGTACTGAAAAACATTGATGTCGATTTTTTTTAAGAACACATCCTGTTTGCATAAATAAAGTCATGCACTTCAAATTTCCTCCATATTATCTGTGTTCTTTTCTGCAGCTAGAAATTAAATTGAACTAACAGCTCACGCTGACAGGCAATAAATAACTTAGCACCTCTGTATGACTAAATGAATTGATTTCCCCAAGCAGTGACTCACTGGACACATTTCATTTCCTTCAAGTTTCAGATAGCGTATTTCTTAACAAAGTAGAAGAGATGTTTGATGTTAGATGTGCTTTGTTTTGATTAAATGTCCAATTCTGTTATAGTGCTAATTACTGTTGCACTGATAATAATCCTGATTGCCATCTTAAAGAATGCAGAAGCGTTTTAAACATTTTGATTATTTAAATATAGAGATTACTCTAGCAATAGTGGCTTACGATAACAAATGTGTTCATTAATCTGTGTTAATTTCTTGCCTTGATGTTTTAGATTTTCAGGACTAAATGTATAATGTACTTGTATGTTGGCTCACTCTGGGCATATTGGCCCTGGAATAATGCCTCCTTTGGTTCCCTGTTGAATCATCTGTCACTGTATGGAAACAAATGACAATTGTTGTTGCTTCATCACAGGTGTGCAGCACATCTGTTAGCCATTCACTTCTTTTGCATGTGTAAATGCCTGGCTTTTTCTCAAAGAGGTATAAGCTTGGCAGAACCCTTTTTGAAAAATGTGAAGTTGGTTTTTGCAAGTTTGCTGCTGTTTGAAAGAGAAAAGCTCCCTTTTTTTTTTTTTAGTCACACTCCAAAATCCGTGAGAGAGATTTGAACATTTGATATTCCACTCCAGTGTAGGATCTGCATTTGGAGAAAATTCCTCCCCTCCACTGACTCCTCTGACATCTGACTTTCAGATTCCATGCATGCTCACTCCACATGGGTTTCTCCCCCCACAACTTCGGGGTCTGCATTCAAATGGTGCATTAATACCATCAAACAACCATTGAAATTCTGGCGGGTAGACAAGCAAGCCAATAAAGCAAAATACTTTTGAAGGATATTGAGAGACATCAGGCAGGATGGATGACCTCGCACAATCAAATCAACATAATCAAATGAAATATCACAATATTACATCAAAGCCAACTCCCACAGCGACAGCAACTGCAACATGATCAACAAGCACGATCCTAGGGGTATCAGTGCTTTCTCACAGAAATATTATGGTTGAATGCCCGAAGTGAATATATTTTACAACTAATAGAGTAGGTTCAGTAAATCTGGAACGTTGTGTGGGTTTTAAATCTTCATGGAATCTATGGTTAATCTTCAATCAGTAAACATGAGTGATACCCACTGAATTTAGTATGCAGATTGCAACCATAATATATAATAGTACTCTGATTTAGCGCTCCTTTGAGAATTAAGGGTGATAGTACCCAAGATAATTATGTGAGCTTCAGAAAATATTTCTTTTTCTACGTCGATACTAAAATAGGAATTATTTAAAAAAAAAAATGCACCCACTCCCAGTAGAAATAAACCTCAAAGAAATATTACTGAAATTATGAATAGCCATTGTTCAGCCATCTTGTGATTTCCCGTTTGCCTTTCCTACACATCACATCTTAGCCAGGGTTGTCCTGTGAAACCCTGATCTTTTATAAGTACAATCCTACTGGCTTTGAATCTGTCAAAATACAGAACTACTTTCAGAACTACTAACATCTTTAAAATATACATATCAACAAATCTCAGTATACAATAGACTTAGAAATGTGAAAAATAAACTCTAAAACCATTCTATTTCAAGTTTCTTTAAACTAATCACAGTTTCTGTGAAGCTAAGCTTTCAAGAGCTGCTTTGTTATGGTCCCAGCTGTCTTATGAACAGCAATGGACCACCAAAGTGTCCCCAAAACGGATGATGGATCACAGCACACAGCCCTGTTAACTTGCACTTTTATGATGCTAGGTAAGGACGACAACCTTTGCGCTGTGGTTGGAAGACAGTGAACTGTCAATGCCTGTTGGAGTGCCATTTATTTACTTTTATTTGGATGATTTATTTCCCACAGAAGCACAAAAGGACTGAGCCAAGAAAATTACTTTTGTCAAAGTTGTTATAAAACTGTCAAATTGCTCTCACCACCAGCTGGCAAGCAATTGTATTACATAAGTAATTGTCAAAAGGAATGTCAAGAGAGGAGTATATTGCTTGGTGAGTTTCTGTCTGTCTTTCCATCAGGGTTCTACATTCCTTGCATCATGTAGCTCTCCAGGGAGAACCCACGAAGTTGCATAGATACAATAGTCAAAATGAGTCTTAACCTTTTTTTGTTTTTTCATATAATTTTAAGTCTGACACAGGTTTTGAACCCAGAATTTGTATGTTTCTGTAGGTTTGTGTTTGGTGGCGCCAATCTCAGTTATTCCTTCGTCTTCTTAAATACAACAAGTAGGGCAAGTGTCATTTATCGCTGTTGATTGATAGCTGATAACTTTTATGATCAATCCTCCGGTTCCCATAAGTTCTAAAGTTACAGAAGATGTTACGTCAGATATATGAAGTCGTTGTCTAAGTCGCTCAAACTGTTATACAATAGGGATGAGTCATACGACCGACAAAGTGCTCCACATAAAAGCTTTACCCCCACACTGCCATTTCAAGTCCCAATATCCATACTGTCCTCTTTTTCATCACATCATATGAATGTAGTACTATTTCAGTTCCACTTCTTGACAGCCAGTTAACCAGCCACTGTCTGTGTTATGCTCCCCCAAACTCATTGCTTATACCTTGCTCTGATTGTGAGTATATAAATACAAAAACAGTACCTTTGCAACATAAATGGCCTTTTGATGTGAACTGGTTGTAACGGAGTGAATAAAGCCATTTCAAGTGTCTATATCTGTAGTTTTTAAAATTTCGAATCAGGGGAAGGTATTCACTATGAACTCAGCAAAATCACTATTCTTCGTTTTGTTGGAGCAGTATTGTGGCTCTGCATACAGTATTTATTATATTGGGTTTGAACTGTACATTGAACACACAGAGTACTAGCATACTACCGAATTTGGCCCTCTGTTTTCAAGTTCATTGATGACTATGAAGCTTCTTAGCAGTGAGGCGTATCCAGCCATGTTGAAGAAAGATATAGTGTGATTTAAGTTCCCCCTTTTGCTGTTCAAGATTTCAAGGGAAAAAACCATTCTTTAATGGCGGGAACATGTTTGCCAGCATGCAGGTGAAGTCTTTGACTTTAAATCTGACTGTGATTGTGTGACTGTGGGCACAAAAACATACATGTTAGAACATTTTAAAAATGAAAGCAACATTTACTTTTAAAAAAAAAGTGACTGATTTTCTGTTTTTATCTTACTAAACAAAGTATTGCATGGTTTCCAGTAAAACGGATGATAGAAAACAAATTGAAAACTGACTGATGATTTTCTGTATCAGTAAGTTTAAACATTGAGTGGTAAAATCTCAGATGTCGACTAGACACGTAAAGATCCTTGAGAACATTATACACAACATACGGTAATTCTCCATACCATATTCACATTTTATCATCGCAAATGTACACAGTTTTGGTTTAGTCCATATGTCATTAGCCCACTGTTCCTTTATTCTCAGCTAACATAGTTTCTCATGTTGATCTTTTTCATTTTTAAAAAAATATACCTCATCAAACCCATACTTGTAAAACAGTGTGTGCGCATTTTTGATCCAGTAACTGCTGTTAGTTTTTCAACAATATTCATGAATAAAATGATTAAAAAGACAATTATTTTGCAATTAATCTTATCTCTCTTGTCCCCATTATTTGGGGGTGATACTTTTAATTGGAAAAATCATATGCAAGGCAAAGAAGGGACCAGTTTGTGGGATGAAGTAGAAAGAGCAACAAATACTTATAGGTAGTCTTATAGTCAGAGTCAGAATCTGTCCAGATTTTCCTGCAAACCGGCGCACTCTACGACACCCATTCCACATAGAAGTGAACGGCAGGTGCTATGATGTGGGTGTGATAATTCCTGTGTAATCAGTGCACCGTTAATTGTGAGTAGAGTTTTTGTAGTTGGATAGTGATGGTTACTTTGTTCGCTTAATTAATGAACCTGTCAAGTTTTGCCTTTGTAAGTGAGGTTATCATATCACTGATGTTAAAGCACGCACAGATTCAATGAGGGATGCCGGGACAGATGTTAAAATGTCATTCCCGATATGTACCTCAGCAGGAGCAGGTGTTGCTGGGCCTGCTGGTAAATGGAGTCGGCATGCTGGAAGGAGAAGAGTTGGCTGTTTATCTCCGTGTCCGAGTACCTAAAGCCTGTGGACTGGCTCCAACTCCTCAGGACCTGCTTAGGGCGGTAAGTTTGCACAAACTGAGGCTGCACATTGTTATTCATTTGTTGATGCCCTCTGCAAATAATTCAGTGGAAAATGATGTCGGCATATGTATTCATTACAAATGAGAACACAACCATTTGGTGCAATGTTGATGAGCAAAAATGTCATCGTCAGATGAATTTGTGCTGTGCATGTGATTATGAGCTCAGGGAATAAACTATTTGTTTGTCAGAGGGTAAATAGTTCAGCACAATAATAACGATTTCTCTGGAATTAATCAAGGTGAGTTCGAAGTGACTCAAACATAAATCAACATTCCCTTGCCATTGAGTTTAATCTGGTCCATCCCAAACAAATCAGTAGCAGGCAATGCAGCCCCCTCAAGATTTCACAGTTTAGCTTTTACACCATTTTTCCTCCAAAGATTCACTCGACGCAATTAAAAGTCATATGGGAGTGATGAGTCACTTCAAAAATCAACTTACTGAAACCAAAAGATCCATCCTGAGTCATCCTGTATTCACTGCAAAGGTCCACCTATTATAGTGCTCCTCAATATTGATAACCCCACCTCAACCTATTCCTCGGTGACTCATTAGTCACTGAAGTAATGATATGTCATAAAAGAGCAATCAGTTTTCCGAATGTGAGTGATGGCTGACATGCAAACTGTGATGCAGTGCATGTCTGATCAGAGTAGGTTTGGTATTTGCAGTCAGGGCCAAAAAGACGCCCATCCTATCTCTGTTTTCTCTGTTCCGCTGACGTAAACAAACAGCATCCTGCCACTGAGAGTCAGACTAAGCAATCACCCAAGCCCTTTTTTTTTAATTCATTGTAGATAGCTTAGAAGTCAAAACGGCCATGTTGGATGTTTTATCAAAGCTTTATCATCCTTACTCCAGACTCATTACACGGGTGCGGAGATGGCATAATAAAACGTGACTTAATCAAACCGAGCAGGGCTCCGGAATAATGGCTCCCAACAGCTGAATATGTGAAACTATCGGGCTGGGGCTACTGCTGTACTTAACCTCATCAAGGTCTTCATTTAGGTGATGGAGGACACAGATGCTGAGACGAGGGGCTGCTAAGGGGTTTGTTATTTTCAATTTACGCTTGATGAAATGAGTCAGCAGTTTAAGTTCAGGAGAGGTAATTATAGTAGTACACTTAATTTTTTTTCTGTATTAATAGCAGAACACTGTGTAATTGTTTTTATCCGTTTGGGAAGTCTATATGAATTTTCTTTAGAGGTTTTGGACAGCTCCCTAAAATGCCCCCCCCCCCCAACTATATATTTTAATACCAGCTATCTGGACAGAACTGAATGATGCACAGGAACCAAAAGCAAAGCTCCAGTGAAGTGCCCCATATATGCATGCACAGGAAATGTAGGATTCAGGTTTAAAGTTTGAGCAAAAGACAATTGCAATGTTTTTACACTTGGTTTGAAATCTTCCCCTGAAAGCTTTACCGAAGTGATGTGTAAGTGTCTGTTTCTGTAATGGGCTATGCCATGGGAATGTTTCCATGGTAACACGGCAAAGGCGCAAGTACAGCTCAATGCCGCTCTCTGGGGAGTATCTGAGAAGCTTCTGCTTAGTGGGAAATGATGATAATAGCGCAGAGTGTTGAATAAAACTCAAATGGGGAAGACTAACCCCCTCATATTGCAGGAAAAGGAGACGACGTTCATCTTCTTTTGCAAAGTCTTTTGCTGGGTTTTTGTTTTGTTTTTTGTTTGTTTTTGTTTGTTTTTTGTTGTGTTTTTTGTTGTGTTTTTTTTACCAGTTTCCCTAGTTACCATCCTACAGTATGTTCCATTTTCATTGCTTTCACTTTCATAATTTTTATTGAATGTATTGTACATCAACAGACAAGATAAGTAACTCTTAAAGAAAGATGAGCACACGCGGACATGGTGGTGCTGGTCATATCCTATAAAAACCTCAGATATTTGTTTTTTAGGAAGTTCCCTATATACAGGCTTTTGGAACTTCACCTATTCAAATATACAGTAGAGTACTTTAAAGCTTGTGCCTCAGTGACTATTTTCAAAATTTAGCCCAATACACTCGTTTCGTTGCAGTTGCTGCATATTTTGTAGAAAGTAGTTGGAAATCCTCATGCAGATTAAAAATGCCTACGCGCAATTGCTTGCCAGTGGCTTTAGGAGGTATCAGCGACAGCCACCAGGTCAGATAGGCGACTCCTCTTGCCGTGAGAAACCTCTGCTCAAACCAGACACCTGCTTATACCCCACCTGCACTCTGTTGCTCTTTTCCCAGCTCACGTGTTTCTCAGCGTTAGATGTTGAAAACACAGCTCTGTATTAGATCACAACTGCGCATAAATGACATCCACAGTGAGTATTAGGCGTGGAGGAATAACTGAAATAACTGAAAGACTGAATCTCTTTGGAGTTGAAAATGTCACATTAATTTCAAACACATTACCCACAGCCTGAAGACTTAATAAAGAAGCCCATTAGAATGTCATACATGCTTACTTGTGAGTTTTGTAGAAAGGTTATTTGATATGTCGGAGTCAATTACCCAAAGTCTTTGTGATAAGGAACTGCTCGGTGTACCTGAACCCCTAGTTCTACTTCAGGAGCACTTGGATATTTTATACGCGGCTGTGCTTTGAATAATTTCCAGGCAGCAATTCTTTGGCAAGGCACTTTATTTCCCCCCTGCCAGCTTAAAGGTTTCGTCCTCTACGTCACTTTGCAAAATATGTGCAACTATTACGAAGTAAGGACTTAAAGATCTGTTTTAATAGGATCCAGGGCTGCTTTTTCTAGACTGTGCACACTGACAGGGTGAGGCAAAATTGCAGTCTTATGACTTTTAATCAGAACAAAAATACTTTTTGGCTTGTCTTATAAGATTCCTTTTCTGTGTTAATACTACAAATTTTTTATTCCATGGTTGTACACTGTGAGGTTATCCTTGGTTTAAAGGGTTACTCCGTCAGTTTAGTGGTTAGTATTTAGTACTTAACTTGTGGAATGTACAAGAGACAGTTCTTTAAAATATGGTCAAAATTGAAGTAGCAAAGGCCAAAATGTCATGACTTTTAGTCCCTAGTATGGGTTAAACTCCAAACACTCCAAACATCCTACATTTCCCATAATGCAACTGTAAATTGTTTTTCAGTACACCCCTGCCCCATAAATGCCCATTCTGTTCAGAGTCCACCCCCCTTTGTAACACAGGCTCCTCTGTTAAAATTTTGAACTCTCAAACTCAAGTTGAGATAACCCCGATGGCATCGTTGGATGAGACCCTCCGGGTCATTGTCTCTGACTTCAAAAGGCTCCCTTCAGGCCCAGAGAGGACATTATACCACCGTTGTACAGGCTGAGTAGTACACTTATGTGACAAAAATTATCTCCATGTCTTAAAACTTCTCAATATTAAAAGCAAAATTTCAGTAAGTTTAAAAATGATTCATTTATTCATCCATCCTTTCACTCCGGTATTGGTGAATGTAAAGGACAGTAGAGTGCCAGTGTATAGACAACTGGACTAACGTTCTGACTATAGCGCACATACCGCCTAAAACATATAAGGAACATGAATTTTTGTACATTATTTGCGTGGAGTTGTTGCTGAACAACTGGCCTACTTGTATTTAAACTCCATTGCAGTCATTCTTGTTTGTCAGCATTCTCATGGTGGCACAGTTTGTCTCTCTGTGGACGTGGAGCGTTTCATGTCCTCCTCAGACACATTGCTGCAGCTCTGGGACAAACACCGGATGAGTGACTAAGAAAAACAATTCCCTTGGATATGCCTGTTGTCTCGCTCTTCCTCTCTCTCACGCTCTTTCTGTGTCTCTTCAGGGCTGAATCACATTTCTCTTGCTTCCCTCCAATGTTCCTCTGTCATATATATATACACATGTAGGTGCATGGACACATCCACACATAAACACAGGCATACGCTCACTCCTCTGACACACACACACACAAACACACACACACACACAAACACGCAAACACACACACACGCACAGTCTGACAAATCCCCCCAACTGCCAAAAAGTCGATAAATAAATGCATTGTCTCTTCACTTTCTGCTGTTGGCATCAGCCTGTCTAAATTGTCTGAGAAGCCAGTGGAGTGTGAAATTGAGTTCAGAACTGTACGCTGTGTGAGGGGGCACAAGATGAGCGTATGTTTGCTTATTTATTCATATTGCAGCAGCGTTCAGTAGCGGGTTTGCAAGAAAGGGTCAGTTAAAGACGCCGAGGCAAGTTTAAAGGAAGAGGCTTAAGCAGTGGCGTTTTGCCCTTGCCAGGGGAGCAATAGGTTATTCATCTAAGGGGTAAATGAAGATTTAAAGTGAAATTGTGCAGTTACAGTGAGTCCAGTAAGTTTCTTATTTCTTCAGTCCCTGGGTGCTGTGAACCAGGACGACTTCTTTTTGACAGATACTGCTATTGTTCTAAATGCCATCTACACTGAAGCCCTGTAGTTGCATACAAAGCAAAAAGGTAATTTTACTCGAATCACTAGGTAGTGACTGAATAACTTCACAGTGTTTTGCGCTCTCCTATTTCTGAAAAGATGAATTTCTTTCCCAAAGCCAAAGAGTTCATGCGAGAATAATAGCACCTGCCCACACTAATTTGCCAAGAACAAATGATTTTGCTTGAGAATGTAACTTTTGCGCCGCTTTCCCAAGATTTAATCAGAGGTATTACGCACACCTTCCCTTCCTCAGCTCTTTTCTTGCCATTGTGTGATGAATGTGTTGTTACTGGATGATGTATGTTTATAGATTGCCCGGGATAACTGCTGTTTTGAAGAGTTATAGCTTCCCCTCACATCACAGAGAGTGCCTTTATGCAAAAATCATTCAGGGATTTCAGGTTTGTCTCTCAATTTCACTGAGCACAACACATGATAAATGCGCATTTGTTTAAAAAAAAAAAAAAAACATCCCAAAACTTTGTTTCCAGACTTTCTGAGAAGGCTGTTTGAATGCCAGTCCCCACTACAGAGACTGGCAGTCAGTGGAAGAACGATCCATGTATTAAGTATTTTTAAGATTAGCTGCAGTGGTTGAAGTGTCCTTCACTGTCGCCAGAATCACCAATATGGAGGTCATTCTCTTGGACTTTTTCTTATTTTAGAGTGACAGAAATTGTAATGGCAGCATAAATCCCATCAAAGTTTTTGCATTCTCAGCATTGCCTGTAAGAACTGTCCAGAGGTCAACTGATAGTCCAGCCTCCATTTTTGCAGAGCTCATATATCCATCTGTAACACTAATGCATTGCATTGAGATTGCAGGGAAATACAACAGTGTGTAACCACTTGACTTTATTCCGCTCATTCATTTAATTATGCAACTTGTCTCCAAAAGTTATGTCCATATACAACTAATTTGCAACAGCAAATGTCTTGCAGGAAACATAATTGTGACTGGATTATTTTTCCTGTTAATGCAGTTGGATATGTTTTTAATTTATGTATTTGGCAAGTCCCAAATATCTGATACTGAATGTGTCAGTAAAATGTTCACAGTCAACTTATTTGTTTTCCAGCAAAATATCCGATCTTGCAGAACAATATCCACTTATAGTCATTGTAGCATTATTACGTTTTTTTTTTTTTTAATGGTCGTGTTTAGACACTCACAGCACTTGGTTAAAGTTAGAGAAGGATTGTGGTCTGGTAAAATACAAAAAAAAGAAGTCCGCAGCGACTTCAGACACAATGGGTTTATTTACATTAAACTAAAATCACAACTTTTCCCTATAACCAAAGTGCTTTTGTTGCCTGCTGTTAATAAATGTAGCTCGTCATTCATTCAGAAAAAAACGTTGCTTCTGAACAAAATCCAGCCAGCGATGACGTTGCACTGGGAGAGCCGTTTAGTGGTATATGAACATAATTTCTCAGACACGGGGTTGAATTACGTGTTGGCAAAAACTGCCCTTTGTGTAATGCGAGACTGCTTTCACAATATAATAAATAGTGTAGAAAATTTAAGAAACAAAAAAACATTGAAAAAATTATGAGCCCTTGGAGTTTTCTTGTAAACAAACAAATGCAATGTTTACATTCAGTGTTTGTTATCTAAAGGCTTTGTGTATATCCTTGCAGTCTAACAACAGTGTTGAATGTATTTCTCTCCTCATCGCCTGCAAAGCTGATTTTTAAAAGTGTTTTAAATCGTGCAGTGTTTCCATTCCTGTGTGCCAGCTTGCAGTCATCCTCTTCCTGGACTTGGTTGGTGCATTTTTATGTTTCTTAGTCCTACCGATCGTCGATCAGCGGATTAGCGTGAAACCAAAAGGCAGCATCACTGTGCATCCGCAGTACAAACAAAACGAGGACCCACTACCGAGAGCATTGCTCCATAGTGCTGCAAGTGGTCAAAAACTCCTTTAAAAAACAGTAACAGTAGGAGTGTTATCTAAATGAAACTGTACCCACTGAACCCAGATTGATGCGTAGTACTTGGAAAAGTATCTTGTCATACCTGTATGTGACTAAACACTACAGGTTTCCATCCCCCCCCATTCTTGGAAATATATTTTAATTTCTTATTATAGTACTGAACATATTGTATTAAATCACCACCACCATGGCTGTGTCATAAACCCTGGTAAGGAGTGTGACCATGCCTAAATCAAAAAGAGAGCTCATTTTCACATTTTAATCACAGTACCCTAAGGACATATTGGCCTGTTATCTACTTTAAGCATCTGCACTCATTAACTGAGTAAATAGACAATTACTGTCATAATAATTAACATGTCATTTGGCCCTGTTTTTAATTTTGTAAGACCATTTATTGCCATGTTACTATGACATGCAAACTACTAAACAGATTGTGTTTTATACTATAGAAGTCGTTTGCCCTTTTCTGAAATGCAAAGTCGTTTCAATGTGGTTAATGATGTAATTAGTTATTCTTAAAAAAAAAAAAACCCACTACATCCAAGACTGTAATGGTGACTGTTTGATTTCCATAAACTGTCACATTGAATGTTCATCTGGACGGGCGCGATACGTGCTTTTGAGGTGTGTACTCCAAAATGAAAAGCGCATAATGAATGCCAAACACGACAAGCTGCTGCTGGAGTAGGTTCTTTAGGCATATGGCTGTGTAATATAGATTATACTTTGATCGATCCCATCAGACATACGAACATACTTTGCTTTTAGTGTGAGAGAGTGCCATCAGTTTGCCAGCAAAGCCCTGCCTGTAAACGTCGCACACTCTCCAAAATGATAGTCAGTGAGCATTAACATAACACTATAACCTTTTGTGTTTTAGTTTAAACTTGACTACGTGCTGCACTTAGTCACATCTGTGCAGAATAGAGATGAAGGAGAGTCCATAGGTAATTATGAGTACATTTGCTCCAACCACTTACAACCACTTTTTTACTTCATACATAACTTGCTAAATTCAAAGTCCAGTCGGTATTCTTTCTTATGTCTTTGAGTCTCTGAAAGCCCTCAGCCACGCAGACACTGTGCCATTATACTAGTGCCAGCTAGCAACTCCTTTAAATTTTACTCGAATCAATATTTCAGGGCTGAATGGCAAGTTCGCCCTTAAACAAAAATAATTTTCTTTGACAACCTGAACAAGCGTTAAGCCAGTTAGAGGAGGTTTGCCCTCCTCAGAGCCCATTAAAAGGTTTTTAATGAGGGGAGAGTGGAAGGCAGCAGTAGACCCCCAACTAGCTTTTGATACAATGCGCTGTCACCTCATTAAATCCTGATGATGTTCAGCAGTATTCCAGGACAGTTGTAAGACCCGTGTGTTACTCTGTGTCTCTCATTCGCCATGGGGGCACTGCCCGGGGGGGGGGTTACGGGTACCAGCTGGACTTGGCACCACAGCTTGGCCCTAGACAGTGATAATGGCCTCCCCACTTCTTGTTCACATCACATGCTTTGTCTCTTTAAACTGCTCCGTAATGGCCTTTATGAGCCGCCATGAATTGTGCACTAAAGAGACGCATGGAGACAGCCCAAACAGAATAGTAAGCAAGCTAGGAACTTCGCTAAGGAGGTCTGCCTAGTGGCTGAAAGGGTGCCGGTTTGATTTGCTGTGCTGACATTGCCTAATGCAGAGGTCCTCAATCTTTTTCTGTCATATGTCCCCCATTTATCATGATTTACTGTTGTGCAAATGAAAAAAACAATGCCCAGTGGTCCTCCGGTTTAGGCACAACAAACCTCCATAGCTTGGAAATTTTACTGAGATGTTTGCTTGATGATCATAACCTGTTTTTTTTTCCCGTCAAAAATCTGTCCGTTTTGTGATTTACTCTTTCATTTTTTTCTGACTTGCTATCCTTCGGGAATCAGATTCATTCAATTTAAGATGTGTGTTTTGCAATATCATGTATTCTGAGCACACAATAAATTACACAGTTGTGTGAAATACAAAATATGCATTCACACAATAAGTTAAATGAAAATCACCTGTGTAGTCAAAGGGTTTCAGTCGATTTCAGTATAAACACACCTGTATATGGAAAGAGCAACTTTTGTTCCTAGTTTAATGGCAAAGTTGCAAACAGTCTAAGCAGCTCTGTGAAGAGCTGATTGAAAAGCACAATATAACAGATATCAGAAAAATGAATGCATTTTTTCACATTAATTAGCCAAAAGGAGCCAATGGCTAAAATGTGCAAAAAGCAGAGGCAATTACTGGCTCCAATAAGTGACATGGCAGCACTTCACAGCTGATATTCTGGTTTCTGCCCTGCTAGTGTTTTTTCCCCAAATGTCGGTACAGTTGTAGGTAGAAAGTCCTATTGCGAAACAACACAAATTTATTACTGACTGGCCACACGGTGTCGGCATAATAGGTTTCGTTAAAAGTGGTTTTTACAAGTGATGAGAAGTGATGTATTTCATGTCTCATTTAAATGGAGGCATAGATGCAAGTTTCTGCTGACCTGAAACAAGTTACTTTAACTATTCGACAAAATAATCTTAACTCAAGGTCCACTTCCTAACCTTTTGCCAGGCTTTCATTTATGTGTCATGGTCCTCATCAGAAAATGGGGTTTTACTTAGTTGTTTTGGGCGACCTAAGTATGAAACTTACGTCAAATGATAGCAGGTGGTCATGTATGATCAGAAGAGTTAAATTATTTTGTCCGAGGTGAAGAATGATTTCTGTGCTCAGATTATTAATGTTTAATTGTAGAAATAATAAACTTCCAATGAAATTGCCAAAAGTTTCACAAGCATATTAGTAGCGTGTTATCTATTATCCTTATTATTATTGTTTGTGCTGATATAATCGAATACTGCAGTTAGAAATAATGATTCTAATCATTTCAGATATTTCTCAGTGATGGAAAATTTATCATTGACATAAATATTTAAAAAAACTTAAGGAAAGAAAACATTGCATATCACAAAGAGCTATTTTTAAGTAACTCTGCTTTCATGATTTTTTTCCCAAATGTGGCAACAGAACTGATGGAATTATATACCATTTTCTCTTGCTTTCCTCTGAAATACATCATTTCCAGCCGAGAAGCCTTTGATAAATTGGTGTCTGGAGAAAGGGAAACAATTTAGTCTGCCTGCTTTGTATTTCGGTTTTGTGTACAATATAATGTTGTTTTTGTTTGAAATATGTAGTGCCCAAGCTCCTCAAATTAAGAGGTTCTCATCTCCAAGCAAAGCCATTGCTGAAAACAAGCATGAACAAATCATGTCACCGTTATGAGCCTATATTGTTTTTCAATTTGAATTAGTGCCTAAATGAAGCATTATGATACATGCACACAACCTCTTGGTTTATCATCCCTGCCTTTACTGCAGTTGGTGTTATTTTAATCACATTGAAGCATGGTTTAAGCAGAATAATAAAATGAATGGGGAAGCTTATTTTAAAAGGTTTCTTTGTGATTTTACATGGCCCCAGGTTGTATATAGAGGGTATCGTAATGAAATAGTGAGATACAGCAGGTGCAAAAAGTAGTGGAAAAAAGTAATGGAAAGACAGGGCAATATACTTTATGGAAGGAAGCGGGCCAACCTTTGCCTTCAGAGCAGCTTCCTTCTTAATTGTAATGTCGTATAAGCGTTGAACTGTGTGCAGTGGGAAGTTGAAGCATCCCTCAGGAAGGAAAACCTCCAGTTCTTTGAGTGATGAAGGAGGCGGAAATCTGGTCTGCACTCTGCGCTCCAGAAATTCCCATAAAGGATTATTCCTGTGTGATTGGAGTGTCGGCTTATTTCCTTCCTTCCTGCACTAGTTTACATCACTCTATTTTCATCTTTTATCATGTTATATTTTCTTTGCCCGGTCTCTATTTTTTAAAAGTAAAGATAGAGTAGTTAGAGAAGAGTTTGATGTGCTCCCATATGAAAATCAAAGTATAAGAGTTTAAAACTGAATTGAATTGAGTGAGAAAGCTTGTGTCGCAGTGTTTACGAGGCAAAGATATAGGGGACCATAAAGTCTCTTTTTCCTCATCTTATCTTTCACATATGCACACATCATGGTTTATAATCTGCACCCGAAGCAACATTAAATATGCAATAATTTGTTTTTGACTGCTAGAGGGGATCCCTCTATATAGTATGATACAGAGACTAGAAGACAATCTACACTCACGGCTAAGCCAGTCTCCACCCTTCCTTCCCTTCCCTTCCTCTTCCAAGGTTAATCTTATGCCCAAAGTACCGGAGCATCTTAGATGAAGGCGAGGTGAAGTCATTAGTATATTATTACATGGCACACTTTCTGTGACAGTAATTTCCCCTTGCATTTATGGTCTTAAGCTGGTGTTTTAAAGTCAGTCTGACCTTCATTCTGAGTTTGAGCCTGCACTATTTTTTACTGAACCGAGGGTTAAAGAAGGAACTGTGTGCCGAGGGATTTTTTTTAAACTGCTTGGTGGTCGGAGAACAAATAAGATAATGGGTGCAAGGCAAAGGCAGAGTATGGCAGTGGTCCAGCAAGGCAAGGCAAATTTATTTGTATAGCATCTTTCTTTGTACATTCAATTTAAAGGGCTTTACATTAGAAATAAAGAAATGCGGGTTGCAGATTAAAATGGCTAAATTGGACAGATTCACATCATATTGATGTTAATTAACGCATATAAAATAAATGAATATATCAAAGTAAAGTAATGTAAAGCATAGAAATACTTTTAAAAAACATATTAAAACAACAAAACTCAAAGCTGAGAGTAACAACTGGCCTGCAAGTTAATCCATTATCAGGAGGGACCTGTGTCATGTTGCAAATGTTATTTTACTGCAAGTATACAATGAATAAATGTTACATATTAATGTACCTCTAATCCTAAAACAACTGAAACATTAGCGTTCCTTTTGAGTTGAGTTTGTGTCCACCTGAAGAATGAAAGTCCAATATTCACTCTTTTGTCTTCACCAACACCTGAGGGAAATATCTGGCTCTATAGCTTCTCATTGTTCCTCTATGGAATAGCTCGTAGATAACTTTGTCTATCTGCTGTTTGGTGCTGGGCAGGCAGCATGCAATGGGTTTTTAGAGCTTTTTTCTGTTGAAAACTGCTGTCAGCTGCTGCTGAAATGGTGCTTAGTAAAGGTAAGGTGCTAGTCGGAAATGAAAACAATGAGCTGAAAGGTGCTAAAATGAGGAGTTGGAAGTGCAGAGTCAGGTGATAATTCTCTGTGGGTTTGCCACTGTGAGCAACACCTTTCACTATGCACGTTGTCTTTTGAGCCATTGTTAATAAAACTTAAAATATTGATTATAGCTAATCTACCTCTTTGAAACTCATTTGCCTTATGTTCTCTTGTTTTCTTCCCATAGAAACATTTTGTTTTACTTAATGTGCTCTTTTAAAGCTAATACATACCCTTTATTGACATTTAACTAAATAACTGTGCAGCAGCCTTCAAAATTACAATTAAATTAATTAGAAGACAATGTTCTTTTTCACTTGGCATTTGTTGTTTTTTCCTCCATGTATAACAACAGTGCACGTTTGTGTATTGGCTCATTTTCTAATGATCTTTTGATGACTATAAAACTTATTATTTGATACATACAACTTGCAGACACTTTTCACAAGATAGTTGATTCTATGAACAGTTATCTGCCTAATTCCCCAGTTCACATTTTTAAAACTGTCTCCATTTGAACAGCCATTTGCCACTTTGGCATTTGTTGCAGCAATTACATATGGCTCTCCTTTTTATTCCCATTGCTTTTCAGTCATCTGGACAAAGGCAAAAAGAGGCAATTGTTCATACCATTCTGTATGCCCACTTACTCACTGACAGAAGCACTGCTTGTAATTAGACTACTTTTACTGTCTGCCAAATTACTGGTTGTTTTTTTTCCTTCAGAAGTTCCAAACTATCATATGCTTATATTTGCCAGTGAGAAACTGAAACCGCTTTGTCCATACTGGGAGAGATCCATAATTGATATTGTGAATTTCATTTGAAATATGTAACTTGGCTGAGAACCTGTTCCTGGCTGCTGGAGATTTGATAAGCCTCCTGCCCTTTTGTCAAGTTGAACAGACTGTAAAGGCAGAGAGATGTACCCCAGGGACCAATGAACAGCTAAACAGATGACATGAATCCGAGCAAGAGTTCCAATGAACTTTCCTTGAACTAGAGAGGACCAGTGATCCATGTCCAGAGCTCTCTTCTCTCTCTCCTCCTTCCCTCCTTTTCTCTCCTTGACTATAACTCTGCTCCCCCACCCTATTTCTCTTTTTATTCATTTTCTCAGCTCTCTTCCCTCTCAGAAGGAACCAAATGCAGGAGTAGTTCTTAAGCTAAGGTCACTAACAAGGCGCTGTCACAGTGCAGTGCCACTTCGCTGCTTTCCCATCATGTGGGATTTTGGTTTGAAAGACAGCAGTTCATTTACCAATGTGTGGGCTTTCACTCCTACCACCCCCACCCCCCCAGCCCCCACTCTCTCCCATTGCGGATGACCAGGAGGGTTCCCAGGCCATTGGTTTGATTTATCCACTCTGCTCAAGCAGTAAGCAACAATAGACCACATAAAATGAAAATCCCCCAATCTCTCAAGATACACTCTGCTTTTTTTCAGTATTACACAATGACTTTGAAAGCGTCTTATACTTTCAACAACATTGTGATTCTTTATATTAATCCTTGAATGGCAAGCACACAATTGGATCTTGTTGCTTTTAAGCGAGCGCTTAGTAGCCTGTCATCTGATATTTAATTCGAAGGTGAGTTAAAGGCCTGAAAAATGGTATTTGCATTGTAGAGGTACAGCATTTACAGTGACACATGGTCAGTGGTCGGTGGTCTGAATATCCTTCCTTTTTTACCATGATATAATCCTCATTCATCCAGCCATCGTCCATAAGCGTTTAAGCAGTTCAAGGTTATTCTGACAAGGGCTTAATGTTGTTAAAATGTGTCATGGGGGAAAAAAAAAAAAAACTCAATTCCTGCATAAATTGATGGCATTTATCTATGTAGACCTTCATTGTGCACAGCTGTGTAATATCAACAGGGGGCAGTGTAGGAGTTCATAATCATTCCACCTCTTTCTTTCTAGAGACAGCCACAGCCTCTCTGTCCTTTCAGATACACAAAGGAGCAAGCAGGCATCGATTTACATACATCAGTGGTGTCTTTAGAATACATCTCAAACACACATAATCTCTCTGCCTCTTTCCTTCTGTCTGCGCTAAATTTCAGTAGCCTTCTTTATTAGAAAGAGCAAGTAATGGCATAATTTTGCTATTCAATTATGCCTGTAGAGGTACCTGTTCTGATAACACAATGAGTGCTGATTAATTCTGACTAAAATGCAACTTACAACTGGTGTCAAATCATGCTGCTAAAACATTCTATTCTTTAAAACAATGCTATTAACATTCAAATCTGCCTCTTACAGAACTATACTTAGAATAATATTGGTTTTGATGGGAAAAATGTTTCTTGAATGCCTTCTAAATGCTCAGTCAGTTGATCCTTTGGCCTGTCGGCTGTGAAGATTACATGTTTGGTGTTTGGATTGAGACAGCTGTGATATTCTGCCAGGAGACCTGTAGACGAGTTGCTGTCAAGGTTCCCCCGTCCATCTTCCATGTTTACGTTCCATACTTTTAATTTATAGGCTCCCAATTGAAGTGTCCACGATGTAAAGACAGAGACAGTGACACTCCGTTATTGATTGCTGATGTGTAAGTGAAGCACATTCTAGCTTCGGACTGAACTCCCATTTAATTTTAAGGCATATGCTTCCATAGTATTGTTTTTTGAGGACAAAATAATTTATGTTTATCATATATTGCCTACTAAATGTAAAGTAGCAAAAATGGCAATCAAGCATTTGGAGTGACGTGTTAAATATCTGTCGCTGTAATCACTTGTCTTATGTCTATTTTGTCTTGCCTGTTTTGACTTTTGCATCATGTACTATTGGATATTCTACTATGGGATAGTCTCAACCTTTTACTGCCTATCCTTCAAAGATCTATTTTTCTCTGCCTGCTCCACCTCTGTTTACTTTATTCCCAGCAAAATAAACCATTTTCAGAATGCATTAAGTCGTTTAGAACTTTTATCAATCTCTGTTGGCAACTGAAGAATTGGAAACAATATTGACATGCCTCTGGCACAGCTTTATGTAGGTTAAGCATGGGCTGTAATAAAAAAGTGACAGTTTAACAATGGAACAAAGAAGCTAGCTAATTAGAGCAGAGATCCAACAGAGACATTTAGTAACCATAATAATACAGCTTTGTCACTATTTAGGAGTATATGATGTCGTAGTTACAGTTATTTTGTGCTATGGGACATTACAAATCTTGTGTAAGTATTTGATTAATTATTTTATTTAACTTTTTAATGATGCCCAAACCTCTATACATTTATAAGTTCAGTGTTAAAGGATGGTGGAGATAGTCTTGAATCCTTCTTGGTCCTAACAGAACTCAGTAAATGTTATTTGTGCATTTAAGATGGCATGGACACTGGTTTTGCCCTTTTAAGCCTGAGTGTGGTTTCTCTGGTCTCAGTTTTTACTTAGTCTCGATGCCCTGTGGACGTGGTCTTGATTCAGAGTTTATTGGACCTGGTCTAGTGGCTTGCACATGACTAAAGTAGACTCTCGGCTACAGCCCTGGATCTTTAGAATGTACGAGAGCGATTCCCAAGATGATTTGTTGGCATGACAAATCTTCACCTGTCAGAGCTACTATTTGATGTAAGCTGTCCCTCAGGGTGAAAATGTTATACTTGTTTGCCAGTCCCCAAGTGTTTCACAGTTTGCTGAATCCAAGGAGCAAAACCCAAGAGGAATGTTGGACTGGTACAATATTTGCACATAATAGTACCCTAACAGGCACAGTGTATTTAAGTGAGATACCATAGTGCTTAATGATGAGTAATGAATAGATAATGAAGTATCACCTAAGCATCTGAAAATGCATTCAGCCCTGCATGCACTGGAAGCTTAATGCAATTATTAATCTAATGTAAACTGTAATTATGGATTGAGTATTGAGTCGAGTATTCAGGGCGCAACAACAGGCAGATTATCATTACCTGCCCATTACAGATTTAATTGTTCTTAATTGTTGTTGAGTAACTTTAATTATCTACAAATAAGCCATTACACACATTAGGCTATAACCCTTGAGGAGCGTTTTTTCTTTTAACATTTGAAAGCTGTTTCAGAGTAGCAGTCTACAGTTTTGTAAACTTTTTCAAGTTCCAAATTTTAGAAGTACTTGTACTGAGGTTTTGTCCTGAAAAGTACACTTTTCACAGATGTACAATAATAAGGTACCTAAAAATGCGTACCTTTTGGTCCAATTAAAAAGTACAGAATATTTTTTCATAGTTTAAGGGAGTGGTTCCAGAACACAAAGGCATATGAGATATGTCTCTTGAGGCCTCTAAAAAACAATTCAAATGAAACAAGGAGGAAAAATCCATTGAACTTATCACAGATAGGAGACAAATGCGACCTGTAACAAGTGGTAGCGATAGGACAAAATTTTGTTTTAAAGGTCACATGGTAAAAAGGTTTGGAATCACAGATTTAAGGTACAAATTTGTAGCAGTTGAGGCTGAACTAAAAATACAGATATTGAGGATGTCCTTACAATAAAAAAAAAAAACACCATTGGTTGTTTATTTTTATTAGAGGTGCAGAACTCTTAGGGATATTGTCAATGTGGATGATTTTGTCAACAAAGCAGGTGACTTTGACATAGTAAACCATTGTTAACATTGGGTTCTTGTAACCATGACCATGATCTTCACCTTATCGCAAACTAATAGCTTTAGTTTCAAAATATTAACCAAAACTTAACCATACAGGTGGCACAACAGTCATAGAAATTGTTTTTGTATCCGTAATATGTAACAGGTTTAGAAGGTACTGACAAATTATGTCAACCTGCTCAAAGGAGCCCCAGATCAGAAAATTCTGATGTGGGTCATTTTGGATGGCAGTAATGACTCTGTACTTCAACTGCTGATATCAAACAAAATTGACAGTGTTCACAGGTGGGAAGCTGTTGAAGGATCATGTCTTGGTCATAACATTTGTGACCCCTAGTGGCTGGTGTTGCAACACTGTTTACCTCTGGCTATACCCTCCCAACAGGGCAAGGTAGCAAGAAAGGGGACCATAATGTGCTTGTAGAGAATTCTGCCCTAGCGACAAGCTTTTGTTTTCAGTACAATTCTGATTCACCGTTTTCTCTGACTGTATAAGCAAAAAGGAACAAAATGGATCTTATGCCATTAGTGGAATTTATAAATTTAGACAAGGAACACTTGTTGTATGTAATTGCTGTTCTTCTAAAGATCATATTATGTATGTCTAGAACAAACTTTCATAGCTGAAACAGTGTAATGTGATAAAGTATTAAATGTCACTGGAAATAAAAAATGTATTACTTGTGCTGTAAATGTACTCCTTGGAAATTAATTTGTTGTTGGCAATGAAATGTAGTGATATATTGAGGGCATTTTTTTTAAGGATCCTCTCAACACTGATACCCAGCTCAGCTTCTGTTGCTTTTTAACATGATGCTTTAAGACAATGTGGAAATCTGTTTTGAAAACAGTCACCAGTAAGCAATTATATCCCTAATTGTGATTAGACCTGGAGCTTTCTCCAAGCGTTTTGTTTACATCACTTCTTATCAGGCATTTTTTGGCATGATGCCTCATGATAAAATTAAGCTACAGCAGAGTGATACTGTAGGGAAAGAGTGGTGGATATGGGCAGACTGGCTGGGGCACTGGTTCTCCTGACTTCCTAAAGCCACAAGAAGCTCCATTTGGGGGATTAAGCAATATTCCTTATCTGTAGTGGAGAGTCCCCCCTTCAGCCATCTGTTACTTACAGATGAGATCTGGACCTTACCGCCTCTGACAGCTAGATTGGCAGTCTATATCCCCCTACTCCATACCTTCTATCCTGGGCCTCCGCTTAATAGAATAGATGGCAACAAACTGGACATACTGCGGAACCTAGTGTAAATCCAGAATCCCAATGTTATCACTAAGACACAGCTAAAAAATTACAATCATTGCTTTCTCAAGTGGTGAGCCTCATTGTTAAAAGAGAAATAGTTGCAGGGCTTGAGGCAAAATTTGGGTTCTCAGTAAACAAAATGAACTTCTGTTTCCTTTTACCTCAGCATCGTTTGGAGGCGCAATCATCAATCTTGCTGTATCAGGATACAGGAATGCATTGGGGCTCTGTGAATGTACATTATAATAAGCATCATTAAAGAAACAAAAATGCATTATTCTGTTTTCCATATCTCTGTGTGTGCAGGATCGTTGAAACAGCATTAAGTGCAATTAAAGCATTTAATTGATTTTGCAAGACATTAATGCTAATGAACCTTTTAGAAATAAAAACAAAAATAAACAACAAAGAAGGCACCTTGAAAAACAGGTGGATTATCTTTCCACACATTTTCATATGATAGTGGGGTAATGATATCCATTGTCTCGCAGTGTTGCTTTAGCACGAAAGTAAAAAATGGGTTGTCCAACTTCAGATTTTAAAAAACATTAGTAAAGCCCAGCCAATAATGGATTTTTGAGGCCTGTACCAATTTTAATATTTAAGAGTTCAAAAAACCTGATAACAATATTTCAGCTGATATTAATTTTTTTTAGATAAACACGTATCATACATATTTCATAAGGATCCCTTAAATTATTATTATTTTTTTTTGAATAACTGGGACCTAGATATGTACTTAGTGGACCATAAAACATTAACATTTTGACATATCTTTGGCATTTTCTGTAAAACAAATTCACAAAAAACTACTATTGGCTGATTTATCCCTCTAGCACTAAAGATTACACCTTTTTGCCCTTGGGTAAATTCTGTGAATTCAGGTTATTAATATTAGCTATTTATTCTTTTGGCCACATAATGCCCGCATTAGATACTAATAGTGGAGAAATTACAGGAAACGAAGGAAGGAGAGATTCAACAAAGGTCCCCATTGTATTTCATGGTTGCCGTTTTAGTCCCTAAACCTTAGGCGTGCCCCCAAATGAGCTATTTCAACACTTTTACTGTCAATTTGTCAGCGGAATGACTTTGGCCATTGATTTTGTAATTTCATGTAAATGTCATGTGGGTTATATGTTGTTCACTTATACCTATAGCATGGACATCTGGGTTGGATGAAACAATGGAAGCAATTATAGTAATATGAATTATCATTATAGTATATTATAGTATATAAATGAAGTTTATTATTATTATATGAGCAAGGAAAGGTGGTGTTCAGCTCCCCGCTTCAGCTACTATAGCTATTTATAAATTCCTATCTTTCTCATGAGAAGAATTTATACTTGAGGCTAATTTACTTTATCTCTCCTTTTTCAACCATACTGGTTTCTCTTCTCAGCTACTTTGGAATTTACCTTTTGTGACTAAATTTAATCTGTGATTCTGGGACGTCTGTGACTCCCTGCATGAACAGGTGGTGGATGTAGATGCTGCATTTTCCTGGCACTGTCTTCCACAGGGCCGTCTCTGGCTTTTCAGCCTCACTGCTGAGCCTCAGATGCTACTCTGTTGTATTTATGTTTCATTAGTGTATATGACATTTCTTCGTCTGGTATTTTGCTAGCGCTGACAGTTTTCCTGGCAGTAATATCTGTTCTTTGCATCTGTCTTGTCACACTTTTTATTCTCAATATTTCTCTCGTGCTTCATCAAAATCACTTCATGACTTGCTCTCCTGTATGTACAAAGCCAGTTTGATACACAAGGTCTTCTGCTAACTGTAAAAATCCTCTTTGTTTACATCAAAACTGCTGTTGCAGAAAATTTTTCTCCTTTTTAAAAAGCCACATTGACCTTGGTAAACACTAATGTAGCATCTGGACAGGAAGTTAATTTGTTTAGACAAGTATAAAAGTTCTATTTTTAAAGTCGTCACTACTGTATAATAGGCTAAAGTGTTAGACGCTCCAGTATAAATATTTTTGTTTGAAATAAGATTGCTTTATATTCAGTGAATGTAAACCAACCAAGACTGTTCATGATGTTTTCTGGATATTTTCTTATCTTTTTGACAAAAATACGTTTATAGAAGGCTGCACTAAGAACTACAGTCAAAGTATTTCAGTTATCACTCTTTAGTACGTCTTCAGATGTATTTAACATGAATTTCACTTATTTCATTGAAAACTCACTAGTCATTATAATTATAAAGGATTTCTTTACTGCTGTTGTTGAGGTGATGTTTTGTATGTATTTTTACCTAATGCCCATTATCCAGTTTATCATTGCTTTGAAAAGTGCATGGACACATAAGTTAGGAGTTCCATTACAAGATATAATGGGGATTATCCAACTTCCCCGTTGCGGTTTCTATATTTAAAGCTGTGTGGACAAGTTCATAAATCACTCACTTAGCTAATGTGGATATCCTTTTTGGAGAAAATTACTATGGATTTGGAGGTGATGGTGATTGTAGAATGAAAGTAAGCACATTTGTCATTGTTATCATTCAGACCGGTGTTGGCCACTAAGGATGCTATTCAGAAAAGGATGAGACCAGGACACCTAAATAGGCTGGGCAAGCTGAGGATAAATGGGAAATGCACTCAAATTCAGTCAATACATCTGTTAGCTCTTCTTTTTAGAGGTCTTCAGTGTGGCTGGATAAATGGTTATATAATGGAACATCTGAAGAAAAGGTCAGTAAATAATTTTAAGCACTCGGTATCCATAGGTGACGGCAGCACAGATATCAACAAACCATCCTGAGATTACACATTTCAAAGACTGTTTGCTTCAGTCAGAGCTGTATCACATTGCCAACTACATCCAAGAAGCTTTCAAGTTTCCTACTTGAAAGAGACTGGTTGGAACCAATGTGTTTGACAGTTGCATCATTCGAAACTAGAAAGAGTTGGCTGCTTAAGACACATTCACTGTCAGCGCTTTTTAAACATTCACTTCTGTTGCCTGTGGCGAGATATGATAACGCAAAGTTTACCATGTGCTCTTATTTGTGGTATCAGATTGATTGGGCTCCATTAACCATAAAGTTGATGCACAATAACTTTCTGCAGTAATGGGTAAATATCTGGATGCTGCATCAGCAGCCGTAGACAACACTTGTCATTCTAATCAGTTTCTCACACTCTGACAAAATAATATCACCTCAATGAACATTTAGTAGCTGCTGTGGAGCTTTCAATCAAATGACATTCATTCATTCATTAGCAGATGGAGTATGCTCAGCAGTCATGGAATAACCCTGTCTCGTATAGATGAGGGTAAGATACAATTTTTTTGTCATCACATATATGTTCTGAGGGAAAACATGACTGCTACCTCAGTTGTGTTCTCTGACAAGGTTTTATTTCCTTCAAGCAAGGGAAATGCTAGGTTTATTTACAGTACAGAATTTATTAGGAGGTAGTCAAGGTGGATGGTGGGTGCGAGTCTTAGAGACTGGGAAATTGTTGTTTGGTAATGTTAAGAAAGTAAACATGTTGTGTCCCATGCTTCAAGTCACTTTTAACTTTTTCATATTTAACCCAGATCACGATCTCTCCCTAACCTTAACCAAGTGCCATGTGTAGCGTTGCCTAAATATGCTGTAATCATAAAAGGTTTAATCATGCTTTAGTTGCTATGAGTGGATATTGTATTGCAAAAGTGCAAATTGTAGGAAAACAAATGAAATACATTGTCAGTGAACCTTTTACATGTTTTTGATTTGGCTGATATTCTCATGAACTATGTTTTCTCATTATGTTGATAAACAAGACTAAGAGTCTACAGCCATGCTAGAGGCTCTATGAGGCTGTACTTGAGCTAAATGCTAAATTCAGAATGCCAACATGCTAACAGTGGCAAAGTTACTTTATTATGTCCACCATCTTAGTGTAGCACATTAGCACACTAATTTGCTAATTAGCAAAAGACATAAAGTTAAGCTGAGGCTGCAGATTTTCATTAGTTTTGCAGGTATTTGGTCATAAATAAAACTACAGGACAAAAATTGACAGACCACAAATGTCAAACTCACAGTGGTGCTAGAGGAAAAAACAACCTCATGGTCTTCTGTGCAAGCAGCTTATTACGACCAATTGTCACGTTTTATTGTTTGGCAACCTCTAGTTTCCATAGTAACTATGAGGAGAGCGTAGGAGGAAGTCAGGTGATGTAGTATATAAAGATGCAAAGTCCACGTTAGGAGGAGGTTGGGGTGGATGGATGGGTCGACAAAACACAGGATTTTCACATAGGACGCCACTTTTCACTTCCTGTGTGAAACCAGCAGTTAACATAGTTTCTTTTATTCTATTTCTTTGTTTTTGTGCCTAAACCTAGCCAAACCGTGACTGTTCAACAACTTTAACTGTGTGTTTATCATTGCTACCATGATGACAATGGTATGGTACACCTGCCGCTGCTGTGCTCCTGTGGTTCATATCTGAGGGCAGGGATAAACAACCTATATGGTCGATTAGGTGGAGGACTTGTTGGAAAAATCAGGGATCACTAAAATCATTAGGATTTATCCTCTGGGGACCACAAATGTCTGTACAAAAGTTCATGGCAATCCATTTAGTAGTTGTTGAGATATTTCAGTCTGAACTAAAGTTGTTTTGGTTTTGTTTGTTTGTTTGTTTGTTTTCAATATTTCTATTTCGGCGGACTTTAAGGAGTTCTTGTCCATGCTGGCTTAAAAGTTGAAGTTCAAAAGTTAATTCTTGGCAAAAGCAGTTGACAAAACCATTTCACCTTTAAGTGGCTGTTTTGGAGCTTTAAATCAATCTTAAATTCTATTATTTTTTTATTCATTGTTGGAGTATGAGATATAGACCATCAAATTTTAAAGCCTTTGGCCTCGAGAATAAGTTGGTCAGTTTCAGAAATTTTAATTTATCTTTCTCATGGAATAATAAAACTTAATATGATATATTTAATGGATCACTAGTCCCTGACAAAGTGAAAGAGATCTAATTTTCTGTTGAATACAGCAAAAATGAAACTACATGTGAAGCTTTTGATGATGAACTTTTTATTGTAAAGAATTAAAGTAATTTAGTACACTTTAATGTTAACATTGGTGATAATTTTGACTTTCAATTTTCATAATAGAAATGGTGTCTTTCCATTTGTCCTCTCCAGCGTAGGTAAGGGTGATGATACAGAGTAAGATATTGCTGTCTTACTGTACTATGATAATGACAGTGCATGCCCACTTTCTGTTGTCCTGTATGAAAAGAAACTACAAGTTCACCCTTTAAAGCCATCTCCATGGGCCACCGGGGGAAGGAGAAAAAAGTTTTGACAAAATCAAATTTGATACAAATTGCATTTGCTCCCAAGGAGGAGACATCGAAACCTTTTCGCAAGAATAAGCTGACAGTGATTTCATTTGTCTAAGTAGATAAATCATACATATTGAACTTGTCTCTCACGGCGTGTCACTGCTCAGACCTGATTTAATATCCTACTTTCTGGTCAAGCAAGAAGCCATGCTTAAACATGGAAACTCTGAAGGTTACACCATTTCAGCATTTTAATTAGTTGCATAGTTCCCCTCCTTTTCATATCCTTCAGCCGGAAGAGTTATAGCCAACTGAAATTTCTTTCTTTTCCTGTCTGTGTGGAGTTTTTTATCCATTTTTCAGATATCTTTGAATCACATATCCCTGAAATATGGGAATGGTGCTTCCAGTCTTTCAAAACACAACATGTTCCTTTCCCTGACCTTTTGAGAGTTTGGACATCTGTAGTGTTTTTATGTATCCTCTGCTCACTGTAAAGGCACTGACAAAAATCAAATAAGGGAATTCAAATAGCACCCTAGAAACTGCTCCATTAAATTGGGTGGGGTTGGAAGGTTCAAGTGTACCTGACGTGAGATCAATTGTATTGTGAGTGCGGCAGTATCACTTATGATGCTCTTTGCAACGGGGTGGAGGCGGTGGGTGCAATGTCTGACAAGAGGACAGAAGCAGTCACAGGAAAAAGTGTGATGAAAGACAAACCATTTGTGCCCACGACTGAATACTGAAAGCTATATTTTACAGCTGCTATTCTACCAAATTGCTTTTGTGCGTTGGGGTGGCTTTTTAAATAATGCAATCGGTTAAAAGCTCTCTGTAAATACTATGCTTGTATAGTGTGGGACGCTGGAATGGAATTGAGTGCATTTTTAGGAAAGAGGGTTATAATTTATGCACCACTGAAATACGGCCACCTTGTTATTTTACTTTGCCACTTTGATTCAACAGGGTTCTACATGTACACAGTCTTTTTTAAGATGAGTTCGGAGACCTTTTGGGCCAATGTCTTTAATAACAGTCATTCAGACGAGTCTGTACTGTTTTGATAGGCGGGTTTTAAGGGTGTTATGATATGATGATGGCAACATGTGACCTTTGCTTCATTTTGCCTTTTCAAAAAAAATTATAAAAATTCTCACCACTGGTGGAGCACCATTACTGACATAACAGTGTTTTGTACAGTGATAATACTGATGCTATGAGTAGCATACATCTCCCTCAACTCTGCCTCCTTCTCTGTTGTAATTAAAAGCTATAAGTGGCACTTGTTACAATGGTCACGCTTTCACCAGGGAGGCGAAGCTTGTTGACCCTCCCCACCATTGCTGCTGCTGTTTCTCATTGGCAAAACACATGGTACACCCTCCGGACAATGGCTGACAAAATGATGGATCAGTTCTTCCATATTGGCTTGTTGATCCATAGACACCCCTCCCCTTGCCCCTACTGACAGAGTGGATATTGGCATTTGCCACTCAGGCAGCTGTGCCCCTGTGTCCCATAACTGCTGATTAGTCAAATGAGTTGCGGCCAGTGGAATAATTAATGATTAACAGTGGGGTCTTTACTCTATGGATGATCAAATGGCACAGAGGTGAGCGTGACAGTGAAGATTGGACAGCAGGGGTCTGGCACCCTGTGAGGAGGAAGGCTGGATCCTGAACAATGTTAATGTTAGCCTGGGTTAACCTTAGCGTGCTTGTAAGTTGTTGTGTGTTGTGGTGGAGGGAGGGATTGGTGTCTGACATTGGACCTAACATTTAATTGTCTCTTAATTCATTTGTCTATTGCTTACTGAATCAAGGGGGACATTTATAGCAGCAGGAAGGGAGAGGACTCACATGTGTTTGTCTGTCATAATGACTGTCAAATGTCACCAAGACTTTTTGCTGTTAGATTTTTGCTGTGACAACTTCTCTGCATTCTTTATTTCAAATTTTTAGCAATGCTAGCAGTGTAGCACAGGATGCCAGGATTGCCTGTGGGTCTGTTGGTCAGTCATTCCACGACTTTGTTCCATACTTACATTTCTCAGCAACTACTGGAAGGATGGATGAACCGTACTGATTTTGATGATCCATTGAATTTTTTGATTTTTCATCTAGAGCCACCAGCAGATCAAAGTTTTCACTTATGCAGTAAAATACCATCACATTTAGGTGATGGATTGGCACAAATTTTGGTATAGACATTTAACGTCACCCAAGGGTGAAACATATTGTCTTTGTTGATCTCTTGATGTTTCATCTAGTGCCATCATCAAATCTAAATTTCAAATTATCCGATACTTTGGATACTTGGATACTTTGGTTTTTTCTATTTTATGGTTTGGTTCTCATTATGAGCATTACAGTGTCACAGAGCTGCTTGCGTGGCTGTAGACTTACACTTGTTTGATTTTCAGTCTATCCCATCTAATGCATTAGAGATTAAATTAATCAATTAATCACAAAAATATCCTAAAACCATTTTCACAGTCGATTAATTGTTTTGAATATTTTTATGATTTTGGACTGTTGGTTTAAGAAAACATGTTATTTGGAGATGTCAGCTTGGGTTCTCTGAAATTGTGAAGCGCATTTGTAAATTTTTAATTTTCTGACATTTTATAGACCAAACAATTACAGACAATGAACGAGAAAATCATCTGCAGATTAATCAATAATGAATGTAATCATTATCTGCAGCGCTGTCCTCGTGCAGACTTTTACTAATCAAAGCAGGCTGATTCAGTACACAACCTGTAAACTTTTACTAGAGTAACCTTGATTTGATCCAATCATTTGAGACATCACTGATGATGAATCACATTTTTATTTCTAGGATTATAAAAGAAAACAAATAAAGACAATGATCCAGACATGATTAAAAACAAGAGGAAACACTCAACCCTGCTCATACTATAAACCGCATCTTAAAGCCTCTCTGAATGACTTGCAGGTATATTTGAATTGGATGTACTATTTTTCATTTTGAAGTAATAAAATATTAAGGGAGCAGACAGAAGTCTTTGCGACTTGCTTGACCTTCAAAGCAGAAAGTCTGCCCTGTTATTACAGTATTTATATGGCTGTCCCCACCCGCGCAAGCACGGATATAAAAATATTTAATTACTCAATTAACTGGGGTGGAATATGACCCTGTAGGAAACAGGTGAGAGAATAGGGCACACGTGACTAGATTTAACAATAGGGAAAGCCATAGAAGAACACAGATTAACAGTGCAAAGGAGAATATGCTTTTTGTGTTATAATGTTATATTATTGAGTTAATTTACATGTGAGTTGAGGCAAAATTAGGTGACATTAAAAAACAGTTAAATTTCAGTCATCATCATGAGACAGTTCCACATTGAGATGACACCTCTGAATGACATTGATTGGGGAATAATGGTGGGCTCAGTAGATGGATACCAATGGATTCCTGAACGGTTGAGATTACTGTATTGTTTTCAGTTTGTAAAAAAAAAAAAAGAGCTCTGCGCATTGAGAGCATATTCTCTCTTTAGCTCTGTCACCCATGATGTTATGGATTTATGGGGGAAGAGAACATTCATATCCCAGACGGGGGCTCTAATATGGCCAGATTCAGTTCATTATCGATTGTGCCTCTTTTAACTGCAACGAAAGTGTTCAAAGGAGTGATGAGAAGGGGATTACTGACAGCGACTTGGAATAAAACTTTTATAGGAGCAGTTTGCTATTCCTTAATGCTCAAAGCTACTTTGAAAGTAAAATTCCGAATTTCCATTTCACGTCGCTCCACTAACCAGTCTGAAACTGCCCAGTCCAGTGGGTAAGAGCTTGACTGAGAACTCACAGCAGAGATGGAGGATATTTTCAGTTGAAATAATATACTTGTTTTTATTCTGTGTTCACTGCAGTTGCATACTAAGTTAACTGGAAATAACTGCCCACAATACATTCCTAGTTATATTTTTTATTAAAACCATAAATATGTAAAGATTTACTAAAAAATAAACTTGATATACTGCAAAATAAAGACACCATAATCAGGATCTCTATATCTGAAACTTGCCAGTTAATATAATCACAAAAACACTTTGCAGTCAATTAAATAAACAATTCAAGCTCAAGCAGCTCGAAATTTCCCTTAGTGTAATTTATATTGTAGTTAACAATTGTATTTGACGATATGCGTGTCAAGTAACGATAGTGAATACAAAGGAAGAGGAAATTTTAAAAAAACTTAATTTTAATCTGCAATTTTACATGGGAACTCATTAGAATTAAAGCTGACAAAAGTCACCTCTTTCCCTTGGAAAATGAAAGTTTTTTTCTGTCTTCTGCAGACATTGATTAATCATCTCCTGAGGAGTTTGAAGGTCCATTCATAAAGAAGGAGGCTCCATTCCACAGACTTTATGGGAGAGATTAATCATGTTTTGATTTGTTAAAAGACTGCTGACTTGAAGTTGTCATAGAAATCCATTTGATCTTTTTTTCTTTTCGATTAACAGTTTTCTAATAAGCACAGTTGTGCTGACTGCAGACAAATTCAGCCACAAAATAAAAAACTTCCCTTTATTTTTACCTTGAGTTAACATATAGTGCACAGGAAAAAGGCTAAAAGACTAGTAGTATTATGAGTAGGCATTATAGGATCCCATTTTCATTATAGCCCAAAACTTGTAATGCTGGACATAACAAACAAGATACTGATGATTTTGACATTCACAGAGTCAAACCAGTAGAGCCTCGAAATGTTATGTTTGGCATAATAGTGGCACTATTGGAACAGCCATGGTGTCACTAAAATCTGAGGTTTATCTGAGCTCGAATTTGCTTAGCAGATGCCAAGAACAACCTGCCATTAGTTTTCAATATCATGGGTACAAAGTTGAAGTGGGACCTCAGGGGTTTTGTTCAAAACTGATTATTTGGGTTCATCTTCTGAAGATTATGAATGTGCTAGGTAATTTCATGGTTATCTTTCCATTGCATTCTGATATTTATTGTCTACATGTGGAAATTTTGGCCTGGCAAAATCTTAAAGGGCAGCACACACGGGAAGCGTATAATGCAAGTCATTGCAGGTTTCCAGACGTCAACTCGATGGAAAAATGTCCTATTTTCTAGCAATGACAGCCATCAGCTCTCCAGAAAAGTAGCAGTTTTAGCAGCTATTCTCCCTCATTCTTCATCCTAAATTTCAGGGGAAAAAATTATTGCCTTGAAGTTGTAATTCTTAATATTTCAGTCCTGGTAGATTTGGGGATAACTCTTTTAACATCAAGCTGCAGCAGTAGAATGTTCCATAGCATTAGCTCTAACTGAACTCTGACATGGTGTAACGAGAGCGAACAGTAAACCATGAGACTGTTATCCATGAGAAAAATGACAGTTGATTAAATGCAGCATCATCTTCCTCTGAATCCCCCGTGCTTAGGTAGACAGCCTGAAGCCAGCATGGGAATGGCAGACTCTGCCACTTCCAATAAAAACTACATTTTAGAGAGGTAATTTACTGAATCTAAATACACTGAGTAGTTATGCAGACCAAAAGTCAGAGGTTAACAAAAATGATTACAATTCATCCTCAAAGAACCATGACTATCCTTACAAAATTTTGTTTGTATCTGGCTCATCGGCGTGTAGATATCTTGCTCAGGACCAAAGTGTTGATAAGCTGTCAGACGGATTAACAGTGCTTAACAAAGTCTGATGCACACAACACATGCATTAATGCTCGAAGTGGTTTCACTGTGTACGTGCAAGGGATTTTTAACACTCTTATTAGCTTGCATTAGCTAAGACATGGATTCCCAGATTATACAGTAGGAGCACTGCAGCATCACTTACTGGGAACATAGTGGTCTTGCCTGTATCATGTAACCGTGGGCTTCGTATGGGATGTCCGGAATGACATTTCTTGAGCATGCAGCAAGCCACAGAGCATGAAATCCTAATGAGATCCCATGACAGAGGCATGATCAAGAATTAATCTATTCCTGATCATGCCTCCATGACAGTGTTAATCGACACTGTCATGCGCATCTCAGACCTTAGCACTTGAAGACCTAAACTCCTTTTAGGATGTGAAGCTAACATCTCGCATTTTGATAGACTTTCCGGAGTACCGACTATGTGTCTTCACCTCGACACTCTTGGCCAGTCAACAAGAACGTCATGCAGTTGACACATTCTGACCCTTTGGTCTAAAGAGCATAAAATATTACAATGATACAATACAATAATAATATGTAATCGTAAATATTTACAAGTTAAGGTATTGATAATCATTGTCAAACCAAAAAGAGATTTTGTATATATACAGTGTGCACAATAAAGTATCCTTGCTGGTAGATTCGGAAGGCAGTCTTACACAAGCCAATTTGTTTGGGAGGACTAATGCCAGACAGCTGTGCAATTACACCTCAGTACAAAGCTAAGCCAATCTACTATAGACAGTAATGGCTCGCATTGATATGCCTGTGTCTGTCTGAACCGTACCTACACACTGAATTGTCAACATAATGTCACACTCACATCTCAGGTTGAGCGGTGGAGCAGCCTCTTTTTTTTTTTCTTCTCCAGTGCTTGTTACTTGATAATGAAAGCGAGATGATGGCAGCAAAATGCACCCATATTAATCTCTCAGCATTTTCCACCATGACAGCACAATTTGCAGTGCCTCCTCGAACGATCATCCGCCACAGTGTATATGTCTCTCAGAGCAGATACAGACTATGCTTGCATCTCCCAGAGCCAATTTGGACATAATGTTTAAGGTCTGTCTCTGTGAAAAGGAGAGCGAGAGAATCCGTTGACATGAAACAAACTTTGGAAAACATGTAAGATTTCTAGATTTTTTTTAAAAGTGCACAAGTTTGTTTACTGATGCTATAATTTTATGAATATGTACTTTCAATACATTTCCCAAATATGAGTGACGATGGACATGAACACACACAAATTGGGAAATGACTGCTAGAGGATTTAACCTGATCAGAAAAAAACAAGCCATTTCCTGGTCTGTTCTGATTACTTGCAGCTTCATTATTTGCTTCCACAAATTGAATGCAGTCCAAAAATACTGCTCCTCTCTTACTGCGGTGTTCATCTCTTTCCTTTTTCGATTGCAGACTTTCTTCAGATTGAATTCTTATGGGCTTGATGGGCAAGGTGTCTGTATCTTTTTCTGCATGTAGTAAACAAAATGATAAACTCACTATCCTTGCTTTTCCCTCTACAGAGAGTACCACACATAATTTCCAAGGCTCTACGCAATTTTAATGATAGTTTAATGTTATTTTTGTATCATTCTTTTGTTTTTCTTATTGTCAACAAATCACATGAAGACATGGGTGACATGTTGCTTCATTATGATGAACCTGAGCACAGTTTTTAATACGAAAGTATTGATTAGTGTGGTTTTAAGGATGTAAAATTCAGATTAAGTTTGTTATCTCTGTTCCTTATTGATGGTATTTCTGGATTTTTCTTGCTAGAGGATTTGTTTCCGATAAACATTGTAAAATACATAACAATTTCCACTAGGTGGTTTGTTGTTATGCATTCTTGCAGATTTTTACTGTAATGCAACTCAAAACAGTGACTAGCAGGTACACAAGGAAGTTTCATGCCCTGTGCTGAGGTAGTTTGCCATTATTAAAAATATTACAGCTTTTTTTCTAGTTTATTTATTTCTTTTTACATTTGCTTACTTGCTGTGGACCTGTTTCACCTCCAGTGGTTGCACCAATTGCACTGATTTAAATCATAATCCGGCTCTGGATTTTTCTTTAAACTTTTCAGTGACCACTTGGGAAACTTGGTAGCAGCACTTTTTGTCCTCACAATCTAACTTGACATTGGATTTGTATAAACTGAAAACAACTGAGGCCTATTCAAAGCCGACCTTTCTCTGTGACACCGAAAAGAGCAACAGGCTAAGGAGGCACTTTACAGCTTTGTCAGTTTGGAGTGACAGGGATGTCGCCTGTAGAGTAATAGCCAACCACAGTTACTCCTTGAAAGACAAGACATGAGTAGCAACAGAACAGAATTATAATGCCTTTCTGTTTGCTTCTTCTCTCTCTAACCTCAACTTTGCAAGAATCAATAGGAATAAGACATTTTGGAGTAACAGCTTCTCAAATAATGTTGCTTTTGCTATGATTTGCTTTCTGTTTTACTCACAGGCGTAGAATAAAACAGGATAAGACTGAAGTAATAAGAAGGAAGGCAGAAGAAGAAACAACAATAAACGCTCCACTGTGGTTCTGACTTTGGGTAAAGACTGGACTGTGATATTTACCATAAAGGTTGTCTGCCTTTCTCTGTTATCTCCTCTTCCTTTCACTCAGTCGCTTATTCTCACTTTAGCTTTCTCTCCCTCTCCCACACCCTATTTCCCGGGACCATTTTCTGACAGGAAACATTACCGCCATTACAGATCACTAGATACTGTTCACTGGATGTCAGAAGAATCAGATTGATCACACGGCACAACAGAAGTGTTGCACTGTGGCAGAGGGGACAGTCAAATGGCAGAAAATAATAGGGTGCTTGCCAGGCCTGACAGATAACTTGGAGGAAGCCATACAATAGGAGAGCAACATGGCTGAGCTCCACAATGGAACAAGCAGGAAATGGCTTTGCATTTCAGCCGTCCTCTCATTTCGGCTGACATCCCAGATAGCATATGTCACACTGAAGAATAATATCTATGCAAGGATATGGTGAATCAAAGCTGCAGTCAGCCAGCAAACTCCTATTACAGCCCACCCTGCAAAATGTGCAGATATAAGAAAACTGAATGGTTATTTTTGGTTGCTTCCAATACAAGACGATTCCCTGATTTATGCTCAATTAGCTTTTAATTAGAAATCAATCTCATTTGAATAAAAACATCAATCCTCATTCAAAATAAGCAATTTATCTGCAATTACAAAATCCATTAAAGCATAATTACACTTTCACACTAAAAATCACATCAAGATAAAATTGAGCATTTCTCATTGCATGTCTTCAGTGCAGAGTAGTGTTCTGCCATTTGGTTTTTTGACGGAGGCTACGTGGTGAAATGTCATTAGAGTTTTTAGTCGATGAATTGATTAGTTGATCAATAGATTATTCATTAGCGACACTGTCAGTGATTAATTGTTTAGGTTATTTTAGGGATGACAATGCTGGCTGGTCGGTTCACCACTTTGGTTCAGACTGAAAGATTTCATCAAGTATTTCATTTCATTTTAAATTTTGGATAGACGTTTATGGTTTCCTGAGGATGAATTCCACTGATTTAGATGATCCCCTGGGTTTTCCTGTAGCACCCCAAACAGGTTGACATTTTTGATTTTGAGCAAAATACTTTGACAACTATTGGAGGAATTGCCATAAAATGTGTTTCAGACATTCATCTTACTCTCAGGATGAATTTTAATAACGTTGGTGAGCTGCTGACTTTTTCTATGGCGCCATCATCAGCTCAAATTTTTAATTTGTCCAATACTTTAGTTCATGACCAAATATCTACAAAATTATTGACATTCCCATCAGCCTCAGCTGTACTTTGTGCTTATTGCTAATAAGCAAATGTCAGCATGCTAACACACTTAATTAAGATGGTGAAAATGGTAAAAATTATACCTGCAAAACATCAGCATGTTAGCATTTTAATTGTGAGCATGTTAGCATGCTAACATGAACATTTAGTCCAAAGCACCACAGTGACTAAGTATAGCCTCACAGAGCTGCTAGCATGGCTGTATAGTCTTATTTTTGTCCTGAGTCCAATTTCTCACATGAATATTTGTTGCGTTTTTGTAATGATAGTAAACTGAATATCTTTTGGTTTTAGAAAGTTGGTCTGACAAATGATATATAATCTATAATGAAAATATTTTTTAGTTGTAGCCTTACATGTCATACAAACTGTATTCATTAATATATTGGCAGAAGATTGACAAAGAAAATGATTTTCAGAACGACCAATTGTAAGGACAACATTGCATTATAGGGTTGTCAAACCAATCAAAAAAATAGAGTAAACAAATCTTTGTTGGTAAAGCTTCATGACCATTGATTTCCACTGAAAGTCTGATAGTGTAATGAATTAGCAGATTGTGGAATACTTCATCAGTTGAGCAAAGTCAATTCAGTGCAGAAATTGATCAACTGTACATTGTAGCGTAGCATAACATCTCACCCATCAGATCCCGCCTGTAAAGCTTCTTGTGCTGTGCAGTTGTAGCAGCGGTGTCCTGCAGTAAACCCACATGCTTCTCTTCTGTGTGTGGGCGGTGGCGCCCCCCCCCTAAAAAACACATTACTAGCGACGTTTAACCTTGAGCTGTTGCTCCTTGGGCACATATCACCTTTGCAGGCCCCTTGGCTACTGATATGAATCAAAATGTCCGCTGCTGTTTTAGAATGAATCAGCAGTTTTGGGGGATTGATTGAATTTTATCTTGATTTCATAAAACATTTAGACAAACCAATTAAAGAAGTGGCTGACTGCAGCCACCAGCACTTAATCCATCATGCTGTCAAGGGGATAAAATCGGACTGACACTAATGTAGTCGATATGTTGGTTTATTTGCAATCTGGTACAATAAAGTGGAAATTAATTAGAGTAACCCGAGGAAAGAGTCTTGATTGGTATGAAAATTGCTGTACCTTTGACAACAAGCCTGGATTATTTTAGAGCATGAGGAGTAAATTTTTATCACACCGTACCACTGTCCCCTTTGACTCCAGTCATTTAATTTCCAATGTATTCCACCCCACAGTGCAGCAAATTCATTGCAGGCCGTTGGCATTATACTGCAGTGCGGTGCAAATATTATAATAAGATGGATAGCTACTGCACATTTTCCTGGAGGACTGGCTTTCTTGGTCTTGTCCACCAACTGCAGGTGAAATACAGGAGGCGCATTAACATGCAGTGGTTCTCCCCGGAGTTAACGGCGTACTCCCACAGAACTCCTTCTCCCTTTGTTTTAAGGCAGGCTTCTTAATTACTAGCTGTCCCACTCAGGTTGTAAATTGCCCTTTATTGTCATTCTGTAATCAGAATAAATCCTCAAGCCTATTCACTGGCCTGATACCCCTCCATTGATTTACAAATGACCCATGTATTATTAATCTGATGTTTTTCCCCCTTTTCACCTCATTATAAGCCCTGTCTGCAAGCAAAGGGCACCTCACTACAGCCTTATCGCATATAACAGTGTTTCTCCAGAATTCTCTCTGAGGTGTGTTTTTTGATATAATACTGTGTTGTATTGATAACAAAGAATAGGCAAAGGAGTGGGGTTATATCAGTGCTTCCTCCTACAGTTAATGTGGAGCATATCATCACTTTTATCTGAATTATTCCTTTGTGGATTTTCTCATTTGCTTTAACCTTTGTCTTTGATGAAAAAGTACACAGTGACCTGGTAAAGCTGTATAAAATGTACATTTAGGCAGAAAATAAAAGTTTATAGCCATCTGTGCGGGCGGGAGGGAGTTTTTCGGATGTCTTTAAGCAAAGACAAAAACAAACAAAAATAGACTCAAGCTGCTTTGATGAATGATGTTGTACCTAAAAGCTTGATGTAGTGTAATCTTCTGAGATATATTTTTATGACAAGACCTTTTGATAATGGCTATACATTTTCACCATATACAGTCATTTCTATATCAGGTGAAACATATTCGGCAATATAAATAAAAAAATGATGGTGTTTTATAGTGTTTATAATGTTAAAAAAAAAAAAAAAACTTTAAGAACCTCAAGATCCGGGAAATGTTACATGAACCAAGGACATGGGAAAAGTGAAATATAAAACAAAGACAAAAAATAGTGCAGTCCAAGGAGACCTGTAATTTAAAACTAAGCAAACATTGTAGCAGCTATTACCAGCTCTTAAATGAAACAGTAGACGGTTATCGTAGAGATGTACGGTTTCACTTCCATGAACCACTGGACTGGTCAAATATGGGAGTTAAATAAGACGTCTTTATTGACCCTTTAGTTTCACATTACAGCCTAAATGAGATCATAGGAATGATAGAAGCTCTGATCAATGCCTCAGTAGAGCACTGAAATTAATAAAAGTCTTGGCTGTATTGACAAAGCCTTTGGCAGATAAAGGATGCCTGGGAGATCATCATAGTAATTCATACAGTCAAGAATATTTTTGCACAAAGCTTCCTATTTGCTTGTGCAAGATTGTAACATTTTTGCAGAGCAAGAGGCACTGACTCCACTTAAATTTTGTTTTTTTTTATATTCACATAGTTGGCAAATTTAGGATGTAACATGGAAAGAAGTGAAATTCTGAGATTACAGACCAGCAGGAGTTGAGGCGCTACTTTATATCATCCATGACTTAATTCAACTTTGAAAACCACCTCCTTACTGTTAGGTAAAAGTACGAGGGGGGTGTATGACAATTTATATTGAAGCTGTGCTAAAATAGAAGACCGTTTCCCCAGCTTCTATGGAAAATCACCATAACATACGGCCTTTGTCTAAGACGTTACATGGAGAAGTAAAATATGATTAAAACCGAACTTTAAACAACATAAACTTCCATTTTCTCACTGTCTTTGTGTCCCTCTGCAGTTGTTTCACCGCACAAGAAATTTACAGACATTGAATGCAGTCATCAGTTTTAATCAACATGCTGCCTGAAGTCCATTGTGTTCACAGTTTCATCTCTTTCAATTACCACGGCAAATTGGCTTTGAAGCCTGAGAGTCAACTGAAGCAGTTCATTCTTAATCAGCTTTATGAGAGTAGGTGTGGTATCCATTGGTCACATTAACTAAATGCACATTTATTATCATTCATGATATTGTGTTTGAAGTGGAAATATTTAATGTTCTCTACATCAGATTTATGCCTTAGGACTCTATGCATTTAAGAGAGGGAAAGTGTTTGTTAACATTGCACACCACGTCTTGGTGTTCTTCAAAAAATGAATAACAAAGAGGGCTCAAGGAATTTTCCGTACAGAGAGCAAAGAAAGAAAAGACGCTTTACATATCCACAGTCTTTCAGAAAAATAAATAAATTACCCCAGCGCTTCTTCAAAAACAAACAGCTGTCAAAAAGTCACTCAGGGGTGCCTCACACATACCTCTTTCCCCCCAGAAATAAAATCCCGACAAAGAGGATTCTTATATTGTATTTCAGATTTTTTATTGCACCCTTCCATTGTATGTTTCCATCTAAGAACCAAATCAAGCAAATAACATCCTAGGAGGTGTCTGTGTTTTAATGTGATGTCTGCTGTGCAGTGTCTCACTACAGAGTAATCCTTCTTTAGCCCTAGGATGTGCCTATGATCTCCGCTTTGAGAGAGCCAAGGAGACTTGGTAATAAAAATGTCATTATTATCATGCAGTACCTTGCACTAAATGCAAATAACATAAATTAAGGGGGAACGGAGCAGTTTGTAAACATATAAAACAGTCAAAGATGAAAGCATAAAAATTGTTTCCTCTCTTGTATTTTTAATAGTGAAGCAAGATGATTTGCATGTCCCCTGTTTCTGAATGTACATACTGTATGACTGAAACAGGAAGAATTCTAGTTTACTGATGTTTACTGTGGATTATGTGCACTTTGTTGATTCAACGATAAGCTAAACCTGCTATTTTTTTTTCCATAGAGCTAACACTGCTGTTAACTGAAAACGCACATTTTTACATATATCTATCAGCCACTACGTTAAAACCAATGAAAGGTGAAGTGAATAACATTGATTATCTAGTTACAATGGCACGTGTCGAGGGGGCATATATTAGGCAAGAACTTAACAGTCAGTTCTTAAAGTTGATCTGTTGGAAGCAGCAAGAAGCGTAAGGATCTTAGAACCCTTGGACGGGGGTCAAATTGTGATGGTCAGACGACCGGGTCAGAGCATCTCCAAAATGGCAGGTCTTGTGGCATGTTCCCGGTATGTATTGGTTAGTACCTACCTAAAATGTTCCAAGGAAGGACAAATGGTGACCCAGTGACAAGATCATGGGCGCCCAAGGCTCATGGATGAGCTTGGTGAGCGACGGCTGGCCCCTTGTGGTCTAATCCCACAGAAGAGCTGCTATAGCACAAATAGCTAAAAAGGTTAATGCTGGCTATGATAGAAAGCTTTCAAACCACATAGTGCATCGCAGCTTGCTGCATATGGGGCTGCGTAGCCACAGACTGGTCAGAGTGCCCATCCTTACCCCTTTCCACTGCCGAAAGCACCTAGAATGGGCACGAGAGCGTGAAGGCAAGCCAGCGGAGGCAGTGTGATGCTTAGGGCAATCTTCTACTGGGAGACCTTGGGTCCTGACATATAATGTGGAAGTTACTTTAATGCGTATCACCTACCTAAACATTGTTGCAGACAAAGCGCACCCCTTCACGACATCGGTATTCCCTGATGGCGGTGGCCTCTTTCAGCAGGATAATGCGCCATGCCGCACTGCAAAAAAATTTTCAGGAATGGTTTTAGGGACATGACAAAGAGTTTAAGGTGTTGACTTTGCCTCCAAATTCCCCAGATCTCAATCCAATTGAGCATTTGTGGGATGTGCTAGAAAAACAAGTCTGATCCATGGAGGCCCCACCTCTCAACTTACAGGACTTAAAGGATCTGATGCTAACATCTTGGTGCCTGATACCACAGGGCACCTTCAGAGGTCCTGTGGAGTCCATGCCTCAACGGATCAGAGCTGTTTGGCTGCATGAGGGGGACCTACATAATATTAGACAGGTGGTTTTAATGTTGTGGCTGATGTATATGTATGTGGCTGGTGTATATTACATTACATATTACAGGTATGCATTTTTTAACTTATTACACTTAGCATTTACTTTATATATTTTGTATTACACTTAAATTTTTATGTTCTCAACATTGTTAGGGTTTTTCTACGTATTGTAATTTTTGTTTGTCCTGAAAGAGGGACCCCTCCTCTGTAGTATTTCCTTATCTGAATCAAGTGTCTAAGGAAGCAGGTGATGCGTATTTGTACACACTGTACAGCCCTCTGAGACAGATGTATGATTTTTGACTACATAAATAAAATTAACTACATGAAACAGGCAAGGCAGGTCGGTTAGCAGTCCCCATATAAGATAATTAAATAGTATATTAGATTTATTTTTTTTTTACCCAAAACAGAATCTTTTCTGAACACAAAGTAAGTACCTTTTCTGCCTAAACTTAAGCAAATCATATCCATAGCAATAGTATAGCAGAAAGTGGCCATGCAAATCATTCTTGTGACTGAATTACAAACGTTGTTAAGGTTCTGAAAATGCCCCTATTGACATGGTACTGCCAATAGGGGCAGATTATAAAACATATGGGTCATTTAGGAAGACAATGGCAGACAATTATTTTCTCAATTAGCTTGGATGACTTTTGTTCATTGATACCATTTGTGTTTTTAAAGCTTTTCGCAGTCAAATATGCTTCAATGTAAATATGTTGTTGTTGAGTTTGTCCTAAAAACAACATGTTCAAGTTCAAGTGGACCTCAACAACGGTAGGAATTATGACACTTGTCTATGAGGAGCACAGGAGGAACCCGTGTGCCATTGTTATAAAAGCACAACTAACTTTCCTATTCACAGTCAACGATGGTTTCTTTTAACCACGAGCACAATCAGTCCCTAACCTTAACCAATTTGTTCTTATTGTAACCATGATGATGAAACTCCCTTAAGATTGATGAAGTAGTAATTTCAACCCAAACCACGATCTTTCCCGAACCAAGCCATTTTTGTGCTTATATCTAGCCCAACCTTATAACCATAACATCAAAAATGGTTTTATTTTTTGAAACTTTGATTTGTAACGGTTTTGAAAGGCACAGAAAAACAAGTTGCTTTATACTACAAACTGAATACATAATTTTGATCTGTTAATCATAAATACATTACTTAAGTTTAAGTTTAGGAAAATAAAAGTGTGAAAAGTGAAACTGGGGTTGTATAATTGGGCTAAATAAGAAACATTTAAAAAAAAAATTAATTTCACTCAGGGTTGATAACTAATTAGGAAAGTCAAAAGCAAGTGTAAATGTCCATTCATCTGGCTTGATTTCAACAACATTTCTGTCCATTGGACTTATATCCGTCTCCTGTGGAAAAGAAAGGCTTTTCTCACTTGGTGCACATATTGCGTTTTAGTAGTGGTAATTTCACAACATTTCAAGCACCTAATGTCTGTACTATTTTCTAAAATAGAAAAGACAGAGCATCTCTATATATTACTGTGGTAAACAGTTGTCCCTGATTCAACCCTGTGTCCTAGAAATTGGGTTTATATACAACTAAACTGCAACAGCAACTACTGATTACACAACTTTATTCTTGTTCAATTTAATATGTCTGTTCAAGTGTATTATTATCCATTTTGTAAATGTGTCCATGTCTGAAAGATCACAAGACAGCTGACAGCACTTTGGAGTCTTGACTACATAATGCTGCCTTGCACTAAGGTGCTCTGTAAATACCTCAATCCAGTCTGACAGCATCATGTTCATCTGACATCAAGATGACTGCAGGCTCTCAGTTCTCTACACCTCCACTTAATGAAGTCACCTATCCATGTAAATCTAAGTTATGTGGAGGAATTACATCTCTTTAAACTTCTTAAACATTCATTTTGTAACTGTGTGTAACTGTGAATTGTGCATGAAAAATAGGTGTAATTTTAGTAGAAACGTCAAACAGCAGCTGGAATCCAGTAAACCCAGGGCTGATTCATTTTTCCTACTGAGTAAGATTTATTCATTCTTTTATTTCTACATTTATTCATTCATATGCTTGGTAAGTTTCAGAATCACTGCATATGAACTGGAAAGAAAGCAGCCAGGAATAAAGGGAGATGGAGCCTTGAGAATGGGATACATTTTTACAATAAAAAGATGAATTTGGAGATAATTCAGTTTTTAGCTATTTCTATAGGAAATGGTCTTCTACAGTGTTGTGGCTGTATGGAGAGCAAATTAAAGGAATGAGTCACTGATTTAACATTATTTGGCAGTGCTTCTCTGCCCATCAAGATTTTAAAAAAGGGATAGAATGCAGATAGCAGTATTTAAGCCATGGGCAGAGAGAAAGCATCGGTCCCTGGTGTCAACAAATGCACCTATTCTTCTCAGTGGTTGCAGGAAAAACCTGAGGTGCATCCCCTGACGGTTCCTGTCCAGGGTTTTTAAGGCTAAATAATGGCTGAGTTTAAGCAGGTGTTTTCCTTTAGCTATCAGAGACAAAACACCTGTTTCGGCACATGACTGGGGTGTGGTGAGAGGCGCAACATGCTAGAAAGTTTCAACACCTACAGAGCAGGGCAGTAGCAGCTTTCTGCCTAATGTGACTCAGTGTTGATTCAACATTTATAGCCTTTTGGTTGTGAGCATCATGGTGGGTACTGTCTTTGTTTTTAACTGATTCTATTAGCAGAAGAGGACGTATAACTGTGTTAGTCAGCCAATTTTGCATCTTAAATAGAACTTGTAGGTTAAAGTATACATCAGGTCAGTATATATTTTGTGTTTTTATGTTAAGACCCTGCCCAATGGTGATTTCTAATTAAAAAAGACAGCTATTTCTGGTGCTGATAATTGAAAATGTATGGTCTAACCCGCTAAATGAATCACTCTGAATGCTGGACCACAAAAAAGGATTATTAACTAAGAGGGATTCCAATTTAGCTCTCAAAAGATTCCCTTAAAATTTCATTTCTCTCTATCTATTTTATATCTCTTAAAACTGACTCAACTTGCAAATCAAATTTAGGCTCCATGAACTGCACAAGCTATTTCTTTGTTGAGATAAGCATACGTTAATCCTCGTTTCCTTCTATTGTATCTAGTCAGTTTATTTTAACTATGGTAATGGAAATGTTTTAATTACCAAACCAGTGTATATTCACTGCTATCTTGATTCAGACTGAATTAAAATAAATAAAAAACAGAGGGAAAAAAACAAAAAAAGCATAACATCCATCTTCACCTTGAGATGCATCTCAGCATGCAATGCGAGGCGATTCTCAAGTGTCACTCAGTCATGCTGTTTTCCGTGCGAGCAGATTGAAAGAAAGTGGCTCATGCAGTGGACCTGTGCAGTGGTGTGATTTTTGGAGACTGGTGGGCTGGTTGTGGAAGGAGGCATCTTGACTGGTCAGTTGTTAGGTGGTCACGAAGGAGCACCTTGCTCTTTGGTAGAATTAGACTGTGGCTGAATGAGCTTCTCATATGCCACAGTTCATCATAGAGTGGATGAGGGGGGATTGTCAAGGCACTGGTCTTGTCCACCACCCTGCTCTCTGCTTTATGCTAGCAAAGCAATGTGAACTCCAGACCCTGCATATGTTGTACCCTTGTGAAATGGCTGAACTGACTTAAAGGGATATGCTCTAGTAATTAATACTTGACTATGTGGCTTACAAGTAGAAGAACACTTATTAGCTTTATCCTCTGAAATGTCGAACTTCTAAAACTAGTAATATTTAGATGCTGGAATGAGATTTATGGCATTACAGGCCAAACCTGTATCCATGATATATGACATTTCTGAACCAATGCAATGAGTCTAAGTAACAAATGATCATGGGCAAAAATTTAATTTCCAGAGTTGCTGAATGGATGGGAGAAAAAAAAATCAATGGAGAAAATGTGAAGAAGAGAAAGTGGAGGGAAAGAAAATTCAAATAAAGTGAAAAAAGTTCTGGCACATCAATCCTCTCAGCCAGCTGTCGGAGGTGACATTTCATTAGTACACTTTGTCAATAGAGAAATCGTCTGCAGAGAAAGTGGTTGGGTGTGAGTAACAAGGACGGACAGAGACATACAGAGAAAAAGAAATCCTATGAAGACGAGGAAAAGAGCACAGTCCTTTTTCATTAGAGCCTTCCAGATTCCAGCCCCAGGAAATTACCAACACATAGGCGCAATGAGAGAGGAGGTGGGTGTTCCTCTTCCATTTTAAGTCTCTATCAATCATCCACCCTTCACTTTTTACCCCCTGCCGATGTGGCATCACCCACATGTCTCTCTGCCTGTTCAGGGTCCAAGAAAGTTGCTGTTCATCCTTTCCCCTGCCAGCCGAGAGGCAGATACATTTGAAGCGAAATCACTTGCATAACGACTCCTGCCATTTCCATAACGTCCTCATCCATCAATTAAGAGGTTTCCAGTAAGTGGGAGATGGATATGGCAGAACAAGGCCAGACTTTTTGATGACTTTAGCACAGGGGGAGTCAAGGCCCCCACCATAACCCTTGTGTAGCCCCATAATCACAGCAGTGGCTGCAGGCAGTCTGAGGCAAGAGGGGTACTGTCAATCACAAGACTCATACACTGCACACAATAACGGTACCTTGTTATCACTGAATGATTTTGGGGTTTATTGTTGGATTTAAACTAAAAGTACGGTTCCTGTTGGACACTATTTTTTTGTTTCATTGTGTGAATAACTGAGGCCAATTTGCCGATAGAGTGCAAATTTTACATTTAGAATTTGAACACGCAAACCTTCATTAATTGATTTGTTTATATAGAATCTAAACAGTTTCCATTTCTAAAAGAGAAACTGCAGGACCAGTGTACTCCCTGAAAGTCAATTAACTGCCAGTTAATCGCCATCAATTTTAAAGAAATGCCTAACAATTTCTTATTTCACCATCTCAAATATGAGGATTCGCTTATTTTCATTGTTTCATCTTACTATAAAGTGAATATCTTTTGGTTTTGTACTGTTTGTCTGACAAAACAAGCAATTTGAAGATTGCCCCTTTTTCTGACTTCTTAGAGACTAAACAAATACATTTACAGGTGAATCAATAGGGAAAATATATCCTGGTTGCAGTCTCAAACCAGTGTGGAACTTGACAGTCTGGATGTGGACTTTTAGTACTTGAAGTCTGTATATACTCGAGGATATTTTAGCCATTTCAATTAATGTATCTTAGAAAGAGGCATTATACTGTATTTGCTAGCTGTCTGTGACTGTAAATTGAGCCCTTACTCAAAAACTGAGACAGCACTTAAGTCTCAATCTTTGATCATCTATTTAGTTTAATATAAGTGAATGTAATACTCTGAATGACTCCATCTTTCAAACATTTATAACCATCCAGATACGTAAATAGCCGTGTTCCCCTGCCAGGTTCCACTTCCTAGTGTTCCAACCCTTCACAGCCCACTTAGCCCATATTCCCCCAGCACTTCAGCACAATCTTTGCTGTTATGAGTTCAACAGAGATCCATTGGGCTTGCCGTTCCTTGCTCCCAAACTGCCTGCGCTTAGAAGTTTGAGAGATGCACATCATGGGCCGCAAAAGGGGGAGAAGTCTTCTGTTTTCAGTCTTTTTCAAGTGCAGAGCGGAATACCTTGAGGCTCTCACCATGTGAGACATTGTTTCCAGATCGAGACATAGCAGACAACATAGCAGATGCAGAAAGTCAAAATAAAACAAAAAAGCTGTGTCGAAAGCTTTAGTTTAATTGTTTAAGGTTTGGGGCTGGGTGGGCTGAGCACAGAGTCTGCAGATAATTAGACCTTTTGGGGTAAACAAACACAGAACTCCACTGTTAAAGAGCAATTGGCCCTGTTTGTTAGGTTAGTTTGCATCTCTTGACAGTAGATAAATAATAATTAAGTGGCTATAATAGGGATGAGGGCAGGAGATTTGTGTTGTCCCAGAAGGACCCTCACCTCTGACTATCTGTGTCCATTGGCAATAGCTCTTCAGTCACGTTTGTTGGTCCTTACTAGACACTAACCAATTTATTTATTGTTGAGAGAGACAAAAAATGTAAAGCATGAGGCAACAAGTAACGACAGGCTAGTATAGCATTTCAAGTGGTCAACATTTTCCTCATTAATTAATATAGCAACTCAGTATTGTTTTGCTCTCAAATAATTAAGTTGACACTTGAGAGAGAAAGATAAAAAAGAGAAGAGCTACATTTATTAAAATTGAAAATTATTAGATTGTTGAAGTCTCAACAAATTATATAATGGCAAGACTAAATGAGAAATAACTGTCAGGTGTTTTTATGGCACTGCTTCAGCACATTTATGGTGAAGATATAAATCCCTTCAACTGAAAAGAAAAGGCAGTTGAAGGTGAGTTGCTCCTTTCATATCATTAATGAACTTTGTCAGGAAAGGGCTCTGTTTCAAAAAAGTAATATATTATATTTTTGCAATGCTAATAAGCTACAGAAATGCGACTTTTTTAAAAAGTGAAGAAAAAATCTACTTGAAGATCATTTACTAAAGCATGAAGTTTATCACTGCTCTACAAAACAGCCTGTCTTAGGGTTTGCCATTAAACCATTTGTTTCCCTGCATATTGACTGTAGAGCCTTGATGACTGAGTAATCTCTTCAAATCCTTAGATGTTGTCTACTTTCATCCACAGAGGAGCAATCAGAAGACTGGAGAAGACTGATAATGTGTGATTTTTAGCTGCCACTGCAGAACTTTCTTTTAGGGGCTGACATGGTCAGAATTCTTAACTGAACTGATGACAAATGGATTTCTTTCATTTTAAAAAGATTTTATAAATTGTTTACATTGAAAAAAATGAAGCGCCTTCTTTTTTTAAAAACAATATTAATCCTTGATTACACAGACAGTTATCCATGTGTCTTTGTGAAACAATACACAGGAAAGGTCTGACAAACCCATTTTTTGGCTTGGTCAGTGAAAATAAAAAAAGCAGCTTGTGTTGATTGTCATGGCGCTAAGCCATAATGAGATGACAGTGACCTTCCAAAATATTGCTGAGGGAAAAGGTTTTTTGCATATTTGAAAAGAGCTGTTTTAAGGTGTCATTGAAATGATAGAATAAGGCTGGTTTATCACAACTTGGGTTTACTTTCATAATTTTGAATATCAGTATTAATAACATCAAAGACTCCAAAGTGATTGCTTGAAATCTGGGAAGTCAGAGACATGGCCAAAGCAAAGTCTGACAGGGCAAGAAACAGGTTGCGAAAAAGCCAAGAGTTTATCTAGATCATCTTAACCACTTTATTTTAGTAAAGTAAAACTTTAAGTGATTGTACCTGTTATGTAGATAGTAAGTCCTCATAATTCTTAATAACTGCACAGAAAATTGTAAGTGTATCCCAACCCCACACTATATACAAATCCTAAGCAATTTTTGAGAATTAAGTGTGTTCACACTGCAAAAGGATTCGACATATTTAAAAGTGAGGCTGTACTCAGGAACACGGGTGCTTTTGGCTAAATGCAAAATCAGCATGTTCACAATGAAAATGATAACTCGTTGATGCCAAGCAGGTATATAGTTTACCACAAACTTAGTTAGCGTGCTAGCAGGCTAACATTTCTACTAACTACAATGTACAGCAGAGGGTGATGTGAATTGTCATTTATTTTGCAGTTATTTGGTCATAAACTAGAGTATTGGACAAATTAAAAGTTTGACCCAATATTGGCACTACATGAAAAAAGGAAAGGCTCACCAAAGTTTTTATAATTCATCCTGTGGGAGACATGGATGTGTGTACCAAATTTCATGGCAGTCTGTCCAATAGCTGTTGAAATATTTCACTCAAAACCACAAATGTCAAAGCTGTTGAAATATTTCACTCAAATAGTATATTTCACTCAAATAGTAATAGTATATTTCACAAAAAGTCAACCTCATAGTGGTGCTCCCTAAGATTCATTGGTTGAAGACAAAGAATGCCTGTACAACATTTTGTGCCAATCTATCAAATATCAATATTTCATATGATAAGTGAAAACTTTGACCTGCTGCTTGTGCTAGATAAAAAGTCGGGAGATTTAAAAGTAGGCAGGATTTATCTCCTGGGGAACATAAATGTTTGTGCCAAATTTCATTGCGATACACGTAATAGTTGTTGAGATATTTCAGTCGGGACCAAAGTGTAAACTGACAGATGGACTGACATTGCTATCCACAGAGCCATGCCACTAGCATTGCTAAAAACACTTGATTTTTAAGTGTGCTGTTGATGTACAATGTCATCCACCAATGTAACGCACAAAGGGAATGGAGGAGCTCGTAAAAATTAAGGCTAATTGTGGAAGGTGGTGAAATAGCTACTGGAACACCTCAAAAAAACAAAAAAACAAAAATTACCTTGCAGTCATTTTTCTTGAGTTTCGTTGTCTAGTCTGGCATTAGGACATGGTGGGCCACACAGCTTCAGTTTGTATAAATCGTCTCATCGTCTGACTACATGTGTGTGTTTCCCTCTTTGTTTCTTTTTAATGATTCCTAGGCCTCCGCAAACTTGCCCAGTGTTATCATAACCAATAGAAACTATGGCTAAACCTAGAAAAATAACATCAACGTTGTAATAAACTGGAAATATCCTTTAAATGAGTCTCAACAGTGTTTGATCAAACTCTTTACACCCACACCAGCATGTTGCTAACTGGACTGCTAGCTACATAGTTGTTAGTGTTGTTGTCACAAATTGTCTAAGCAGCCAGTTACCAATAAGCTAGACTGTTGCATCAGCTGTCGCTACCCCCTCATTTTGATCACTGAAACATACACATCACGGTCCATCGTGACAATTTGGCAAATTCTGCATGATGCTAGTATGACTAGAGCCACTCAGTGCTCTGTGAAGTTGTTTATATCACAACCTGCCATGATGAACAGATTTAGATTAACTTTCCCTTTAAAACTCACTCCATTTGTGCCCCCAGTCTTCTGCAGAGAACCTTAGTCTCCTGAATGAATAGGCTGTGTCTTTGAAACAGATGTGCAACTGGATAATGGAGGAACTGTGAAATGTGTTTCCAGAGTTTGCACATTGTGTTAAGCCACCATTTAAAGTCCTGTCAATACCTGCAGCAAAGTATTGATCTCCTGAGTCTTCTTGAAGGCCTAAAGCTTTACAGCGTATTGATAGATTATGTAGATTCACTTTGCGGCGTTTGGATGAGCTGTCTGTGCCATGATATAAGACCATAACAACAATCTCATCTATTTATGTGACTTGAGTTGTTGTTGTGAATTTCAAAATAGGCTTCGCAGCTGCCATAGGCAAACTGCAAATACATTGTGATTTCTGAGAAAACGGCTGATAAATGAGACTCTGTATACAGTGTATCTGACTCAGTATGGTCTTAAATTTACAGTCATAAACCAAAATATCAGATTTCATACAAAAAGGTTTCAAAGTTACCGAGAATACTTTCTCAGTTTCCTTTAAGTAATGCAGGTGTTGTTGCTTCTTTGAGGGGGAAAACAGGATTAGGGAGTAAAGTAAATTGCACTGTCACTTTGTGATGGGTACTGAGGCTGTATTTCCCTGTGACACCACTGCTACACAGGCTGACTTAAACGCAGATGACAAGGTGTTGCTATGGAGACCTTAGAGAGGAACCTGCAGCAGCCTAACCATGGACGGTGTATGCAAGCACAAAGACGAGTGTATCTATAGCACTGTTTAGTGTAAAACATCAAAGGCAGGCAGGTTAAACACTGTCTCAGCAACACTGGGTATGTTAATTAAAACAAAGGAGCAATGTGACAAAATCTTGTTTATGAAACATACTGTAAATTGACAATAGTGAATAGTATTCACAGGCGACCACGTAAAATTCCACATAATAAATACTGTCTTTAACTGTGACTTAACTGAATCAGAGTGAAAAAGAGCTACATAAGTTATGGAGTGGTATGTGGCAGCTATGTGTCACGTCATTTGTGTCAAGAGGTCTGATTTGTATGTGAAATCTTGAAGCAAATAATAGGGGCTATTACAGACTTGAAATTCTATTAATTTTTCAGTCATAACTAGAGCTTGACCAGTAAATTGGCCTTCAAATGTTACTGGCAGATATTTTCTTATCACAGATTAATTAAGATGAAGATTTGCCTTTGGTTGTATTTTTTTGGAAATTTTCTACAGATATTCGTAATACCCAGAAGATGAATCCTAATCTTTGGTTATCCCTCGACCGTCCTTTTAGTGCCACCACAAAGTTGAAATTTTTGGTTTTTAGAGAAACATTTGGACAACAGTGGAATGGATTGCAATGGCAAATTCGGTACACACATTAATGTCCAACTCAGAATGAATTGTAGTAACTTTGGTGATCTCCTGACTTTTTCATGTAGTGCCATCATCAGTTTAAAATTTAAATCTGTCCAATACTTTGGTTTATGAACAATACCTGCAAAAATAAATAACATTCCCATCAGCCTCAGTACTTTGTGTGTTTAGTTCTAATTAACAAAAGTTAGCGTGATAACAAACTAAATTAAGAAGGTAAACATGTTAAACAATGGTCTCAAAAATCCAAATATATTGGTTAGGTTCTAGTTGTAATATTCTTAGAAATATAATTTTATTTGTATAGTTAAGCAGATGTCTTTATATTGCTATTGATGACGGGTGCCTACAGGCCTGTGATTTTGGATAAGCTTGAATCCTATAAACATTTGTGGAGACATACTAGTATTCAGTGAATGCTCACTGATACTCTTTATTCCACTGGAGTTCAAATATTCCTCTTTTGGTTACTGTAGCCCTGCCTGTGCATCTTGTTACGGAATGATCGATATCTGGAAATGATGGACCATAATCCTCACCAGCTTCCCACCTGCCAACACAGCCAGTTGTGTGTTTCTAATTGTACCCCCTACTGGAAAATCAAACCCGGGTATTTTCGATGGTGGAGTGGAACTTGAGAGTATTCAAACAATTTATCGAATGTTACCCATACACTGCCAAATGTCTATGGTAGATGAACAGAAGAGCCACGTATTTGTGTATCTTTGGTGTCTCACAGTTCCCAGTTGAAGTTGTTGACAAAGAATACTTTGTGTTTGTGTAAGAATACATATACATACAGTGTATATCTTACCACTTCTTCAAGTATCACATTTGCTTCGTAGACAAGATATTGGACTCCAGGTATACTGGCCAATGGACATCTCATGAATAGTTACATTGTAGTTATAGTTACCTACAGTATTTAGTAGTCACAAAACAGTACTAATACATTATAGCAATCCTAATTAGCTTGTCTAAGAATTTGAAGGTATTGTTTAAATAATTATGTCTTTGTCAAGTCAGGAACACATTTAAAACCCTGTTATAAGCACAATTTGGTCATGAAGTGGGATTTCAAAAGTGTGGCATGTCTGCGATGGTCAATGACAATGGATGAAAAAAGGCAGGTCACTGTGGACAGTTGGAACATGTTATTTTGTAGTTGGTGGAGGTTTTGGATTCTGAATATGGCACCTGTTAGATGAGCTTCAGATAGCAAGAGCAGTCGTGACTATTCTTGTTTGATTTTTCTGCCTCAAAATCTGAATTTGTAGTTTGAATTGATTAGTGGCAGAAATCTGAGCAGTGTTTTTCCTAGTTTTCATAACCTGCAAAAGTCAGCCCTTAAATGTGTGATTGAGATTCTTGTCATAGTGAGTTATCATTTTAAAAAGTTCTTCCAGTGTGTTCACAGCTTCAGGTGTACAGCAGCAAGTGATAGTTTGTGACATGTAAGCATGACCCACATAAAAACATGGTTTCTTTCGTCATTTCTCTTTGTTGGTAAAATGACCTAAAAATTGAATAATTCCGGGAACTATGCAAATAGGCAAAGCAAATGACCATTATGATTATGCATCATTGAAATTCAGATGAAAAAGATGAAGCCCCTATTTTGTAACATCCATCAATATGGTAATTTTAACATTTACTCACCCTGTTCTCCATTTCTTGGTTCTGTACTTTCTACTCTGAGACTTTAAAGCACTGCAGCTGCATGAAAGCACACAGCCATGAACCACACAGAGACACCCACACAACACACATGCCTACACCAACACACAAACACACGCTGCGGCAGAAATAGAGTTATTCTATGTAGGTAAAGTCACCTTTTTTCTCCTTACCTACTTATTCTGATATTAACATTCCAAAATATTAATCGCTGAATTATCTTTGGCACGAAATTTCCTGTACTTTGCTCCAGGCGCTCTGGTCTCTAGACAATCCCTGATGCTCAACCAAAGTATGCAAATAGCAAAAGAGTCTTTGTAACAATTAAAGAGTTTTAATTAAAAAAAAAAACAGAAAAACACACCATATTAACATAGCACTTTTCTTCTAGCATGTTGTTGTCTATATTTGAATCACATTTAGCAGTAACATTATCAAAGACAAACAGATGTTCTGTCACTCTTTGGGACAGGGGAATTTGCTCTCATGGATGTTGCATTAAATGATGAGGCTGGTTTTATTCTACATTGTTCAAATTGTCAACCAATCCAATGAAAAGACCAAAATCAACAATACGTTAGTTTGTCTCTTAATACTTCTGTACCCCGTCTATGGCACTCAGCCCCAAGCTTATTTGTTCCTAGTGAAAACATAAATCTTTAAAAACAGGTCACAAATATATAGTTTCATGTTTAAAAAAGGCTAAACAATTTCCTAAAAAAGCTGGCCACTATAGTTTTAAGCAAACGTTACTCAAACTGAAGGAACCTTTATATTTGTTGGAGACTATTTTCAGCTGTAGGTTTTTACACATTTGGTTCACTAATGAGTATTTACAATAGCAAGATGGTGTCTGTGGGATTGACTCAAAAGAAACTACAGTTCAGGGTAATGAAGGAACATGTTACCCTGTGCAATATTGGCACATTGATGTGTTTCAATAGCTTTTTGCAGGAATTTAATAAGCATATTGCTAATTGGCAAACAGTACAATGTGATATGACTTACCTTTGTAACAGTGGTTTATGTCCATTTTCATAAGCATTATTGTTATATATGTTATTTTGTCTACCCCCCAGTATGTGTATGAGTAATATGGAGTAATTTTGAGTCATAAAGAGAGCTTAAGTTTATGCTTCATGCAACGAAATTGGCAATCTCTTGCTATTCATCAAAATAAAAGCGATTATAGGGTGGAGTGCTGCTGGGAAAATTGTTGCAGTGTTCTCTGCATCAACGATACGGAGTTAGGTTTCTCCTCTTCAGCCTGACTAAAAATAAAGCTGAATTGCAGCCAGGGAAGGTCAGTATGGATTATGGAGCACTGTGCTCCCTGTGGAAAAGAGTTGTTTGTTGTCTGTCCCAATGTCAGATCGAGAATCAGGAGGGGAAAGTGCCTCTCTCAGCAGGTCCAGACTTCCTGTCAATGATAATCCGATGGAATGGCCGATCTGGGCTGGATGGACTGAGGCCAGCATGGAAGAGACAAGCTGGACAGTCTGGATGAAGCCTATAGAGTGCTCAGAAACTGTCCAGGCCGATAAAGCAAGTAGAATAAATCGATGGTTTACACAGATTGCATCCTGGATATGGCCATTTTTAAAGTATTTCAAAATAATGCAGTTAAGCGATGGAGCATTCGTTATATTCAGCAGGTACACAGTGCTTTAATTAGGCATTAAATCTTTAAATGAAGTGATAGACAAAATTAGGATTTCACTGTGCTTAAGAGAACAAAGTTGCTTGTGTCTTTTCAGTGGGTTCAGGAAAGTAACACTTATTCACTGTAGGAGAGGAGCATATCAATGCTCTAGTGTAAAATCTATACCAACACCTTTTGTGCTTTGTACATAAGCTCGGGAAGCCTAGCTTTAAAATCATTTATACATTCCTTCAAGTTAATTCTTGGCCACCTAGAGCTGTAGTAGAACTTTATTAAGTTGTCTGAATTTTGGAAAAGAGAAAGCTATTCGTTGTGGGACATAACACAAATAGGAGCTTGTCAGAGACGGAGGTCACACCTGTGTTTGTTGACAGGACAGCTTGTTCCAGACTCACGGCCATCACATCCAGAGGGTAAAATCTCATGTACTGTAGGTATGAGATGAGGTCCATTACTGGAGCTGCCGAGTAAATCTTCTTTACCAATATGCTTTTAAACAGTGTCCAAGATCTATCTCTGTGTTATGTGGAATGAGCACAAATAACACCTAGCAGCTCAAACCTATTTGCTTTAAAGAGTAACTGCACCCAGGTAAATTAGCTTGCTTGTGCTCCAACATCTGGTCACTACGGGCTCTTGCCATCCCCTGTAGAGTAGTGAATACCTGGATATGGCTCCAAGTACAATAGGGCAACACCTGACCACACCTAGCTTTGATTATGGATATGGTTACAGACTTACACCTTTAAAGCAAGACTATGTAACTTTTGCTGAGCAGCGGCCACAGCGGACTCTACTGTCACAAGTGGTAATTATAGGATGCTGGCACGTTAAATTCTTTTGGGCTCCAAGTCCAAGCAGTTAAGGGTACTGGAAGCAGCGTACCCCTATAAGCTACAAACCAGCACTCACGCTGTCCACTCGTGTCAAGTCAGCGTTCGGCTAATCTGATTTACTGTAGTGCCGCAAAGCGTTAAGCACTTCTCATGGGAGATCATACCCGCTCGACCCAAGTTACATAGTGTAAGAACAGGCGTTCAGGAAACAGAGTGGGAATGAAAGAGGCGTCGTTCTCACTATGACAGGTCGGTGTACTATCAAAATGATTTTGAAGCTGTTATTTTCAGGTACCTGCATCATCGTTGCGTTAAACCCATAGAGGTCAATACAGCAATGCTCCAAAGTCACAACTGAGAGCTTTTGCAACAGTTAGGCTCTCCACACAAGATCAACAACAGAATTGCTTTGTGCTCTTTTGGTGTAAAATGTCATTTAACCTAGTGGGAGTGCTATCTTTGGCATTGCATGCCATTTGGATTTATGCCCCACTGCAATTTAAACTTTGTCCTTGTTTGTTGGTGAACTTACAATGTACAACCAGTGAGATGACACAACTGTCTGCAATGTAACCAGAAAACAAAACCGTGATGGATTTACAAGAGGAGAGTTTATGAACCCAAACCCCCTCTGATGGTCAGTCCCTACCCATATTCTGAAATAAATGGTATTTGCTCAGCTCATTGTTTTTCTTTTTTCAATTTCCCCAGTTCTTCCCTGCTGCCATGCAAACATGGTGATGTAAACCTTTACTACACATTGCTTCTGCACTGTGTTCTGTGTCCCATCTTGCTGTTAGTGCAGCTCAGGGCTTTAAGCTGGAGTCACAGTCAATATAAGGGGTCCAGCTCTAGGTACCTATGGCATAGGTTTTGATTTATAGTTGAGAGTCAGGATTCACCCATTGATATCACCTTCGTCAAAGCTAGGCTCATGTGTTGTATATGATCAAGCTATATCGTGCTTTAAAGGTATATTCTCCACATTGACTGTGTTTACATTCTGTCTTTTACTTTGTGATACAGAGCAACACTGAGCTATGGTATAGTACTGGAGTTACATCCTGGTAATTTTACAACATTGTTTTGCTGTGTCTGATTACTAAATTAGAGATTACTGCCATCTGATGGCTGTTTACATTCATTCATTCATAAAGATGGCGATTCTGATGAGCAGAAGGTTTGCAACTGAAAAGGCGACAACTGCTTTAATTTCCTTAATGCTGTCCTCACTCTTAACAAACTGCACTGGCATCATAAAACATGTAGGGGAAAACACAAGCAGCCAATCACAGTTCTTGCTGTCCCCACATGGTATCTGGTAGTCCCAACGTGTGGTTACATTTTTGTGGAGGTGCATGTTAGCTACATCATAGCCTATGGTGCAACCTTGGACTCTCTGCACGTAGCCTCTGTAGGTGCCGTGTAGACGCGCGACGTGACACAGAAGTATAAATCCATCTTAAGCCCAGAGCTAGGATGGCAAAGCAACTGATGATGAATAGATGACCTCCTAGCCAAAAAGATGAGGTTCAAATAGATATTGCCCCTGTTGTGGAATGAGTTCTCTACCCACAGTGGGATGAATTGTGCTGTCAGTAGTCCTGCTTCAGAAAACTAGGTTTATCATCAGACTTTTACAAAATGAGACACAGAAAATTCACTGTGTTGATACTTAGAATGGAGACTCATATAAGTGTGCCGAATCTGAGGAGTACAAGTGAGTCAATGAATAAATTATGTGCTGAACACCCTTCACTCAACCAAATGAATACACACATACACTCAAACCTACCTCATTTCATCATCGTCTTTATTACTCTTGTCAGATTGACTTCTCAGCATGACAAAGCATTAATTTCTAACATTACAAAGGTGATGCTGCCCATTCGTGTTTGCTGCTTTGTGATTTGGCCACTTAAGCAGTTGCAACCGATGTCCTTGTGGGAGAATGAGAGAGGGTGTGATCGCGTCCTTGACTAATGCTAATTGTGATTGATTGATGCATTAAGTAGAAATCGATAAGTAAGCCTGTTCAAAATGAAACAGAATGATGTGCCTTGTGATTTTTTTGGACTGTATATTAATTTGCAGCATAGCCTTTTGTGTTGTTGATGATTGTGAGTAGAATTGTAAAAGAGGTGCCACAGTCAGAATATCACTATAGAGCAGAATAACGCAGCAGAAATGGTTGGTTACCTAATGTCCATGGCCAATTTTCCACTCTGCCTATGCGCTCCATCGTCCCTGCATTGCATAAACAGCTTCTGCAAGGTGATTCATGCTAGTGTACTTGTGTGTTCCACCAGATGTCAAATGAGACATGAGCTGCGTCCAAATTTGTTCATTCTCTCAAACCCCAGTCCTCTCAGACTCTGTCGTGCTGTAAATTCTGTCGTCCTAGAATTATAAATGGACCATTTTAATTACTGTATCTGGGTTGTATTTGCCTTAGATCACTGCTCAGTTTTTATACCACTTTCAAGTTTTTAGTGAATTTGAAATTAATTTAATCTCTAAATATAAAAACTCTTCATAAAATAATAAATGTAGCTCAGCTGAGGCAACAAATGAATTAATCAGAATGCCCTTCGTCTAACTTCTTCTTTCTTGATTCTTCTTCTTCTAAAGGTTTTAATGATTAAAAAGCAGCAGTAAAATAAAAATCATTGAAAATCATGTAATCATGATTAGTCTAAACTAAACAATTCAGCCCAGGATTCACAGGTTTTTGAGTCCATATTGGACAATTCCATACCTCATAATTTATTTAAAATACCAATGTTCATTGTCAGTGCAGGAAGTGTGCCCATTATATCCAAGATCTTTCCCAAACCAAGTTTCGTAGTTGCCTAAAATCTTTTCCTAACTTTAACCATATTGTACCATAGCTGCCATGTGCAGCAATTATAGAAAGCAAAAATCTTTAAATTTAGTATTAATCCGAAAAAAAAAGGATAGTGGCACGGAATGTAATCCAAGGTTGCAGAATCCTGCAATATCAACTTTCTTGTCTAGTAATAGGGTTGGAACAATAAGTTGATTAATTGATTGCTTAAGGGAAAATTAAGGACTAAGGAAAATCTATCAATAACAATTTTTCCCATTTATAGCAAATATTTCCCATTTTCAGCTTGTAAATATGAATATTGGCTGGATTTCTCTTTTTTTTGCCTCTGGTAACTCAGATAATGTTGCACTACTTTCGAGAATTTAGTTGAAATAATGATGGATAGTCCACCTCTGTCATTGTGAAATATAAAATCAGTAACAATAGTAAAAAGTGTCAATAATATTTGAATCAAATGGACTGTTTTAGGCTAATTAATATTTTTTTCCATTTTGTAAACTATGGGTCGACCAGTAGGGTTTTTTCAGGGCAGATTCCGACAGCCAATATTTGGAACCAATATGCACGTGCAGTAAAAATGAAAATCTTAGTGTCAAAATTAAGAATAACACAAACTCAAACACAAAACTACTGCTACAAATAGTCTATGGACATCCACTGTGGTGTCCAGGTGTTTCTATTATTTTGTCCATCCCATTTTTACCAATGAAGGTAGGCTAAATAATAGAAACACTTCTCTGCATAATGCAATACAGGTCAACAGCACCACACACTATATCCTCCAAAGTTACCATACAGTTAATTCAACGACTCTCTAAAACAATTTTAATAAAGACTGAACATTAAAACCTTTATAAAGGGAGAATTTATTGCAGGACTGTTGTATTAGACTGCATTAGTTTTAGCTAGTTGTACCTACATACCTTATTCAGACAGCTCCGCTCGCTCACTTGCGCTGCTCAATGACTTCTAAAAAGTCATGCATAGACAGTGAGATAGTGAGATCACTACAGATCAATATGAATATAATTAAAACCATAACATTCTGTGGTTTCATTGGTGTAAACATCTTCTGTTTTTTTTTTACCACAATATACACAGTAACTGTTCCCAGTGTCATAAAACAGAAATCTGCTGTTAACACAGAGTTCAGTTGACTATAGTGTGGGTTTGGCACCCTCATAGCACTTGTTCTGTAATTTCAGTATCATCCATGATGGTAAAGAGGTCCAACGTTATGACAGCCAGCCTAACTCCACAGGACAGCCTTCACGGTATTACCCTTCACCTGTGATGAGTACTGAGATTACACTGACCCATGATGACCAGTCATTTATGTCTGTTGTAATTGTGCGTTCACATTTCCTCAGGTGGCAGCTGTAATTGTACACCAAGAAAAAACCTGTGAAAGGACAAAAGTTGAATAATTTCGGGAAAGCGGGCCATTAATTACGATGTACTGTAATTGCAGATCTGTGGGGCAGGCCAGTTATTAGATTGAAGTGAAAGCTGCAGCCCAGGTCCCCTGTGTTTTGGAAATAACTGACACTACTAACTGCTAGATTGTCACTGTTGTGACTCAGTCACATCAGATCAGATCATATTTACCATAAATAGAGGCAGGGTCAGGTTGGAGGTATTGGGTTGGAAATGAACACATGACATGTCAGGACATTTCAGGGAATTATGTGATGATAATTTCAATAGTTCATTTCATGTAGTTTGAGCCTGTCTCTTTTAATAAATTGTAATGATCATTGTACAGGGTTGATGATGTGTCCATCTTTGTCACATGTGTAAAAAAGTTTGGAGTTGGAAGTTGAGATATGTTTCAGAGATTTCTTTTCAGCCATTTCCCATATTTTTTTAAAAACAGACCTTCCAAATCCATTAGCACAAAATCTTTTGACTGAGGTCACATAGTGAACATTAAAATCAGATTAATCATGATCAATTAAGTGAACAATCAACAACTATAAATTAGCCCTTAGATGCATAGTTGGGTCAAAAATTGTGGGTGGCTGGTGGGTGTGTCTTTTGCTATATTTTTGTGCCAAAATTTGTGAAAAATTATGAAGAACTACTACAGAATTTCTGGTTATTACTTTCTACTAATGTTTAGGCTGGCATCATAAACAGAAATAGAAAATAGAAACCAGAAATTCTGACTTGAAGACCAATAAAATGGCAAGCAAATGCACAGTGATGTACGTGTTTGTGGCAGGGTTGTACGACTCTGGAAAGGTCATCACGGCAGCGATGAGATTCTCCTCCACGTTCACAGTTTCTAGGTAACCAGCAGAATGCAACCATGCTTGATGGAAAAACAAATCCTTCTTCCTGCGGGTGTCTTCAGTCTGATCACTTGCGTACAGGACTGGCAAATGCAGCGCCTAACCCTATCACATCACGTTGCATTGCAGATAAAGTTGAACCAGGTTAAACTTTTTTTCTGTACAATGCAGCATCGTTCTGTGGTTTTTCATGCAGAGCAAATGTAGGTGGGAACGTGGTTGACTTTATAGAATCTAATATTCACATGTTTGCTAATTTGATGATGAAAAAAACAAAAAAAACATGACAAACTCTTTCCTAATGCTGGTTTAGAATTAAAATAATTATTTTGAGAAATATAATTAAAATAGAATATGTTTATTATTAACAAAACTACTGATTCTAATACTAATCATTTGACTCGCCCATGTAAGAGTGCAAGTTCCCATGACCTATGCATCTAAATGTTAATAACTTTATGTGGACAACTATCTAATATGTACTACCTCCTTGAGAGATCCAGATATGTGCAATACTTTTTGAGTTGTGTTGCATATCGATGATGCTAAAGGTGTTACAATGATACAAAATCCCATATGTTTACATTTCTATCATTTCAGACACAAAATCTAGTTTTCAGAATATTTTGAGTAAGCAGATGGCTGCTTCATGCTGTCCTATGACTGTTAAATGAGAGCTTGTTGCAGGTTGAGTATGGACCCAGTTCATTATTTCTTCTTACTATTCTCCCTGTGATTTGATTCGCTCTTAAAAGAAGCAAACAAACACTGCATCTCTGGAAAACATAGAGACCTTGGGAGGATTCTTACTTTATTTGATACTCTTCAGACCTTCAGCAGTTTCTTTCTGTTCTCCCCCAAACTTCCCAATTACAATTCCTCTGTGTGTCTCATCTGTTTTCATTTAGCTATGCATAAGCTTTATCATCCCCCACATGACCTGACTCGAGGTCTCGCTCACACCATCCATAATGGGAATCAATTGTCCTGAGTCACTAAACAATTATTGCCGCCTATTTGAAAATTCTTATGTGTTTAAGTTAAAAAAAAGGGGCTGCCTCAGTTGGCTGATTAATTTGCTGTTTGCCATGGACTTCCTATCCAATGCATTAGTTAACACACATAGATCCCTCATGGGGTTCGTCACACAATCAAACGCTGCAACAGGCCCGCCTGTCCTTTACCGTTCCTTGTGGACACACATCAGTGACAGGGTGATGAGAGGGAGGCATGACTGCCCTTTCCTCTGCATCTTTGTGACCTTTTTAAAATTTGGAAATAGTGCTTTGGGCTTTCAGTTGCCAAAGATGGGCCTGTGGTGCTCAGAAATGCGCTGGTTTCAAAGAAAATTATACAGCACTTAAAAGAAACGCCTTGGTACTATATTTGGCCAATGAAAGCATGGGTATGATGAAAATGCATGAAAAACAAACCACACTGTGAAAACACAAAACCCCTTTTTAAAGCAGAACTAAAGTTTTTGTTCTACTTCTCCTCACCTTTTTGTGCAATGAAATACAAACTATAATGATATTGCAAATATTTTGCATAATGTTTAGAAAGGATAATACCTTTTTCGGGCATATTTGTTGAACCAGTCTTTAAGCTTCAGGTCTCTGGGGGGGCATTAGCCATGGCAGCAGGTGACTGACACATGAGAGCTAGGAGATGCACAGTCAACTTCTTTGATGTGCTACTGTCTAGGGAAAGGCATAACCCTGCCTACAAATGTTGATACAAAACGATATTTTCCCCGTTTTGAACAAGTCTATGTACCATTGTACCAGTACATCGTACCATTAGCTTTTTAAGATGTCTGTCCCTTTACAACATTTGGGAGGCCCATCACACTGTGAAGTTTGTATTCCACTCAATCTAACTAGCCCCCACTCAGAAAGTGGACACTAGTTAGCTTAGCTTACTAATGTTCGCACAAAGTCTCACTAGATGTTACTATTTGTTAGCATGTTATTTAAAACCTGCTGACTCATTAGTAGCTGCTGCACATGTCAGTGTTGTGTTTATCCTTCCTTATTGAAGGGGGGGGTCCTCTCTCTGACATGGCTCCAGTTGTGGTGACAGCAAATAACCAGACTGTTGAATCTCAGAGCAAAAGGTTGTCCTGTAGTCCTAGTCAAACAAAAATTCACAACCCCTGGAAGCCACTAATTTAAGGGGCACTATCAGGGCACAACTTCAGTTTGTTTGTTTTGGTAATTCCAACTTTGACCATGTTAGTGCACAAGTTAAAACAAATGCCAAGCCCATATATAACTATAATGTAACTTATTTCTTAGTGGTGTAACTTGTCGTGCTGTGATCACATTCAGTCTAATATTTGATGAGACCCTGTGAATTGTGGCTGTAAACACACCATCTATAGCTAACCAGAAATGCTCATGTTCCATTTCAGTGATGGAAACGATGCTTCCCTTGGTGGCTCACTAAAACACACTTGCCCTTTCGGCCCCGCTTACCTAATAGCTATCAGCACATTGATCAACCCCTATGCTGTGTCTGTCACCTCCCTTGTGCCAACCCTAAGCTCCGATGAGCTCAGACAGACAGCGTCTCTCACGTGGCTTTCCTCGCAAGGTACCGTAATGATGACCTTTACAAGTTTGGATCACAATTTCCCGAAAATTAGTTGAGTTCAACATGTAAATTATATGGAGAAAGGGCAGAAGAATCAATTTCACTTTGGTTTAAATATTACTGTATCTCCTGGGAGGAGAACTAGTGGGACAGAACAGAAAACAATTACGACGATTTAAAAGCAAAACGAGGAGGGAGACATGAACTTTTTAGTTTGAAAAATAAAATGTGGGGGTCCTTTTAAGAACTGCGCACTTACGAGTGATCACTATGCATAATTGTTCACAGTCTCTGAGTTGTGAAATTTGAAAACTGAAGCTGTATTTCTTATATCTTCACATATGGTAGTTTTAGCTCTTTACTGCAAAGCATTACCTTCCATTTAAGCCAGTTTAATATGCAACTAAATTGTTTCACAACCACATCATGCATCATGTCATCATCATAATAATACACGTCCTACTAAAGATTTTGACCTATGCCACAAGATATCTTTTAAAGAGGCATCACTTACATCCATAATCACAGGGCTGTCTTCCTGTGTTCTCTTCTTTGGGCCTTGCTCTTTAAATCCTCTAGTTAGGTTTGGATATCAAGCATTGATATGCTCTCCCCAATGGCACAATACTTTTTAAACCAATTAGGTGGCCCTGCCTCCCAAGACATCACCATTGACAAGCAGCCAATGCAATTTCCATAACAGAGTGACTGGCACCCTCAAGGCCAGTCCAGCAGCATTCGGGAATGTGCTGCCATGCATCTTAGCATTGTTCTCAATTTACTGGTTTGGAAAGTCACATCATCAACAAGCCAAAGACTTAAATGTCTCAAAAGATTAGAGTCAGCAAAGTTTTGAGCTTTAATTGCCAGTCTGTAATAATGTCATCAGTATAACTCATGACTGGCTTGATGCTCATTACTCTACCACTGCTGTTTCTCAAGGACAATTACCAGTTTTCCTCCTCTCCCAGCATCTGAGAACACTGCGACCCCATATTAGAGGCAACACAGTGAATCAGCTTTATTGGATTACCTCCCAACCTTGACCCCTCAGTCTGAGTAGGAGACCATCTCAATGTGGGAACTCATCTCTCACTAAACTACTTCAACTTGACTCCATGCTCCAGTAATGTATTAGATCCTTTGGACTCTCGGGGGGTTGTTTATGATGACCTCTGATCAGGCTAAGTTGAGATAAAGGATGTGAAGAACCTCTAACTGAGAGAGTACAGAAAAATTTTTTCACATTGGCCAAATATTTAATCATTTTGAGGATTAGTCAATGATACTGCTTTAGCTTAAATAATATGATATATATATCAATGCTATAAGCCTCTCTGCATGTCCTAAACTTTGAGGTATCATTTGCCTTTTTAATTGAGATGGCTAAAAATATTGTTTGCTAAAGCAGAGCAATGACCCCCTACTGAACTGTATAAAAAAGACAAAAAGATTTTTTTTTTGCTGCAGAAAATGTATTATTTTTAAGGTTAATATTTCTTCTTTCTTTTCCTTTTCTTGTGGTAGTTTTACCTCTTCAAGCCTCTGAAATGATTCAAATTAAACAATCAAAGAAAGAACAAAAATCACATTTATTTATAATATGTATTAACTACTATGGGCTATACATGCACTACATTACCATAATGTTTTTTCCACAATATACCGTATTTCAACCTTAAAATGGTCTGTAAGTGACAGCACACATGAAATCAAGCAGATGCAGCCGCCAAAGTTGACTTTTATGTCATGAATTGTCATGAAATGTCATGATTCAAACATGCCTTTGCATTTCCATGGTCATTGCTGCCCTTTAGAAAGCCTACAACAAGTTGCATTCAAAGACTCAGCCCACCACATGAATAGATGTCAAGAGATGTTATCACAAACATTTCAACCTTTTTGAAGCATCAAAAGCCTGCCTAAACATGTCTGAACATGCAGCTGAATTACTTAAGCCTGTCAGGACCCCACTGATGTCCTTGATGAGAAGTGATATCCATGTAATCAATCCCAAATGGATGCATCATGCTCTGAACACTCCTTGGATTATAATTTTATAGATACATAATCAAAGTGACACAGATAGCAGGGCAAGAGGGGAGATGAACGTACAGCATGTGAAATTTTATATGCTTTGTCCCTTTTAAAGATCTGCTTTAAGATAAGTCTTTTTTATCACTGCTGGATGCTGTGATAACAGGGGGCTATGTTAAATCAGTCTATTGGTAAAACATTAAAGGGACTTTTAAGGCAGCTTTTCTCTGACTGTTGTGAAAGAAACATGATTTAAAGGTGCAGAAATTGGTGTATCATTTTGACTGAGAGCCAGGGGTGTGAAAAAGAGCAAAAGAAAGCAGAAAACAGTTGCCTCCTGTTAAAGAATAAATTGGGATCAATCAAATCAGAAATGTCAAAGCGTCATTGTTCACTATGTCCAGGATTATCAGAACGTTCCAGTTTAGAAAAATATAAAAATCCTTGGCAGACAGGCATTTAGTTGATTCTGAAACAACCATCTAAAAACCATCAAAACTGACATTTTGCAGTCATAGTCACTGAAAAAGAGCCTCACTATAACACTGGTCAGGGCATGTCACTCTGCAACTGACACAGAACCAAAAATCCTCAATTGAAAATCATTTCAAAACAGCAGGAGAGCAGTTTAACTGACTTCCAAGGCAGCAGCAGTGGCAAGAGCTGCTGCATTCACAGTCTCTGGCTTTTCAATTGAATCTCTCTAGTCACGTAAGTTGCGTGGGCGAGTGAAGGCTCTGGTTTCGTTTCTATGTCTTTGCCGGCCTGTCGGTTTCATCAGCGGTGCACCGCTCTGTTACTCGACATCCTCCTCCAGAGAAGACACCTGCTGTTTTCATCTTGAAATCTCATGTCGGTCTGTGATCAATCACTCCCTGTCAAGAGAAAGCAATATTGATCCATAGTGTTTGGCTGTTCTGAGTGTGTTGGTTGCAGCACAGCCTAGAGTGCTTGAGTTGTTCATCATTTGCATGTGGCTTTCCTGTATCAATAACAGAAAACAATATCAGAAATTGTCATGCTCAAGAAGCAAAAGCAGCTTCCAGTGTTGCTACCTTTAACACATCGGCACCACTTTCTAGGTAGCTCATGTGTAAAGATAGAAAAATGTTTGATTTATGGTAACACGGAGCTTCAGATGCACCACAAGAACGAAAAAAGGAAGTAAGTGGCCCTTAAAGTGGGTGACTTTCCTAGCTAATGGTGCGGTCAGCGTCTAATCACACTGTCAGCTACCATTACGGTGAAGGTGTCCATCTTGTCTCTGTATTCAGCTTTAGCCTGAACTTTAGGTGCTTGAATTCTTGGATGGATACAGTTAAACAAACCTGAAGCCCCAGTCTTTTTAAAGGCTCCCTTGAGAAGAGTTTACTACATTAGAATGTCTTTGGCAGGTTATTTCTCTCTTTTCATATGCAGTTATTTCGTTCTTTGGTTTTTTTTGTTTGCATTACTCTGTGGGCACTCTGTATGTCAGCTAATGTTCAAGTTAAGTTATAGGTTTTAAATCTTACTGCTATAAGCCCCGTGGGGAAATTTGTTCTGTGCGTTTGACCCTTCCTAACTATGTAGGAGCATTGTGCAGCCACAGTGCAGCGCCTGGGGAGCCACTCCAGTTCTGAGGCCAGCATCTTGGTCAAGGGCAAAGACCAAATATGTCCTTAGGGTGGAAAGAAATCCCACACAGACACGTGGAGAACATGTGACCTCCATACAGAAAGGCCCTAGCCAACCTTACAGAGGTTTAAGCCCAGGACCTCCTTGCTGTTAGACAACAACCAACAAGCCACTGTGCCACCTGCCATATACACTTATAAATGGGGATAAGGATGTAGTAACAGTCTCATGTGGGTGGTTATGGTGTCATCACAGTTGACAATCAACGTTTTCATCAGTGATTTGTGTAGATGTATGTGTGAAAGAAAGTGAGAAATGAAGTGAGAGAGACAACATGCATGTAATGATTTATTTCATTACTGACCAAACTGTATTATTTCTTCGATTGATTAATGAATTGTTTAGTCTATAAAATGTTAAATAGTAAAAAATGCCCATCACATTTTTTTCAGAACACAAACATCTTCGAATTGCTTGTTTTGTCTGTCTAACAGTCCAAAACCCAAAGTTATTCAATATACAATCATATATAACAGAGAAAAGAAGCTAATCCTCACATTTGTGAAGCTGGAACTACTGAATGGCGGTGTCCACAGCTTTGGTCCAAACCGAAATATCTTAGCAACTCCTGGATGAATTGATATGAAATTTTCTGCAGACATTCATGGTCTCCAGGGGATCAATCTGTAATGACTCTGATGATCCCTTGAAACTAATAACATTTCCATTAGCCTTAAATTTACTATGTGTTTACTAATTAGCAAATGTTAGTATGCTAATAAGCTAAACTAAGGTGGTGAACATTGTAAACAGTACACAAACCAATTGTAAAATTGCACACAATGTATCCTGAACATTTCTGCATTGTGATCTAGAAATACACCTTATTAAACCTACAATTGTTTCCCATTAAAATTAGCTGAATTCTTTCACTGCAGCTGCAGCTGACAATAATTTGATGTATGATGATATCACTACCTTTTCCTTCAGGATGCTGCATGAATTTTCCTTTGGCACTAATGTTTTCCAACAGGGATTGATGCTTGGCTGTTGAAAACTATTTTACATTCCCAATTAGTTAAATCAGATCAACCCACTTTTTGAGGGGACTGTGTGTCAGATATCACTGCCCCTTTGTATGCCACATCAAAGAAGCTCATAAATAGATTCCTCCCCGAAATCCATGCAAATCAAACATGGCGGTTGTTGTTTGTCAGTGTGCCGATGTTTGTGTGCTCTTATTAATCTCTGTAATTTCAACAGACGTAAGTGGGGATGCTATCATTTTTGTGTCATGGGCTGAGCGCTGGAACATTTGCTTATTGGTTATGGTTGAATTATTCATTTGAACCACAGGATTGCCGCTTGGCTATGCGGTCCATGTCAGTGACTGTCTGGCGGCTGACGTGCCGATTGCTGGCAACAGTAGGATGATGGGAGACTAAAATGATCCATGCTCTCCCCACTAACTTTTCTTCATCAGCAGAAATGCTTTAGTTGTTTTTTTTTACCAGCACAATGGATCTTGGCCCTGCATTACTTTTTTCATCACCAACCATATTGCACGATAAAATACTTTCCACATGCTCAGATATCTGCTGATGAATTGATCTCTGCTGCTGCAGCAACATAGTAGTATGTCATGATGATGCATGTTTTGGTGGAATTGATCATCTCAAACTGCTAAGGGCTGAGGCAATTTATGCCAACTGCTTGACAGCAGCATATATCCAAAGGTCTTCTTTGCACAGGAAAAGTTCCAGACAAGGTGAATCTGTCATTATCTTTGAGATGAAACTTTTATTGAGCTGGTTTCCTTTCATACTTTGCCCCTTTTGACAGCCAATATGCTAATAAGGAGTCTTGCAATTAAAAGGCAAAATCTTCTCTTTAGTTACAGTAACCTTAGTTAAAGTGCATTATTTGTTACTTCATCATAAGAACATTTGTTACCACTTTCGACTAAGGCACCCTTAATGAAGGGTTTTTCAGGTTTAATTAGTGGCTTGTCAATAAATAATTTACCAAAGATCAGTTATAAGCCATTAAGAAGACCAATGCTTGAGTTGTCAGGTTGCAAAAAATCTCTCTAGCTGGTGAGTTGTTCTTTTTTTTTTTAAAGTTATTTTCTATGGCCATTTTTTGCATTTATTGTGATAGAAATAGTGAAGAGACACAGGAAAGTTAGGGGAGAGAGAGTGGATGACATGCAGCCATGTCCCGGGCTGGATTCAACCCCAGGCTGCTGCGGTAAGGACTCAGGCATAATACTACTAGGTGAACTACCGGGGCATGCATAGCTGGTGAGTTTTTAATGGTGAAGTCATTTCTAAAAGGTCATGAGTTCCTCACAATTTAACGGGCCATCAAATCTGCGTTTATGAAAAAATGTTAGTGATTCAGTAATAATCACAATAATCCATCAAGTCTGCAGCTCTAAGTTTTAACAAGTTATTAATAAATGCAGTTTTACCCGGATTTTCCACCTTTCTACAAGGTAAGTACTCAAACAAACAATAACGAATTAAAGATTTAGATTTGCTTTGTCTTCTATGATATAAAAAGTCTATATATTTGGGTTTTTGTTTTTTTGTTTTTTTTTTGTCAAAACAAGCAATTTGAAGATGTCAGCTTGGGCTTGGGGGAAATTGTGATGGGCATTTTTCACAATTTTTTTTTTTTTTTTTCACCAAATGAAACCTGCAGATTCAGTTGAAATGGAAATAATACAACCCTAGATTTTTCACTTCCCAAAAGTTGTGCTTACTACTGGCTCATAACTGATCAATAAAGCATTAAAAATCGTTTATTACAGATTAATAAAGACATTAGTTACAATTTAAAAACCCTATACAGAGCGTGCCTTATAAGAAAACTGTACCAAGTATTTTCAGCTGTATCTGTTCCGCTAGCCTGATTGTCATATATTTAGCCATTATTTGTGCACAGCCAGTTCTGTAATGGACATCTACATTTGTGCCAGATATGTCTGGCAACCTTTAAGAGCCTGGCAAGAGTCTACATGGAACTTCAAATGCATATGTTGACTAAACTGAAGGATTGCTGGGCCCTTAAACCCACCAATGATAATTCCAAATAAAATGTAATAGCCCTAGAGCCTATGATTCATGTCTTGATCCCTGCAGCTACATTAAACAAGCATTGATCATCCTCAACGCCCACCCTAATCCTAATGCAAAAAATAAATACCGTGTAAATTCCCACAGCAGATATTCCTCCGCTTTCTCTGAGAGACCGTGCCAAGTCCATGCGATCAATACATGCTTTTGGGTGTAAAATAACCTTTTGATGACCAGTGAGGAAATGTAAGCCATTCAGACCGTTTCTCACACACCCTTATTCATTTCCCAATCTGTGTGTGTGTGGGTTTTTTTTTCTCCCCCTCTCTCTTTACTCCAACATGCCGCCATGGTCTCTTCTTTAATCTGGTGTTCGGTGGGAATCCTCTTTCTTTCCGACACATGTGGAGCTGTGAGTTTAACCGCACACGTGGTTGTGAATGCAAGCAAAGGGGTGGTTCTTGTTCCACCCATTCTCTTTTCCTCTGTGGTTTTAAGGGTTAGTTTGGCTGGTTCGCTTCCCCCCTGCGGCGAGGGTGAAATCTGTCCTGCTGTGCTTACTCAGCTGAGCAACCGTAACCACAGTCCACTTAGTTGTTTCTTTTCCTATTCAGCAGTTTTGTTTTTTTTAAATGTTTCTTTGTTTAGGAAGGTGGGGTCAAAAATGGTAAAATCAGATAAAGATTTTAAAAACAATATATTGGAGAGCGGGAAGTTGGATATGCAAATAAAGGTAATTGCACCTGTGAGAAAATTGAATCAAATTAAGTTTTAGACTGAGAAGACAGACATTGGTCAGTGGTATTTTCCCCTCCCTGACCTTTAAAGCAATTCCTTATATTCTTATTTACATGCTTGAATTATACACAAATATATGTGCATTTCATTTGCTTTCAAACTTTCTGCCAGTTTCTGACATTTCTTTTTATGATTTCCCCTTCTTGTGTTCAATGTGGTGTTGCAAAGAAAAACTCTAATTGCACCTTAATGATAATGATGTTTTAAATTCTCTTAAAAATCTTGACTCATTTTCTACCATTTTGATCCAATTCCCCCTGAAAGATATTTCATTCAAATATTTGAACCTCATGGTCTCAGGTTGTTCAATATATTTAATGAAATATGTTGATAAATCTCCCTTTTCCACCAGAGTAAGCAGCCCCAGTGCAGACTCAGCTTTCTTTGTGGACTCTGGCGCCGGCCAAATCAGATTTGTGCCCTACATCGTGGACATTTACTTTGTCTGACGGCTTATTACCGTGCCCGTGTTGCAGCATAATCTACGATGGGAAGTAAGGCTAAGACTAATTTGCTAGGTCGTTAGGTTAAGGGTAAAGTTATCACAGGGAACGAGAGTCTAGTGCAGATAAGCCAATGAAAAATACAGATGATATAGAGTGATTGGGACAAAATAAGTATAAGGGAGAGGAAAGTAGAGGCAGTATTCAATTGCAGTTTAAAAGATTTGGACACACCTCATTTTTAATTTTGTGTATACAGTAGAGCATAGGATGTTATGAAAATGCAGCTCTTCTTGAAATGGCCAGAGGGTCTTTTCATGGGATTATAGCAGGTAATAGCTGTCCTTTGTTCTATAAACTGTAAGTTTTCCTGAATCACAGTAAAAGTAGAAACATAGGAAACAGTGATTGATAATTCACAAACAGGTGTTGTATAAACCTGCAGGCGAACTAATCAATCCACTCATCACTCGGACGTGTTGATGTACATGTGCCTGGGTCCCGTTGTTCATGTAAGAGTCGATATCAGCCATTGATTGTACATGAGCGGAGTGCAGGAACCTTTGTTTGAGATAGGTAATGAACATCTTGTGTACTTCATGTCGAGTGGTTTGGTTTTAGCTAGTGTCATTATGTATGCAAGCTTCTGTTCTATCAATTTGTGGTTATTTGTAAATGGTTGTCTAAGTGTATTCGTGGCACCGGATACAATAGCTCACATACCTGAGAGCCTGTAACCGTGCATGGCTACGTGTCAAGGATTCTTTTAGCACATTGGCGGGGGAGCTTGCCTCCCATCTCTTGGCGGAGCCATCCCCGCAGCAGCTGCTCCAAGACATTGTCATCACTCTCCCCATAATGAGCCCAGGGTGAGATGGGAAGGTTGGGCGGTAGGGGTGGGGAGCGCCACTCGGTGTTGAGGGAAAAACCCTGCAGTGACACAAGCTGTCTACATGGACACACATAAGCGCCAGACCTTCTTAGACTCCTCAGGTGAGCCGATGAAGCACGCTCATCAATGGAGTTTTGGAAAGTCTTATCTTTAAAAGACGAGACCTGACTCAGTCTATCTATCTATCTATCTATCTGATGTTATACTTTTCATATAGATAAATGTCATGCAAACCTACGGTAATATACTGTATTGATGATGTCATTGTCAGGGAGAAAGTAAGTGCAATTAATAAACCTTTAACTATGTTTGACAATTTTGCCACAGCATATCATCATTTCATGCCCTCTCACCTCAAATCACTTCATTGGAGGCCATGACACCTAATCGGTCACAATTGTTGTTAATAAGTTAAAGATCCCTACAATTTTTTAACCGCAACTGCTTCTTTTTTCCCCTCTCCTTCTGTTTCTCAGGGCCCAAGAACCTGGGCAGAGAAAAAGGCAATTAAGCTAATGCAGTATGGGTGTCATAAGGTTGTAGATATTTCAAGAGCTGAGCAATTTACCACTTGGAAAAAGAGGAGAGGGCTTGCATAAACCATTCTACTCTCTCCCAGATTTATTATGCTTTTAGTTGTGTTTTATGTAATACAATTACTGGTAGGTGCCAATAAGGCTCGCAGCTCAAGGACGTGGTCATCGCCTGGCCATCTGTCATTAATTGCGTTCCCCTGTTATGCGGCAGGCAGGCCGGCAAGCGGGCAACCCCCCGGGGGGAAGAGTTGAGCTGTGTGTCACAAGGAACATCACACCACAGGTGTGGATTTTACATTTATGTCAGGGTGGATCTGTGCTTTAGTGGATAAAAAGTAGGATGGCGGACTTTCCCAAAACAGTTTAAAGTTAAGAAATGAGCTCTGAATGTTCTTATGATTGCAATGTAACTTTTTGAGCAGATTTTTGAAGAATTTAGTTGTTAGACTATGGAGGAATTAAAATGTCAGACATGCAGAGAAAATGCAGAGCTGATATCTTATCATTAGAAATGGCTGTTTAATATTTATTAGAATGAATCAATGATGCTTTCCACAAAAACTCCACAGAATCATAGGACAGCAAAAGCCTACTCAATTTATAAATTCAACGATGTTATACAGCAGCCCCATTATATCCGTATCAACTCCTTTGGCTGTGTCATCTTCATTAAGAAGCAAATGGGTGTAGAACTGCAGAGGGCAGCAATGATACTGTATGTGCACGGATGGCCCCCGAGTGCCGTGTTATCTGTGAAAAGGGAGTGGGATAGAAAATGAGAAAAGTAAGTGGGTTTATCATTTAAATATTATTTTTAAAGAAGAATTCAACTTAAACCCAGATTCAGCTCAAGCAGACAGTCTGTGTCTTATGTGACATGTAGTGTAAACAGAAGACCAAGGCTTCAGTCTCTTCATGACAAAAGATGGTAATACTGTACTGGACTAGTGTTGATTAACGAAGTTAAGTTGTTGGGCCCTTGGTTTCCTCCTTCCTGTACATACGCATGTGAATGTATGTTTGGCTAATTGATCATTGAATGCAACATATATGTTGATATGTACTGACCAACCAGAATGAGTTTCTTTGTTTTCTAGAAAACTATAAAAGATTAGGTTTGCTCTCTGTTAAGATGAGACAGGGGCGCTTTGCCGACCCATGTAAGTTGCTGTCTCCTTTATTGATCAATAATAATCACATTAATATTCAAATCCGTCAGTGTCTGTGCTTTAGTTGTGTCTGTGTCCAGAGTTAGTACAGAATTTCCACCACAAGAGCAGAGACCTGACTGCAAATTTTCCCGTAGTGCTCACACACAGAGGCGACACGGATGACTTATGTCTATGGAGCAGCCAAGTTGGCGCTTAATCTACCTTTTTTAATCAAGAATCTGGGACTAGTTTGCTTTATGGGTTCTATTTTATGGGCTTTACATTACCGTGTAGTCTGATATCTAAGCGAAAACAGGGCATCACAACATCCAGAGAATACAAAGCACCTGATCTTTTTTTCACTGCTGTAGTAATGGACATGTTTCTCTTCATTTCCGGAGAATGCCTACTGAGATTGGTGTTTCTAGTGCTTTTTAACAGCTTGTTTCAATGCCCCAGCGGCATGACAGTAACACCCTTTATCAAGAACTGTTAAGGTTCACTGTGAAAATTTAAAAGCAGGTGTAAAAAGCTTCCTATAGGTCAAATTAACCCGATGTCAGGCTGATAAACTCTAATCTACACAGTCTTTTAATGAGTACAGTATGCTTACCCACAGCCAAGAAATGGAAGAATATCAGCAATCCATTGAGCGCATTACTTGTATAAATCCACATCCAGGGAATTCTGGACAAGGTGAGTTATATTATATGTTTTTCTATTAGGATTTTTTGTCATTTTTGCACAAAAAACAGAAATTTGCCACATTAAACAGCATACTACAAATTTTCCCTGATCGAGATCTGCACAATTAACACTTGTGTTTTCCATCCTGTAGCAATAAGTTAGCTCAAAAATCCACAAAATAACATAACATGATGGACCAAAACTGTTAAAGAAAATGCACAAAATAAAAAAAAGTAGCTGTTAAGATTTCAGTGTATGAACATCTTATATTAGAGTCCACACCCTCCACCAGTGTGTCAGTGATGTTTGCAAGCTTAATGGGATTTGATCTAAATTTAGAGGGATCATGTCTCGCTTGTATTTAAAATTTGGATTGCAGATACCTGGGCAAATTGTTACTTTACGCAGCTTTCTGACAATGTGTCATGACAAGGAAGACTCACTGCTGCCAAGAAGGACACGAGACATGGGGTCTATTTTGGGGGAATCGAGAGGGGAACGGCACCATGCCCCCCTCTCATCAGCGAGAGCGAGTAAAAGCGAGACGGCACCCTGTGGCATTGTTGAAGGACAGGTGGGGAGATGAGTTCCTGACATACCTTGGCATGTGTGGGCAAAATCACCCATCTTGTCTGGGCTTGACAGCATTCATTTCTTCAGTGAGGGTTTGACTTGACAGGCTGGCAGAGATGCAAATGATCATATCCTTCTTGTTTTTTGTTTTGTTTTGTTTTGTTTTTCTTTGGCTCCATGAAAGCCAAAGGTTGGCAGCCGACAGTTACTTAAGCATTCAGGGCTGTAAGACTGGATGTCTGGTCCATCTTTGGGTGGGTTGATGGACTTGTGATTGACAGATATTTATGACTGAACTGGCAGAGTACATGCAAACAAATAGACAAGGGCAAAGTCAACATGATTGAAATCTTAAGGCTTTGGTGAAAAGGCAAATCCAACTGTTTTGATTGGTTCAGCATCAAGCAAAAAGCTAATGAATATCAGCGTTTACATCACAGCAAGTACATTTGAACATATAGCCAAAAAGCCCTGAAGCTGTGATATAAAAAATATGGAGTTCATCTCAATGTTCTAATTATGAATTAATTCAATAAATGTGCAAATCGGTTCATCTGTGGCATCTTGAGATTTGTAAATATTTTGAAAGTATTTGTTAAAGGGGGTGCGGAAGAATAGACACAGAAAGGACTCGCTGGGCTGGGGAATAGCAGGCTGGGATACACCATCTGGCCTATTCTGCATATTCTTTCCATTTGAATTGCAGATTGGACGTAGATGGAAATTTTGGAATGTGCGTGGTGGCAGACTTCCCAGGGAAATGACCAAAGCAGGAACAACAAACCATTTGAAGGCAATCGTTTCAGTGAAAAATAATGACAACAAAGACTAAATTAAGAACGTGACTTTTGTTGCTCATTTTGAACTACATGCATTCACTTGTTGCCGTAATGTTCAGGAGAAAATGCTGAGTAGTCAGTGCTGTAAAGTGAAGAGAGTGTGTAAACATTGTAGCAGTAACCTGGAGCCTCATCAGACTGAACTGATATTCAATTCTAAATGCATGGCCATGTTTTAAGAGTTCACTTTGTCTTCCTAAAGGAATAATCTTACTTTTTGGGAAATATGCTTAATTTCTGGGCGTCAGTATTCTCATTTAACTCTATATAAGTGTATTTCCCAGAATGTTTATCTATTCATTTAATATTTCTCTTTTTTTAGATGATATGGGGGGCTGATATTGGGTTTGACAAAATAGTCTTCATTGAATGTCCACTTGCGAGCGTTTTCCTGACCTTTCAACTGCATTTCTTCGTCAGTGAATGGAGTTTGCTAAGTTGTCACGGTGTTGACTCCGTTGTAATCACGCATTAATTCATTACCTTGTGATCATACCGTACACAGGTGAATAATAACCTCTGTTTTCTGTTCAAGGGTTTTCTTGAACCTTAAATTGCAAGGATTCTTTTGTCAAACTAATATTTCGAAGGTCAAGGTTTGTGATTATTGTTGCACATACTTGAAAATCCCACTTTTAAATGCGCTGATTCATTTTAAGTGCAAGTAAATGCAATTTAAGCCACCTCAAGTTTGTGCATCTCATTGGTATGGCTATAAACTCCTGCATTGTCATTGTCCGTAATAATTACTGCCATTCCATTCCCAAGGATATTAGTTTCACATATCTGAGATGTGTGTGTACCCAAAGACCCCCTTCATAGAAATTTTCAAGGACTTTGTTTTACTTAACAGTTTAAAGATGTTGGCCATAATGTGCAACTGTGGTCAATGTTTATGAACAGCCATAAAGGCAAACTTAGTGTAGCGTCACAGCCAAGCTATTATACAATAAAACTTAATGTCCATGAAGAGAGGAGAAAAGAAGAGAGGACAATGCAATCATTAAATAGGAAATTACTGCCGTGTCACTCAAATGAATGCTGTGCATAATAACAGTGTTGTAGGTTTTAGTGCAATGGTAAATGCAGCACAAAACTTTAAACTGAACTGACAAAATGGGAAAATAGCTGTTTTTATATGGCCAGGATGAAGAACACAATAATGGGATTTGGTACATAAGACAAACCTAAAGTACATATTGTGATTTCTCCAAAGTGAAAACACTTAATAACACCCCAAGGCATCGAAAAACATATCTGCAAAGTTGCTTTGAGAGGGAGCCAGAATATATGAAACTCTCAAAACTTGGCCACTGACTCAGAGCAGATGTAGGAAAAATCAATAGAAGCAGATGCCCTATTTTCCTTTCGTCTTGAAAACACATATATAAAAAAAAGTCCTGTCCTCAAAGGTTAATACCTGTTCTCTTGGCCCATGTAGGAGCACTTGAGCCTGGGATGGAAAAGGGAACTGGGATGGAGTGCACATGGTCAGGAACATCTCTGGCATTTCATCCTCCTCTGGAAGTGATGCAAGATTGCCCTGACATTACTCAGCCTTGAGAAGATGAATCAGATACAGAAAGAGCCCAAGCCACGATGCAATATCTGGTTTTTGAGGCCAAAAAGCGCCGATACATTGAGAATGTCAAGTGGATTTAAATTACGCACAGGGATTTATGACTGATCGATGAAAATGACTTAAAAACGTCACATCGAGAATTTAAATGTTTTACCTGGGGCGAAGGGAAGTCACCTAGGACCACAAAACAGTTCTGATTACTTAGTCTGTGGTCAAAATGTTCAGACATAAAATACATTCAAAAGCACTGCACTTTTAATGGAAAGTTCCTGGTGCATCACACAATATAAATCTATTCTTGCCTTTGAACTTAAAGCTTTGTTGTGTATTTTTGCCGGAGGTTGAAGTAATAAGACATATTATCTGAATGAGTATTATTGGGTTCCAAGTGGGTTATGGCCACTTGATGTGGGTGGCTTTCAAGAGGCAACACTATGAAAATGCAGTGCAGGTGTACGCATCAGCTATCGACGTTAACTTTCTCGCCTTAGTTCAAGGTCCCAGCCACTGTACACCTTTGTGTTGAGAGTAACTTCATCAAAAAAGCTTTGCATAACATATTTGTTTGCCAATTACATAAAGCACCGCATCCCACGCTTCCCAATGGCAGTTCCAGACCACCTACTTGTTAACAAATGCTTTGGGGAACAGCACTTTTGAAAGGAGCAACTGTTAGGCACCTTTAATGTGCAGGAAATTGTTCTCTCAATTTCAGGTCATCAACAAGTCATATTTTGGACTTGGATTCTAGAAAGTTTCTGGACAGAAGGAAAGACTTGCTGCAGACATAGGCAGAGGAGCGAGCTGACCCCGGGAAAGGACACTCAGCGAGCAGCCACAGACAGCAGATTACACTTTATCACATTTAAGGGACTGGGACCTTGAAATAATGCACCTTTAATATAATTACCTGCAAGTAGCGCAAGAAGGGAAAAAACACACACACATCTTTTGAGTGTCACCTCATATCTGGGCTGACCTTCAGTGAGCCACTTAGAATTTCTGCTGGCGTAAAATCTTTTGTCCTCCTTTAACTTGTTTTAGTTTGAATTGGGTACAGAGGATTTTAATCCAAGGCCCGAACAGTTTAATTAAGTCTTTTCCTTATCAGTATTTTTTGATAAGGTGTGTAGAACTGGTTCAAAGGGTACAGTATATTGATTAAAGTAACTATAGAGAACTGATAATGTAGCTTATTTCAATTCTCAAACTTTCCTAAGAAGATTGGAAATCGTAGAGATCAAGACAGAAAATTCGGCCTCACACAGTATGAGTGAAAAAAATTAAAGAAAACTTGCATTATAATTTTCAAATGTAGACAGTGCCTTTATTTTCATAAGAACAAAGTAGTTCCTAGCAACACTGTTCTCTTGCTTGACAATCTGAATGAATTGCTATTTCCTTTCACTTTATTCTTTCCGCCTGACAGTGAGTTCATGTTATCTGGTTTCTTATCGGGAGGGAGAAGTTAGTTTGTTTTTTATTCCCCTAACCAATCAGTAGCAAGGGATGTATCCACGTCATTATAACATTATTTTCAGTAAACACGAAATTTGTGGTAGTGGTTACTAATAGCAGTTAAAAAGTTTCTTGTCTAGTTTAAGGGTCATTATTTCTGTAAGTCGTTTGAAAGCTTTGTCAATCTCATACATGCTTTTTTGCCATATTTTTGTTGCTATCTTTCATGAATGTCGCCATGTTGCTAGTTAGCTAAGTAGAAAGATGACGTCCTCATTCTCAATCCTATCTACAAAGCTCTGATTTTTTTTCCTCACCTTGGAGAAACACCCAGCAATGAGCACAAAACCTGTCTGAGCAGTTGAACAAATTCTGAGTTATGGGGAGCAATTCAGAGGTCTGGAACCAAGCCACAAAGACACAGCAACACATACGGATTGTGCAGCACTTACTGTTTTCTGTGCAGTCGTACCAATACATTCTGATTGATCAATATGTTTATAGGATGATACGTTTGAGTCAACAAAACCTGTTGATCCCATGCATACATTATCTTGCAATCATATAGAGTACTTTATATTCAAAGAATAACAAATTGCGACTTTCTTTGTTACTACAATGAAAATGTTCGAGACTATCTTCTTTTACATGTCTAACAGAGTAACCACTCAAGACAGGTTTTCTGCCCCTGATATTAGATGCATGTCATTTCAGAAGGAACACTGGAGCCTGTTTTATTTAAATGCCCTTGTCATTACCACCAGTAACAGCGCATATATTACCAAAACAAACAGGACTGAATTTTTAAGGATTATATCTTCTTTCAAAATAAGCCTATTTTAGGTGCTTATATGACCAGTCAGTAAAATATGTTGTAAAGCATCTTGATGTCAATTACTGTCTGAGGAAATTCCTTTTTTAAAAAGTCTGTACAAGAGGAAACCTTCAACATTAATCGAGTCTTATGAGACATTATCTTGCAGCTTCCAAGCTTCATATACGTTAGCTATTGCTCTTCTTGTTGGGGTCAGCTGGTTGTGTTTGCCGGGCCAGATTTTAACTTGATTGGCTCCATTGGTAATGATCTGCATTAGCCCCATTATTGGAAACTATAAAACTCAGCAGAGAATGGACTCAATCCTGTTAATATCAATTTCCTTAATGTTAAAAGCGCTGAGGTAGATATCTGAAGAGAGATGTAGCGGAGAGACGGAGAGGGAAGGGGAAAGACATGTTCTGATGCACTACAGCAAAGCAAATATGTATCTAATCTGACACCTAGCACTCCTGGCTAATGTCGCGATAGGACATAAATGGATCATTTCTGCCCTTAGAAAATGTTCCCTGGTTCAGTTTAAAAGAAAGAGACTGAATAATCTCTGCCTTTTCGCTGAACTGTGCCCCCTGTTCTGCTACTGTTCGTGTAATATTTTCTCTGTCTCCAGCCTTATTGATTTCGGATTACAGTCACTTTATGTTTCCCTGTATCCCATGCTGTGGTACAGTGTGATACCTCACAGTGCTGCATACTGCAGTGTAGGTTTCCAGCCCTTTAAGCCCAAGGGCCGTTTATAGTCATCTGTTACATTGCTTCAAATGTCAACACAAAATCCTTTCCTCTTCACTGTTCTGCAGTGTATAGGAAGTGTGTTTTTATATGAAATACATGTCCAGCTTGATGCAGGAGGTAGGAGGGGCCTGGACATCTTTGCTTTGTCATAGCTGAAATGCGAATATGTCGCTGGGTGGAGCTCGTTGAAGTGTTGTGTTTCCCTGCTTGCCAGCAGTGGCACAAATGTCCCCCCATTGCACCACAATAATCTGCTTCTTTTATACTCTATAAGGTTGAGATAAACAAATCAGTATCTTTTTTTTACAGTTTATAGAACCTTAGCTTTGCTGAGAAGGTTAAAGTACAGAACACTTGCCAATAAATCTCCGCATGAAACTGCGCTGACTTTGGAGTGAAGCTAGAGTGAGTGCTTCATCAAGCAAGTGACTCACCCCTTAATGTATTCTTTCATATGTAAATGTTTGACCCATAGATCATTTTTGGAAATGGTAACCACTCCTTTTAGTATTTTCCCGACTAATCACATATAGGAGGCGAGAGCCAACGGTGCGGCGATGCTGCAAGTCAACAATTACCCAACGGATGTTGGAAATGACAGGGTAGACGTCAGCCATTCCCATGTCCGCACTCGCCACAGTTGATGAGTTCATTTATCTCTCCCTTGCCTGTCTTCAGCCTTTTCGTCCCTCTGTTGCTATGAAAATGAATAGTCCGTTTAAAATGGAGAAATCATGCCCTGAAAAAAACCTGTCTTTACAATACCACAGAGGCATATTTATTTAATCTTAAAGGGGAGGTTTGAGGTCACCCTCCAGTCCTTCCCCAGTGACATTTTCCGACTTGACATTCTGTGACATTTCCAGTTAAATATTGCTGATATTCCTGCAGAGGAATTAAAAGCATGTCTAAAAGGGACACCAGCATTAAAGCTCTTTCTCTCCCTCTCTATCTTCCTCCCTTGCTCCCTCCTTCTCTCTCTCCCTCTCTGTATCTTCATCCCGAGCACTCCGTCTCCCTCCTCTTCACGCAGCAACACAGGCTTACATGCACTACCTACAAAGTGTAGTTGACTTGCATCACCAGGTATTAGAAGAAGTCTTTTTAATCCAAAGGGATTACCAAAAATTCTATCACCCAGAAAATACAGGCGACAGACACAAACTGTGACTGGAGAAAGCTTATGATGCTATTCTGAGCAAAAATTCTAAGATTAAGATGCAATAACATGCCAAGGAGCACACATGCAAGAGAGACAAAGTGGCCTTAACAAGTGCCGTATATATTTAAAAATGGATCGGATGAAGAATATGAAGAATCTAAATTCACTCACTGGTGCTAAATATAGTTTCCATGCATTTGCGTCATTTATGCCTGCAAAATGTTTTCGAGACAAATACAGTTATTTACACCATATCGTTTACATCTCTCTTGAAAAAGAGAACGCAATCTCTGTCTAAATAAAGAATTAAATAAATATACGACCTGTTTAGAGGTAAGAGGTAATGTGGAATACGGTCGACGTATCTGACCTGATACTTTAATAAAGTGCTGTTTTATGATGATAAAAACTCGGAAGATTACATTCAGTTTCACGAAAATAACACAACATACCTGAACTTACAAAACATTAGGCAATTAACATTGAACTAGATGACCAAATAATGTCAGCTAGGTTAGGGTATTCTGATATTTCCCTCTCAGTGTAATACTACTAACTGAAACACATATATTTCTCGATGTATGTCTTAATAAGTAATACCTACATTTACAAAGGATAGTCAGTTAAGTTTATGATTTGCCCCCTGACATCTGAAATTTTGCTAGCATGTGATGCTACGCTGACTTCCTGTTTGTATTTGATTACTTTTGATTGGATGCCGCTCGAAATGTTTCAGAGCTACCGATTTACACGTTGCTGAAGTCCAGCTAAGGCAATTCCGACGTTTTGATGGTGCAGCTTAATTTACTGAATGACAAATTTGAAACTAGATAGTAGCTACTAAGACCTTAGAAAGGACTTTACACACAAACCAAGTTCAGGGCAAAATACATTGGTGCAGTTCATCAGTCAATGTTATTAAAAGTGCAACACTAATCAATGTTGACAGTCACCTAACAACCATTTTACTTCATTGCCTCCAAAAGGGTTTGCATGATTTAGCCAGTCACTCACTGAGCGTTACATCAGTAGGACCTCTGCTCTTAGTGGCAATGTTGTGCGCATACAAGGTCCTTTAAGTGTTTCCTATTGATTCATCAGACCATTAGCTCCCATACAGCACAGAATCCCTAAAAGTGATCACTGACATATTATCAGCTGTAGTGAATTAAAGCACCCTTTTTGGTTTAGTCATTGTGATTCACGTCTTCTCCCACATGAGGATGACGAGAGCCTGAACCACCGCTTCCATTGTTAGAGAGAGAAGTGTGTATGTTATACCACATCAATATATTATGTGTTATCTCAAACAAGCAAAGGAGGAATGAAAAACACTACTCCACATGGTTGATCAGTTATTTAAAATATCCTACTTAGAAGTCGTTTGAATTGTTATTATTGTTTGTCGGATGCTTTGTTTTAGTCCTGTATTTAAACAAACTGAATCAAGATATGCTTGGTTACAAATCTTTCACTCTGCCAGGAAGCCGCACTCAAAACTAATATCATTGGTGTGGGGCTCACTGATATTTGAATATTGATCAGTCAAATCAAAATATCAGATTTTATGACAATGTCAGAAAAACTTTGTAATCAAATATAAAAATGGAAGTTAAGCTTGAATTCTGTGGCTGTATTTTATATTACTTTTTCTTGTCCTTTTAAACCTGCATCAGTCTTCTTTTTAGCCATTTCGGGGGCAGTACATCAAGCTGTACTCACGATGCTGACATATTATCACCCTATAAGAGTTGATTTAACAAAATAGGCAAACAGTGGCCAATTCCGATATCCAGCAGACAAAAGCAATATTAGCATTAATTTGAGATAATTTTTTAGGCAACCTGATGAATGTAAGTCACATATTCACTCTTGTTTTAGCTCCACTTTGTTTTCAGCCGTATTGTTGAAATTCTTATAAATAAACATAGTTTAAGATTGTTCACTATGTTCAACGGCCTTGTCTGCAATTTTGTCTGCATGCCGTTTGGTGCCGGGCACGTAGGAACAGTGGCAGATGCCCGCCGTATCTCGAAACAAGGTTGATGAGAGTGGTGAGACCAAACCACAACAGTACAGCTGGGAGCCGCTAAAAACCAAAACAATGAGCTGAAAAATGCCGAAAACTCTTCAGAGGGCTGAGAGAAACTGCAGTCAGCGATAATTCTCTGTGGGTATGTCACTACAAGCAAACCCTTTCACATTACACAGAGTAATCTGAGCTTTGACCTTTAAATTAATTGGCTACATTTGGATAGTTAGCTGAAAACTTTGCACTGACATATGTAGTTAGACACCGTATACTGGTTTCTTCCAGGTTGCGGCTGGACTTTTTTCCTGTGGTTTGTCATTATGCTGTTCATGTCCTTGGCAGTAGAGCCAGCTTCTGTATCCAGCTCAGATTGATTCATGTGCCACGTCTGCACTCCCCACACATCATCCGCACTCATCATAGAGAATCTCTGTAAATAATCCATGATAAATATGGTCCTACACCCACCTATAAATCTTTGTCATTAGAGGCCTCTGGATTTCATTTTCTACCTCAATTGCCAACAAGATAATGATCACTGCCTAGGGTCATTGAGCAAAAGCATAAATGCACAGAATTTCAAACCCTGAAATTGTGACTTTAATGTGTGGCACTTTTTGAGACTGCAGACTCAAGCATTTTAACATTTGGACGGAACCACGGCATCAGATCTGCAGCAGGAGACGGTAATTGATCGAAATCAAAATGTAAAGTAAGCCAGAGCCATCTCGCTAATGGATTGAATAGTTTATTTGACTGGAGAGGTGAATCAATCTTAAAATATTGACCACAGGATCCTGAAGGATTAAGGATGGACCTAAGGGTCGCAGGGCAGACCAGTGTTTTTGCTGCGAGAAGGCTAGTGCTTGGATCAAGTCCTGGGTTCTAAGCAGTTTAGCATATTGAATGGAAATTAACCTTCCTCGGAGGGAGAGCACAGGACAAGCAAATCCTCTTTCATTTGTTAATTCATTCATTAGTCCAGGAATGACAGGAGTACTAAAGACGCTGTGATGCTCAGTTTGCAAAAGTTTGCCAAAGACAAAATTCTTTCAGTAACTTACAGTAAACTTACAGTTTACTACATTCTGCCAGTAGAAAGTTATTAATATTGGATAGATATCATTTTGAAATGCAAACACGAAACATTAAAGTGTTTATAGCCTCGCTGTGGCGGAATAAAGCGCTTCCCATTAAAATTATGTGTGCCTTCTCCATTGCCAGGTTCCACTGTGAATATTTCCTTGAGGATAATGCGGGATCAAGTGCTCACGATATTGACATTGTAGGCATGATGGTGATGGAGGTTCTCAGCAGTTAGTAGCCCTCAATGGAGCACAAACAATAACTTCTCCAGCAGGCAGTGTCAGAACCAATCAATAGCACAGTAAAAAAAAAAAACTCTAGTGAATAATATATGGATTATGAGCACTCACAGCCTTCATCTCACATCCATGGGTATATTTGCCATATTTTCTCAGTAAATGGAGATAAACCACCAGCCTATCTATTTACGTGCTGTTGACAGTGGCACCCGACCATGCAATCAACAGAGAGCACTCGCTTCAGTTTGCAAAATTAGAAGTGAAATTTTTGATTGTGCCATTAAAGAGGGCCCTCATTATGACTTGGAAAGGACAATTTGCATGCTCTATTCCACAGAATCTGAATGAGGCCCCAATCAATTATACTCATTATCCAGGCAACTGATTGGTATGTGGTCAGACGCGCACCAAGCCGAGCTAGTGCCGCGGTTACCGGGCAGGCTAACAACACACAAGACACGCACGTAGGGAAAAAAAAGAAGGAAAAAAAAATAGGAGAGGAAAAAAACAACTTCATCAGCCGGCCCTTTTCTCACATGTGCGCAAACATGCTCCCTCCCAGCACACACACGTACACCACATACACACACACACTCATCACAAGACGAAGAAACGGTGTATGTGTAATGCATGATGTTGCTGTACCAAATTAATGAGCAGTTTAAAGCATTTAGGGTTTATTTGTTTTGTTGTTTCTCACACCTAAAAATGTCTGTGTGTGTGTGTGTGTGTGTGTGTGTGTGTGTGTGTGTGTGTGTCTGTATTTAAAGGGATGAAGACAAATGTTTTTGACACTGCTCTTTGTACTTTTCAAATGAAATTGTTGCTTTTGCATGCTTCTCTGTGTTTGCAATATCCATTTGTGATGTAATATTTGTAGCTGAAACAATCAAATTGACGGTTTATTGACCCAAAATTAATTGGCGGCTGTTTTGATAAATCACTAATTGTTTTAAGTCATTTTCAAGCAAAAACTCCAACCATTCACTGCCCACAGCTTCTCCATTGTGAGTACTTGCTGTTTTTCTTTGTTTTAGATCATAGTAAGCTAAGTATCTTTGGGTTTTTTACTGCTGTCCAGACAAAACAAGAAATTTATAGACGTCACCTTGGTCTCTTGGAAACTGTGCTGGTCAGTTTTTTCAGTTATTTATTTTTTTTTTTTTAACATTTCATAGATTAAATAAGCAAACCACTTGGAAGAAAATAATTGGAAGATTAAGCAATAATGAAAATAATTGTTAGATGCAGCTGTAGTACTGTTAGTAGTTTTTCCTATCTCGAGTCACGCTTGAATGGGTGCCCTTATCTGGTTGGCTGGGACAACGTGTACGGGTGACAATATGAGGGCAATTTGAGTTTGTTTTATTCCTCTGTATCTGATAAAGAAAATATTAACACAAGCAGGTGACAGTGTTGCAAATCCTTTTGTGACGTATAAAAGTATTCAAAAATCACTTAAAATCATCAAACTGTGTTCTACTAGTTTGCATTACATAAGACCCAACTCTTTATTCTGTTTTTACCGACTCTTACTCAGGCCAAATGCACATGAGCAGATGTCCAGCTACACTGAGGTCAAAATTTCATTAAGTTGACCTTTTGGCTTCTAAACCTGGCAGACGACATGCATAGTGTGCGCCCCTGTGCCTTAGTGGAAATATTAGCCTTAAGCACTGTTGGTTTTTAATGATAGCGAAGTTGAAAGGGAAATTAGTAGAACAATAACATGATAACATCATATCATCGTGATGTGATGAGCTGATAAATTATGTTGAATTACTGCTGGCCAGAGAATTTAATGTTGTGTCTTTGTACTGAACCCTTCCTTCTAGCATAACACAGGTAAAAGTCAGGGAGCAGCAGATAATACAGTCTTTGGATGTAAGCATGTCCTCAAATGTGATATTGCATAAGTCAGTATTATTTACATCAGTGAGCTTATTGGGGAATCGCTTAGCAATGAGGTACCTTAACTGCTGGCGGACTTAAAAAGGTTGCTTCCGCCCACACGCTGTATCTGTATTGTGGATGAGAGAAGCCTCAGCCACCACCCAAGTTTAAATATTAATAAAAACATAAGCGACCTTTGTTTTGTCTGAGTTTTGGTAGCTTCAGAGGAATCCCCCAGCGAGGCTCCCCCAACAGCCAGGAGAAATGCTTGCGAACACAGTGCCCACCGACACTTTGCCAGCTTGAGGAATGCCTTGGCAGTTATTAGATAAGGTTTCCTTCGCCTTGTGGTAGCAACCAGACTGCTTTACTGCCACGGGCTCGGCTAGGCTGCGGGCAATATTTGCTCTTGTGAGTATCTCCAAGATCATGCAGCTATTGGCAGGTTAAATGACTGGACAACGGCCAAGTGCACGATGGCCCGCCACAAATGAGCTCGCCCCTCAGGCAAATATGCCTCTGAAGGGAGAAACAGTCAGGGATGGATGCTGCATTTCAGTGTTTGTGGAAAAAACACGGTGGCCTCAGTAATCAATGCTAGATTAACCTCCCTCATCAGAGAGATATTTGCAGCCTCAATTTAAGCTACCGCTGCTCATGTTTTGGGCATTAAACCACAAATACCATGATTGCTTTGCCTATTTGCGCTCGTCTATAGAGAGTTGTTCATGTTGACAGAGCTATTAGTCTGAGAGATACCACAAAATTCATCATAGTCACCCTGCGGTTGTTTCTCAAATTCATCATTTCATTACTTTTCCACAGAGGGCGGCAGTGGGGAGTGGGCATAGTGGAGACACCGTGTTTGTGATAACATCAAACTCCCTGAAGAAAACAAAACTCAGTGGTGCTGTTAGGCTGTTTGGGTGTGGCGTTGGAATAGAATCCTGGTAATCGCCAAAACAAGGGCAGAAATTAAAATGTAAATTCATGAGTGCTTGGTTAGAGGACCTTTTCATTATATCTTGATCAGAAAGCCATTTATCTCTAGGCTCTCAATAAACCTGGCCCCCTAATCTGTCAGACAGATAATTAATATCTGCTTATTGAGTAAATGAAAGTCATTATCTTGATTCCCTTCAGATAATTTATCTGTCTGTGCTTCACGGTGAGGACACTTTATGGTGCGGGCCACTTTACCTCAGCAGGCATTGATTACAGTCTTAATATAATGCTGTTAGGCTTTTTTTTTTGGACATAATCAGCTGTAAGGCCAAGGCGGTCTTTGTCAATAACAACAAATTACACAAACAGCCTTAAAACAATGAATTAAAACCATTAAGATCCGTACAGATTCAACAAGCTATTTGTTTCCCTTCTTCTGGACGAGCGACACAATCAAAATGCGCCTCTTTTCTTCTATTACAATGCCGCCGCATCAATACAAAGCCCACTCTCAAATGTAGATCACAGCACACATCAGGACGAGAAACCATGGCAACCAACATACATGCATACATTGATTGCTGCATTCACTGACTATATATGGGCAGTTAATAAATAGTTTGCTGCATTAACTAAGGCTGTAATTTGGAAACGTGTTTTGAAATAATGTTGTAATTACCGATTGTCACATTCCACATTTACATAGTAAATGCAGCCATGTCCGACTAGTATCTCACAGCTCACACTCTAAATGTCACACACTGATGTGCATGAGTTGCCACTGACTCAAATTATTTTGGACAACTTAAAAGCGGATTTTGATGAAAGCATAACAAATTTAATCGGTCACTTCCAGTGGATAAGATTACAATGCTGGATTATTATTATTGTGTTCTTATCTTTTTTTTTTCCTTTCTTTCTACAGGATACGTTTGGAGGATAGGAAGAAGATCTGATCCTGAATCCTTTGCGGCCTCGACTGTAAAGCAGGCCAAAGGGAATTCACAGGTTAGTACCTTACATGCCAGCAGGAGGTGATTTTCCGGGGAATAATTGTCGATCATCTCAAACCAAAAAATCCAAATTACGCAACACATTGTATATCCATCTTTACTGACTGCCTTTTTTCTTTGACCGTTCTGCAGCATCTCAAATAGAGGGGATTGGTTGCTGTTCTCAATCCTGACTCCACTTTCTGATTTAGGCTTAAAAATAAGTACATTCTCACACGAAACACTGCCGCAGATAACATACATTTTTGCTTTTATTCCCCTCCTCTTACATGTGGGATTTGGTTGAGCAAAGCTGCAGCGACTCTGTATCCATGTCTTGCTGTGAACCCCCAGGGGTAGGTGGAGTCCATGGTGCTTATTGCCCAGGTGGACATCCAGTCAGAGAGGCTACCTCAGCCCAGGCCAGGCGCCCCTGCTGGCACGCCTCTGGCCGGGTGCCTTGGCTCGGCTGCTCCCTGTCGTCTGGCTCAGCGGATGGGTTACAGTCAGTGCTCGCTGACAGGGGCTGTCCCTCCGCCCAGCGGAGGCAAGGCTGAAAATAAAAGCGGTGTGACTTCTCGTCTAATGGGCCGAGGCATGAGCGTGAGATCGTGCAACCGATGGTGTTGCTCACACTTGTTTGCAAAGCCAAGCAAACGTGCAGTTAGTGGCTGGCAGGGTTGCGTGGGATGTTCATGCCTTGCACTTAAATTTAAACCCACTGTACAGTAGTAGCCATTGTAGCCATCTGCTTTTATTTGCATCTGCCCTACATTAATGCTGAGGGCTATTTTTGTTGAACCAGATCAGTACAATGTCAAACAAAACTCAAGTGCTCTCAAGCAACTAGTTGAATAGAGCCAGGCTAGCGGATTCTCCCTGCTTTCAGGCTTTATGCTAAGCTTAAAGTCTGAAAGCTAGCCTGGTTCTAGTGTTCCTAGTGTTCTGTTCAAAAATACGCCTGCCAATATGTCTAAAGCCAGTTAATGTGTAGTATTTCATTTTTAAAATGCGTACGCAGACATCTAATTCTCAAAAAGAAATTTAGTGAGCCTATTTTACAAAATGTCCAGCTACTTCTTTAAAAAATGCCTAGAAAATAATATTGACCAATCAGTCAAATCCATGTGACAAGAATTACAAATCTACCCAGACTGAAAAGACAAAGTTAAACCTGTCCAGGGGCATTTTCCGTCACTCTGCTGTCTCTTTCCTGTCTGCAGAAATCAAAGCCTGAACAATAACACACATTCCTAATAATTCTGTCTTTTTATTTTTAAAGAAGCAGTCAGGATAACAGAGAGGGTGAAATAGATGAAAAAGATGGGGTGAGATGCTCGTGTCTCTTTACAAAGCAGATGTTTGGCTTGTCTAATGTTGAGGAGCTACGTGATATATAGGATCCCCTCTGTCCTGTCTGCCAGGCCCCTTGGGGGTGAAGGGCGGTGGGGGTCGGTGGTGATGGTGGGCAACACTTGCTGGAGACTGACAGGAAGCTTAATCTCGAAATCTCTGTCACTCACCCACATTAGACCTTCCCTCTACGTTCAGAGAGCTGTCATGCTGCGGTTTGCCACTCAACTCCTCCGTGTCCCACCTCCGCCTCCCCCTCGTTACGTAACCTGCCACCCCTGTCACAAAGACCCATCACAAACCCAAGGCCTTACACACACGGCACACACATACAGAGCACCAAGGCTGGAATGAGATCAGACGGCTGTGAATGTGCACGGCAAAGGGCCCTATAGAATATGTGGGTGAATGAGGTCCGTTGCGATGATAATACTGATCATACTGTGCTGGAGTCCAAAGCAATTTCCTCCTCTCTCCCCAGCACCTCCGCCTCTGTATCGGACATAACATCCTGAGACGGCGGAGATTGGTGGCCAGGATACTGAATTTTTCATGAGGCAGGAAAGGTTAGATAAGATCCTCCCACGTACTGGAGATAGTGCACTTACAGATCTGTCTTCGGAGCCGAATGGTGAAAAATAAATTTGAATGGCTCAGATTTTGAATGTGACCCTTAAGCTAAAAGAACACCCTGCGATGAAATGTTTCTGAGCTCAGAAGTGTTGAAATAGGTATAGTATTTTCTACCTGCCATGATGGCAGGAGCATGACTCATGAAAAAAAAGAATATGCCTAACATGCTAAACGTTGCTGGTCACTCAATCACAGTGAATGTTATTTATGAAAGGCTAAAACAAATTGATAACAAAAATGCCTCTGATACTTCATATTTTTGTCAAGTCACATTTAACAACTTCTGCTTTTCTTTACCTACAAATTACAATAGGTTGACAATTACAATGATTGTATAGGATAAAGGAAATGTGCCTTTTGAGTTTAAAAAAAAAACAGAAGAAAGAGCAAAGTCAAGGACAAAGGAGTCATAATTCTGATACACAGAAGAGGTATTAAAATAAATATAAAATGAACATAACAGAAATAATAAGGCAAAACTGACAATTTGACTATGAGTAATACCTTTGTTCAGACAATAGATGGTACTTGATCAAGAACTGATTTTTTATTTTGAATAAATTGAGGAAGAAGATGAAAAAGGAGAATGATTTTTTTGTTTGTTGTCAGTCATCCATTTAATTTAATTCACTTTTAGATGAGTTTAGCTTATGATGATATTTACTGTAGCAAGAAATGTCTGCTAATGTAGGTACAGCATGTGTTTCAAAAACAGAAAACGTCCCCCTGATAACGGGGATGTTTCTGTTTTACTCAAAATGGTTTGTGGGGTTGAAGATTACAGGCTTAGAAACAACCACAAAGCCACACCAGGAGGAATCCCACACAGAGATGGTGAGCTGGATGGAGGGGAGGCTTGATGATAGGCCTGGTAAATGCTCCCCTGGGGCTTTCTCCAGGCAGAGACATCTACAAATATTTCCATAATCACCAAAAAGCCCAGTGATTGCCAGGCCCAAAGCCCAGATGTAGCAGACAACATGTTTGAGCTCTTAGTCGGAAAGGTCAGTAGCTGCTCCTCAAACATGGATAAAAAGCCACGTTGCTATTTCCAGTCTCACTCTCAACCCCAGGTTGCAGTCTTTTTTTGACAGGAAGGAGCTTTTTGTCTCCGCAGCCAAGACAAGATAACATCAGAAGGCCAGAGCAGTGTGAATCGTGTTTTTCACTAGAACTTCCCAGCAGTGTAGAGATCTGTTTTTACTTGGCAGTAATTTGAAGCAATTTGGTGAGTTTGTTTTGGCCCAAATCATTTAAGAGTTTGCGTGAGTGAATGTCTCCAACATGATTATCTTGTGTATGACTGTTGCCAGTCATAGTCAGCCACATCTTTTTCTTGCTGGCATACAGTAGCCCACCTAATCAGCTCATTCCCGGCTAAACCTCTCACTGCCTCACTGGAAGCCCTTCAATCGAGGACATGTTTTGACATGCAGGTCAGCTCTAAATTAAGCTTGCATGACACTAGCAATAATCAAGAAATGGCATTCCATTTGTGTTAAACTCCGCTTGTTGAGCTGACCATTAACCGACTATGACTCACCACTTGTTTGGCGGCTACAGTGACGTGTGCCAACTCTTTTGCAAATAATGATTAAAGGACTTTTATTGGAGTGAGCTTTTCATTTTGCGGGATAAAAATGACCTTTGAGTGCTTTTCAGATCTGAAGAGTTGTCAAAGCATAATGTGGGAGTGTGAGTTGATGGGTATGTAATTTATGGGTATGCTACGGATTTGTTTTCACATTGGTGCCAGAAGAAGTCTGTAAAATTATGAAAGCTGTTTCTCCACAAGAAATTTGTTTTATCAGAGCATATTGGTAAGCAGAGACCGCTGCATTTTTAATCGCTCTGTTGGACAATTCAGGTGTATGTAAAAAAAAAAAAAAAAAAGAAGAGAAAATTAAATTAAATTTTAAAAAATCTTATTCATGTCAACTAAGCTCATTTTACCATGTTAAGGATCCGTTTGATAATTGTTGGAACTGCCAAATCATGCATGCAGGTAGACACATCCTCTGACATTCAAGGACATATTTGGCATGAAGCGAGCTGAGCGAGAGTCCACAAGACTCGTTTGATGATCCCTGCAAACGTGCCACGTTAGTATGTGTTAGTGGTTTGTGCAAGTCAAGCAAGGTTACTGTCCAAAGTGTTTTTATTTGTAAAGCCAGGATGGACAGGGGTCATATTGTTACATACAGCGATTAGACCGTTTCTTTCCCTGTGCTAAATAAAATGATTTCTTAGAGGTTGACGTCCTTTGTCACAACCAAGGCAGTCTGAGGGTATGGATGGGTTGCGCATTAAATGAGGCAATACAAATAACACACCAATCTCCCTGTCTCCTAGAAATTACATGTATATGCAACTAAACTGCAACAGCAAATGTGTTTTGTAGGAGACGTAATTGCTAGCTGGATAATGTTCAGAGGCAACGAGGCACAACTGCCACACCAGAGACCAGGGGTCGCATCCACGGTCCTATCTGTGGTTACGTCTAGACGACAAAAGTGATTTGGTTAGGGAAAGATTGTGGTTTTGGTTAAATGTAAATAAACATGTGTCAGAAGTCACTGTGAACTTTTTGTCTGTATTAAACCAGACCACGATCTTTCCCTAAACTTAACCAAGAGCTGTGAGTGCCCAAACATAAACATTAAAAAGTTGAATCATGCTGTAGTCACTACATGTGGATACTGTACTGCAAGATAGGAAAACAAATATGTTGTCTGTGAACAGTTTATTGATAGGTTCAGTATCAACGACTTGCCAAATAAGTAAAGTAACAACATATCCTCATTGTCTTAATAGAAAGCATAATCTGGTCACAGTTAGGTTTAAAAAATGTATTTGTTGTTACAGTTTAGTTTTATATACAAGTCATTTCTAGGAGACAGGGTTGCAGTGTCAAGGTAAGGCACCAGTCTGCAGAACCACTCAGTGATCAGGGGTGGAGTGGGGTTCAAAAAGACAAAGAGAGGGGTGACTCTTTTCTAGTGAAACTATCATTTGGCAATCAAATCAAAAATCACTATTTCCCATTTAAACTACATACTTATAGCACATCAGGGTTTTTAAGCCTGTCAACTTTGACTTGGGACCTGCAGTCCCATGGACATGGTGGAAGTGGCGGCATACGAATAAATAAGTTCCCCTTCCGAGCTTTCTCCAGAGCTTTCAACTACGCCTGATGGACTTCCTCAGTGCAGTTGTTATAATTTGGACATCACTGGCGTCCATCATTGCTTGTGACATCACTGGTGTCATCACTGCAGTGGCTTCCAGTGTAAGTTGCGTGTGTGTGTGTGTGTGTGTGTGTGTGTGTGTGTGTGTGTGTGTGTGTGTGTGTGTGTGTGTGTGTGTTAAAATAAAAAAAAAAACAGTATAAATGCTGTAAATGATTTAGGTTTCCTACTGGCTGTCTAATTAATATACATTTATTTAATGTGTATTTTATTGCATTTATTTCAGAATTTGATAAATAATAATGTGGTTTTTTTTTGTGCGTGGGCAGAAGAATGCCCCTTTTGATCACTTTGGCTAAACATGGCCTTCTCAAGTCCCAAGGGGGGTAATCACTACATTTCCCAGCGATGCCTGCTTGGCTAAGCAGTTTTAATACACAAATCAATTTTGCATTACCCCCTCCTGGCTGTGAGTGCTCATAGTGTTAGAGCCATGAAAAATTGATGGGCCTTAGCATGCAGATTGCAACCCCAGTGAATCTTAAATCTGGCCAGGCCTTTTTTTTTAACAAGACAGTGTCAATGGGGTGGGTTGACTGTTTGTTTTGCTTGTAAAACTGTTGTTCTGCTTTTTGTACCTGGGTTGAAAAGAGAGACAGCTGCTTTGGAGGAGAAAAAAACGTTAAGAAGCACAGCATGAGAAAGTATGATGTGGGAGGGGATGTGAGGAAACAGACAGAAAGTGAAAAAGTTTTCAGTGACCCCGAATGACACACAGACCCAGACAGTATAAACAAGTATTCTTCCCGCTTCTCTACATTAAAGTCTCCTAAATATAATGACCAGTATCTTAAAGAGCATTTGTTTTTGCCACAGCAATTATATTGTGTCATTTGGTGAGCCGCTCTGCATTTGACCAGCTGAAGACTTGACTGCTGAAAGAAATTATAGCACCCATAATGAGCTTGCACTATGAAATGAAGCTATCATGGGAGAGAATGAGAAAATTTCACACTTTGGAAATTAGATTTTGCAAGGTGCTGTGTCGATGTCCTTGAGTATAGGCACATCAAAAGCCTTTTTGTTCCCTTCTCACTCTGTCCTTTCTTTGGCAAATACAGACAAAAAAATCTGCAATGAACAGCAGATTGAACAGCAAAGAGGCGTTTTGAGGATCTAACTACCACATTTGCTAATGTAATGATTTCTTTCAGTCCAACAATACAAGAGATCTCTTCATTTATTCCTTGCACTTATAATCTACAGCACTGGTAATTACAGTTAAGTCTCTATCAAGCATGGTTTTGAGATTTTATTATGTGAAATTTCACTACATTACATCAACATCAAATTAATGTTGAAATTACTTCGCTTGTTATCAGCAGCATTTGTCCATTCCTGTCTGCCAAACAGTGTTCAGGAACGTGAACTGCCACAATAAAGGAAAAATTTCTTTAAAGGTGCCGTGTGGAGTTTTTTGTAAACAAACCAAAGGTCTTGTATTGTATGTTTAAGGCCTTACATTGCAGGACCTTTCTTTATTAAACATTTGCAAAGTAAATTTTGTGCATGAAACATACAAAATGGGGACTTGTTTAAAAAAAAAAAAAAAGCTCTACCAGGGGTTACAAACTCCACAGGTTACCTTTAATGTGCTAATGGCACCAAATTTGCATTTCCAAGTCTGTATAAAAACATATTTACATTAAGTACAGAAAGTGTTAAAGTGTGTAGGTATGGTAAACACAATTATGCAGCATGTTAAAAATATGCACCATTTCTGAACTTATGTAGAAAAAGAATGTATTTGGATATGTGTGTTCACTGCCCCCTCATCAAAGCTACAAATAGAGGATCATATGTGTAGAAAAAATCTACACGATTATCCCTTCACAACCCAAATTTCAGATCACGTCTGTGGATGGAGGTGGCGTAGGTACAGAAATAGTAGCACACATACAGATAAGAAAACTGTAAATGTGAAATACGGTAGTTTTAGTCCAGAGTCCAGTGCAGCTCATAGGGACAGTGCAGGCAAACTGCCTTAGTGAAATGTCAGATGGCTGAAGCCTGGGTTATTTGGACAGGGTGATATGAACAGTCAAACATGTTGACTACATACACTTCAATCCTATTGGTTGATTTGCAACACTATGGCATACTGAAGGAGGTTCTTTTGTGGGAAAAGTCGTGATTTTTTTTTTTTGCGTGCACAAACCTGAATCTGGTATACCTGACTCCAAAAAACAGGATGCTGCTTTCTACAGTTTCTCTATGGAGAAGGGGGTTAGTTGCCATGACAATAGTAATGTCACTTCAATGGCAGAGATGTTAAGATGGCGGGTGTGTTGCATTTCATATGCAGGTGCTATGCACAGAAGAGAAGTGATACAGATAATGGAATCAATTTCCTGTGATTTCTGAAGCAGAGAGCTTGCTGAGAAATAATAAAGGAATTAAATGAGCTAGCGCTAAACATCATTCACCAGTTACCGGCGGCTATTTGAGTTCAGATTGCTACTTAGCCGGTAGAATTGAAAAAAGCCAGACTTTGCTTCCTCTCATTATTCGCTGTGATTCCTTATAGGCTCACTTTTTTACATCATGAACAAAATTCACAGGGGGCTTCAGCATTTCTTTTTTGGCCACATTTTTAAAAAATGTAGGAGAGCGGCTGTGTAACAAAAAGCAGCATTTTGGAGGGAAGCAGACTGGAAGGAGCAGAAGGAAGGCTTTTATCTGGAAGACAGCAGCCTAAACCACCTTAAATCAATGAACTAAAATAAAGATCTGTAACTGACTCCACAGCAGTGATAATTTCCCATTCAACGCATGGCTGACTCGCAGCTCTTGTTATTGCACATACAGTAACAAGTAATCTGATCGGTTTACTGCTGCATTTGGCTATCTGATAGTTAGTTTCAGGTCAATGACAATGATTTTTTTCTTTCCATCTGCCTGTTCAATACTAACATGCTTATTGTGTACTTTTGGCCTGCCCAGCCTTGTGAGCAGCAATGTGCCCAGAAAAACAAGAATCTGTCCCCAATTAAATTTTTCCTCGGAAAAATTAATTCTCTGAAATTTCGGTTGTACACACTTTTTATTGAATCTGCTGACAGCTCTGAGAGGTCAAGGTTTGACATGCATAAACTCACATCTAAAAATGATACGGGTTTCCTGCGAGCTGTGAATGTTTAGGCCAGTATCTAAATAAATCAAATATATACTTATCAGACATATGTGTGGCTTTGGAAATTTTGCATGGCTATACCTTCGTGAATCTGCCTTCATGCCAGTATCCACGTCTACCAGTATCTGTCTTTACATGTCAAAATGCATGCTAGTTACTACACTTACCGTAAACCAAAGACCATGTACA